>NC_138771.1:41908703-42453703 GCF_965119305.1 Pelophylax lessonae | reverse complement strand
TGCGATGATGTCACTCCCACGCATGCACGGGGGAGGCATCATTTACGGCACAGGATTCTAAAGGAACAGCACGGACGGCCATTGCTTCAGAGCGCACGCGCCGATGACGCCATTGGCTGCATATATAGTAAATATCTCCTAAATGGTGCACGGTTAGGAGATATTTACAGTACCTATAGGTAAGCATTATTATAGACTATCCTATAGGTGCAAGTACAAAATTGAGGTTTACAACCACTTTATTGTAAGTACCGTCCCTTGTGCTGATTTAAAAAAAAAAAACTATAAACGTAAGCTTTTTTTCCCCTTTATTTTTAATATCTTTTATATTAGTTCATTTTATATGTTTATGTCTTCCTTGTAGCTGGCTCCATGCTCATCTCAGCGGTTTGCTGCTTCTTCCTGTTCTTTGGTAACAGCGAGTCTGCAATGATTGGCTGGCAGTGTCTTTTCTGTGGAACCAGCATAGCGGCCTGGAATGCCTTGGATGTGATCACTGTAGAGCTCTATCCCACAAATAAAAGGTATTGCCTCAATAAATCATTTTTCTTTTTTTTGAAAATTTGTATTTATTAAAGTTCTCACAAAACAAACAGACAAATACAACACAATGCCACGCAGGGCAGCACTAAAACAAAACAATTGACAACAGGTCAATCAGCGCCGGTTCACACTGGCGCGACGCTACTTTCAGGGGCGACCTCCGAGGTCGCGGTGCGAGCAGCGCGCCGCGACCTCGGAGCGGCCGCCACAGACTTCATAACATTGAAGTCTATGGCGGTCGCCTCCTGGTCGCCCCAAAGAAGCTCCGGACCCTTTTTCTAGGTCGGAGCGACTTGTGTCGCTCCTATTAGAACGGGTCCGTAGCTTCCCTATGGGAGGCGACCTGCGGCGACCTGTGAGGCGACCAGGTCGCCTCACAGGTCGCCCTAGTGTGAACCGGGGCTCAGACTATAATGGAAAACTAAAGAACAATAGACAATATAAAAATCTAGTGTATATATAAAATGTATAAATTTATTTATTACAAAATATTTAAAAACATCAATTCACATATAACTACGCCTGAAGACGGGTTTCGCCTGGACGGCTTCTTCAGAATAAGCGCAGATATAAATCTTGGCTGATTGCACGACAAGCAACGTGAGAAAGATGGTGCGGATCCGGCCCAACAGGCCCAGAGCACGCGTCAGATAGGAAGAGTCCACCACAATGGAACAAGAACCAAACAGGCTGCATACACAACAGACCTCTGAGCACCAGGTGGATTGTCTAAACTCTAAAGGGTACATTTTGCCTCCTGTGATCCTCCTCCTGTCTTTACTAAACCATCCATATGTTTTAAAGAAATTAAAGAAATTTCACTGCTGGCTCCTTCTTCCTCTAATTTTTCGGTTTGGTATTGAGCATTGTTCCTGCAGGATTTACAAACACGAATCTATCTTGGAGGTTGGATTATTTTGGTCTAATATTCTGCTCACTGGCCATATATCTCCCTCCTGCGGGTGACCCATTGTGGTGGACTCTATCTGGAGCGTGCTCTGGGCCTGTTGGGCCGGATCTGCGCCATCTTTCTCACGTTGCGTGTCGTGTAATCAGCCAAGATTTACATCTGCGCTTATTCTGAAGAAGCCATCCAGGTCGAAACCCGTCTTAAGGCGTAGTTATTTGTGAATCAATGTTTTTAAATATTTTGTGATAAATACATTTATACATTTTATATATACACTAGATTTTTCTATTGCCTATTTTTATTCAGTTTTCCATTATAGTCTGCCAGGTTAATTTGTGCACCTATAAAATCCCTAGTTCCAATATTCTGTTTTGTATTTCTTAATTTGGGATGTTGGGGCTTTAATTTTGTGTAAATGGCTCCACCCACTAAATATAGTAAGTACCAATACTGTGTGGTGCGATTTGCGTCAATACAAAATAAATGGGAACAAATTGTACTGCAAAGAATCGCGTGTGTGTAGAAAGGGAAAAGCACGATCTAGAGGGCGGTTTATTAACAATGTTAGAACTCACATTAATTACATATCTATTCAAATGTAAAATCTGCAGGTGTCCCGGTCCAGCTGATGATGGCAAATAATAGCCGCTGGAGGTGCTCACAGGGCTGGAGGAGAAGTTCTGGGACCCTTTGGGTATAGGGTGGAAGTGATGTCAGTTTGGGGTTGGACCGCCTCTACATCTCCTCCAACCCTGTGAGTATCTCCAGCAGCCATGATTTTCTATCATCGGTGGGAGCGGGACAATATGCTGATTTTGCATTTGACCAGATATGTACTAAATGTGTGTTCTAACATTTTTAATAAACTGCCCACTAGATGGCACTTTTCTCTTTCTATACACACGAGCATTAGAGGAAATCGCCTGCGATTCAGACAGGAATCACACTGCATGCCTGTTCAAATCGCATGCGATTCTTTGCAGTGCGATTTGCACCCATTTATTTTGTATTGATGCAAATCGTACAACAAAGTATTGGTTTCGGTATCAGGAGCATTTTGAGGAGTACTGTACAGTTAGAATCACTCCCCTAGGCTCACACTTAACCCTTTGATCACCCACAGGGTTAACCCCTTCCCTGCCAGTGTCATTATTACAGTAACAGTGCATATTTTTAGCACTGATTACTGTAATAATGTCACTGGTACCCCCAAAAGTGTAAAAAATGTCAGTTAGGGGTCCGATCTGTCCACCACAATGTCGCAGTCCACACAAAAAATCGCAGATTGCCGCCATTACTAGTAAAAAAAAATAAAAATAAAAATGACATAAATCTTTCCCGTAGTTAGTAGACGCGATAACTTTTGCGCAACCAATCAAAATACCAAAAATATGTAGCAGAAAACAAATTGGCCTAAAATGTTAAAAAATCTTGATTTGTTTTTTTTTGGGGGGGGAATGTTTTATAGCAGAATGTGAAAAATATATATTTTTTTTTTCATAATTGTCGCTTTTTGTTTTTAGCGCAAAAAATAAAAATCGCACAGGTGATCAAATACCACCAAAAGAAAGCTCTATTTGTGAAAAAAAAAGGACGTAAATTGTCCGTTATATTATTGCAGTGCCAAATTGCAAAATAGGGCCTGGTCAGGAAGGGGGCAAATCCTTCTGGTCTTAAAGTGGTTAAAGCGGAGTTCCAGGCTAAAATCAAACTAGGTGTAAATCAAATTGAGCACACCAATAACCCCCCCCCCCCCCCTTTTGTTTTTGGATGTCCTTTTTTTTTTTTTTTGGGCGTTTGTACTTTTTTTGGCATTTTTGCAGCAGGACTTTGGTCCTACCTACGGCGGGGTACGTCATCTCCGGATTTGCATGGGCCCCTCCTCCTTCCCCCCTCCCCAGCTGCCTTCTGGAATCTTTTTTTTAGACTCGTGATGAGTGTGTGAGCAGCTCGACAGATATACCGTAATTGCTGGTATAAAACCAAGTAGTCTAGCCTGCCCATAGTTAAATAGTACATGACGCTAAGTAAAAGAATAATGTCCAATTATTTTCTTATGATATATGCATTTTTTTTATATATTTTTTAAATGCCATAATTTATTCATTATATTTTTATTACAATATATATGAATAATTTTATGAAATTATGGAATAATAATATAATAAATATATATATATACACACACACACACACACACACATACACACACACACACACATATACATACACATTTATATATATATATATATATATATATATATATAAAACTATTTCTCTTAAAAAACACTATATATATATATATATATATATATACATACACACACTGAGCAAAATCCAACACTTTAGTTTTTGCCCCCATTTTTCATGAACTGAAAACCAGTCAGTATCTGGTGTGACCACCACTTGCCTCACACAGTGCAACACATCTCCTTTGCATAGAGTTGATCAGGTTGGTGATTGTGGCATGTGGAATGTTGGTCCACTCCTCTTCAATGACTGTGTGAAGTTGGTGGATATTGGCAGGACCTGGAACACGCTGTCGTATACCTAGATCCAGAGCATCCCAAACATGCTCAGTGGGGGACATGTCCGGTGAGTATGCTGGCCATGCAAGAACTGGGATGTTTTCAGCTTCCAGGGATTGTGTACAGATCCTTGCAACATGGGGCCGTGCATTATCATGCTGCAAAATAAGGTGATGGTCGTGGATGAATGGCACAACAGTGGGCCTCAGGATCTCGTCACGGTATCTCTGTGCATTCAAAATGCCATCAATAAAATGCACCTGTGTTCATTGTCCATAACATACGCCTGCCCATACCATAACCCCCCCCCCCCCTCCACCACCATGGGCCACTTGATCCACAAACGTTGACATCAGCAAACCGCCCACCCACACGCCATACACGCTGTCTGCCATCTGCCCTGAACAGTGAAAACCAGGATTCATCCGTGAAAAGAACACCTCTCCAAAGTGCCAGACGCCATCAAATGTGAGCATTTGCCCGCTCAAGTCAGTTATGATGACGAACTGCAGTCAGGTGGAGACCCCGCTCAGGACGAGGAGAATGCAGATGAGCTTCCCTGAGACGGTTTCTGACAGATTGTGCAGAAATTCTTTGGTTATGCAAACCGATTGTTGCAGCAGCTGTCCGGGTGGCCGGTCTCAGACAATCTTGGAGGTGAAGATGCTGGATGTGGAGGTCCTGGGCTGGTGTGGTTACACGTGGTCTGTGGTTGTGAGGCCAGTTGGGTGTACTGCCAAATTCTCTGAAACGCCTTTGGAGACGACTTATGGTAGAGAAATGAACATTCAATTCATGGGCAACAGCTCTGGTGGAGATTCCTGCAGTCAGCATGCCAATTGCACGCTCCCTCAAAACTTGTGACATCTGTGGCATTGTGCTGTGTGATAAAACTTCACATTTTAGAGTGGCCTTTTATTGTGGCCAGTCTAAGGCACACCTGTGTAATAATCATTCTGTCTAATCAGCATCTTGATATGCCACACCTGTGAGGTGGATGGATTATCTCACCAAAGCAGAAGTGCTCCCTAACACAGATTTAGACAGATTTGTGAACAGTATTTGAGAGAAATAGGCCTTTTGTGTACATAGAAAAAGTCTTAGAACTTTGGGTTCAGCTCATGCAAAATGGGGGCAATAACTAAAGTGTTGCGTTTTTATAATTTCGTTCATACTGTACATATGGAAGGAAGAAAGGAAGAAAGAAAGGAGGGTTCACTGTAGATGGAAGAAAGGAAGGCAGGAAGGATCACTATGACACATGGAAGTCACAAAGGGTCACAATGGCATATGGAGAGGAGGGAGGATCAATATGACACATGGGGGGCAGGAATGGTCCCTATGGCACATTGAATGATGGGAGGATCCCTATGGCATATGGAATACAGGAAGGATCAGTTTGACACATGTAAGGCAGGAAGGATCAGTTTGACACATGTAAGGCAGGAAGGATCAGTTTGACACAAGGAAAGTAGGATGGATTAATAATACAACTGGAAGACAGGAAGGATCACTATGACCCACAGAATGCAGGGAGGATCAGTATGACATATGGAAAGCAGGATGAATTAGTATAACACGTGGAAGGCAGGAAAGATCACTATGACACATGAAAAGCAAGGATCAGTATGACACATGGAGAGTAGGATGGATTAGTAATACAACTGGAAGACAGGAAGAATAAGTATGACACTTAGAATGCAGGGTGGATTGGTATGACACATGGATTTGAACATGGTACAGGAGTGTGATTTAAAAAAAATAATTTTGTATGGCAGGAGGTGGTCATAGGCTGTGCGGATATGGTACAGGAGGTGGTCACAGGCTGTGGACATGGTACAGGAGGTGGTCATAGGCTGTGCGGATATGGTACAGGAGGTGGTCATAGGCTGTGCGGATATGGTACAGGAGGTGGTCACAGGCTGTGTGGACATGGTACAGGACGTGGTTATCGGCTGTGTGGACATGGTACAGGACGTGGTTATAGGCTGTGCGGACATGGTACAGGAGATGGTCATAGGCTGTGGACATGGTACAAGAGGTGGTCATAGGCTGTGTGGATATGGTACAGGAGGTGGTCACAGGCTGTGTGGACATGGTACAGGAGGTGGTCATAGGCTGTGGACATGGTACAGGAGGTGGTCACAGGCTGTGTGGACATGGTACAGGAGGTGGTCACAGGCTGTGCGGACATGGTACAGGAGGTGGTCATAGGCTGTGGACATGGTACAAGAGGTGGTCATAGGCTGTGTGGATATGGTACAAGAGGTGGTCATAGGCTGTGTGGATATGGTACAGGAGGTGGTCACAGGCTGTGTGGACATGGTACAGGAGGTGGTCATAGGCTGTGGACATGGTACAGGAGGTGGTCACAGGCTGTGTGGACATGGTACAGGAGGTGGTCATAGGCTGCGGATATGGTACAGGAGGTGGCCATAAGCTGTGGACATGGTACAGACTTAGACTGTGCAGACATGGTACAGGAGGTGGACATAAGTTGTACATACATGGTACAGGAGGAGATGTCATAGGCTGTGTGGACACAGTACAGAAGGTGGTCATAGGCTGTGCGTACATGGTACAAGAGGTGTTAATAGGCTGTATGGACATGGTACAGAAGGTGGTCATAGGCTGTGTGTACATGGTAAGGGAGGTGTTAATAGGCTGTGTGGACATTGTACAGTAGGTGGTCATAGCCTGTGTGGACATGGTACAGGAGGTGGTAATAGGCTGTGTGGATATGGTAAAGGAGTGTGATTTGAACATGGTACAGGAGTGTGATTAGAAACCTACATTTTGCTTGCCTCAAATCACATACCATCCTTCAAAAAATGGTGCAGGATCCTTTTTTTTTCTGCACTTGTACGTGAACCTGAGTGAGCACATATGCAATGCGATTATGGTTATTGCACTGCGTTTAGCGATCTGTTATAACATTGAACCCTGCCGCAGATTGAAATCAACACAGTACTACTGCATTGCTGTGAGGGAAACGCACAGGATGTGCTGCATTTCCCACATCGCATAATTTTGAACCAGGGCTGATGGCCACATGTGAATTGCAAAGGAATTCACTTGTGTTTCTGTGTGGTGCGATTTCAGCCCATTCATCACACAGTAACACACAGCGCATTCCTTTGCGATTCACATGCGGCCATCAGCCCTGGCTCAAAATTATGTGATGTGGGAAACGCAGCTAATCCTGTGCATTTCACACACCGCATTGCAGTTGCACGGTATACATGCGATCTGCTATGGGTGTTAATGTTATATTAACCACAAACTGAAACAGGTCGCAAAACGTAGTGTGATTAGCAGAAACTCATAGCATGGGTGTGAACACCCATACGATGCGATTCAGGTGCATCGGAAAAAAGGTCCTGCACCATTTGGGTGTGGATGCAAAGTGATCGGAGCCATAAAAATTGTATGGCTGAAATGGCACCACACAGACGTTGCATGTGATGTGCACAGGAATGAGGTATGATTCCTGTGTGAATCACATACTATGTCTGAATTGCATACATTTGAACACACTGTGTTTCTATTTGCATGATCTATTTGCATATGAGAAATAATGAAGTGTAGAAACAAGTAATCTGCATGCAGTCACTTTAAAATTAAAAATGAAAAAAAAAGAAGCTAGATGAATAAATATATTTTTTCAAATGTTCAAAATGATTATTGTGTGAAAAGATCAAAGACTTACCTGGAAGCTGCTCTCTCCTGATATATTGCAGTGTGTAAGCAAATGCAGCTTTTACTAAGAGTAGGGGGGAGGAGCAGCTTCAGGTAAACAGTGTACTCAATGAAGTCCATACAAGAGGAGAGGAGAGGGGCGGGGAGGAGAGGAGCTGGGAGTGGAGGAGATCATTTTCTCACTACTGACTATGAGCTGATAGGGATAGGGAGAGGGGAGGAGAGGAGAGGAGCTGGGAGTGGAGGAGATCATTTTCTCAATCCTGACTACGAGCTGATAGGGAGGGGGAGGTGGAGAGGGGTGGGAAGGAGAGGAACTAGGAGTGGAGGAGATCATTTTCTCACTCCTGACTACGAGCTGATAGGGAGAGGGGTGGGAAGGAGAGGAACTAGGAGTGGAGGAGATCATTTTCTCACTCCTGACTACGAGTTGATAGGGAGAGGGAGGGGGGGGGAGGAGAGGAACTGGGAGTGGAGGAGATCATTTTCTCACTCCTGACTACCACCTGATAGGGAGAGGGAGGGGGAGGAGAGGAGAGGGGTGGGGAGGAGAGGAACTGGGAGTGGAGGAGATCATTTTCTCACTCCTGACTACGAGTTGATAGGGAGGGGGAGGAGGAGAGATGCACAGAGGAGAGCTGCAGTGACAGCGACACGTATCCTGACCACGATCTGATAGCACAGCAGCCACGATAAACGTGGTCTGCTCTCAGGGGGGAAGTCAGGACCAAGCAGGATCAAACTGGTAATGTAGGAGATAGAAAGGGCTAGTTAAAAAAAACAAAAGCACTATGCTACAGCTTGCTCATTAAAGGAACAGAAGCATTCATTTTTTTTTTTTTTGGGGGGGGGGGGAACAATCACTTTAACCACTTTAATACAGGGCACTTCCCTCCCTTCCCGCCCAGGCCAATTTTCCCCTTTTAGCACTGTTGCATTTTGAATGACAATTGCGCGGTCATGCAACACTGTACTTACACCAAATTTATATCATTTTCCCCCCACAAATAGAGCTTTCTTTTGGTGGTATTTGATCACCTGTGCGATTTTTACTTTTTGCTAAACAAATAAAAAAAGACAGAAAAGTTTGAAAAAAAAAAAAGTTTTTTTGTTTATGTTATACAATTTTGTAAATAAATAAGTTTTTTCCTGCACTGATGAGCACTGATGATACTGCACTGACAGGCACTGATGAGGAGGCAATGATGGGGTGGCAATGATGGGGTGGCACTGATGGGGTGGCACTGATGGGGTGGCACTGATAGGCTGCACTGATAGGCGGCACTGATAGGCACTGATATGTGGCACTGATAGGTAGCACTGATATGCAGCATTGGTGGGCACTGATAGGCGGCATTGATGGGCACTGATAGGCGGCATTGATGGGCACTGATAGGCGGCACTGACGGGCACTGATAGGTGGCACTGACGGGCACTAATGGGCACTGATAGGCAGCACTGGTGGGCACTGATGGGCACTGATGGGCGGCACTGATCGCCACTGACGGGCGGCACTGATGGGCACTAATGGGCACTGATAGGCAGCACTGGTGGGCAATAATGGGCACTGGTGTGCGACACTAAAGGATGGCAATGATGGGCACTTGTGGGCAGCACTGATAGGGAGGACACTGGTGGGCATCACTGATGGGGAGGGCAATGGGGGGCTCCCTGAGCCCTGATTGCCATCCCTGGTGGCCATAGTGGGCATCCCTGGGGTCATAGTGGGCATCCCTGGGGTCATAGTGGGCATCCCTGGTGGTTCTAGTGGCATCCCCCCCCGAGGGTCTGCACTGGTAATCAATGATCTGATTACCAGTGCCGACCCCCCCCCCCCTGTCAGGGGAGCCGCCGATCGGCGCTCCTTTACTCGTGCCTGTCAGGCACGAACTAAGGAAAGCCGATCAACGGCTGTTCCTGTTTTACTATGTGACCAGCCGTGATTGGACACGGCTGATCACATGGTAAAGAGCCTCCGTCAGAGGCTCTTTACCGAGATCGGAGGTGCAGGGTGTCAGACTGACACCTCGCATCACCGATCGCCGCTCTGCGCGCCCCCGGGGGGCGCCCATAGCGGTGTTATCCTGCCGCCGTCATATGACGTCCGGTCAGGATAACTCAACCACATTCCCGCCGTCATTTTGTAATAGGAAGTGGTTAAAGTAAAAAATCTTGTGGCTTTAGAACAACTTTAAAACCATAAATTACATCCAAATGAATGTAGATAGAAATAGAGGCACTTACAATTGCTGAATTATATTTATAAGTATTAAGCAAATCTGTATATTTATACTTTCAAATTTCTCAACAGAGCAACAGCATTTGGGATCTTGAATGGTCTGTGTAAGCTGGCCGCTATATTTGGAAACTCCATCTTTGCTTCGTTTGTCGGCATAACAAAGGTAGTTCCGATTCTCCTTGCGTCCACAGCCCTCGTAGGTGGAGGCCTTATATCTCTTCGACTACCTGAAACACGAGAACTCGTCCTCATGTAAATACATACAAAGGAACACATTATTGGGACCTTTCAGTGAAAGCGCTATAGCGAGTGAAGATTTGGGGACGGAACTACTGAAAGTTGTTTGGTTAGAGCCAAGTCAATCATCGGACATGAAAGAAAACACACATCGTCTCGGTCATCACAGCTCAAGCCAATCTGAAAATTAAAGTAGATCGCCAATGCTGTCCTCTCTCCTGGTTAATGATACATTTGTGTTTTAGTTTATTTTTATATTGTCTTTGATTTAACATAATGTATAGAATTGTATCTAGTAATAACAGGGTTTCAGAACTATCCTACTACTGGTAGTTAAATAAGAGTACAATATTATCCTAAATTGTCACCCTTGGGAAATAATTATAGATCTTTTCCAGTAGTTTTCTTGGACCATATGCCAACACTGGAAGATGGGGACTGAGTGTAAAGGAAAATATGTTAACAAAGGATGGTTTATATTGTATGTCTTCATGTTAATGAAAGAAAAACATATTTTCTCTTTTCTTTTAGAGGGGGACTAGAAGTGTCAGCAGAGATATTACTCATGGTGACCTCATCAGGCTATCCTTGATGGTGTGATTGCACATGTGTATAATTTATTTATTACAGGCATTTATATAGGACCAACAATTTATGCAGTATGGAACATACTGTACATTCCTATCCATCCCTACCCTCAAGAAGCTTACAGTCTAAGGTCCCTATTCAAACATAAATACATGCAAGCACACATAATAGGGCCAGTTAACCTGCCATAATGTCTTTGGAGTGTGAGAGGAAACCGGAGGAAATACACACAAGCACAGGGAGAACATGCAAACTCAATGCACGTAAGTGTCTTGGGTGGGATTAAAACTCATTGTTGCAAGGTATAAAATTTTAATCCGCTTTTACATGTTGTTTCTATGAATTGGAGGCTTCTACTGATGCCTACTCAAAAGAGAGGTCACCAGAACCCTCTGCATACACAACAATGTCTAGAGCAAAGTTTCTCAACTAGGGTTCCACCAGAGGTTTCTAGGGGTTCCTTGAGCAATGAGCATTTTCTGCCTCTCAGATAAGTTCCCACTGATGCCACTGATCTTTTTTTCTATCTGTAAGGGGGCAATTTATCCTAAGACCACAAGTGTAAGGAGGATTCTTCCAAGTAACTTCACACTAATGTATCATGAGTTGTAGATATAGTCATTTTTAGCAGGGGTTCCCTGAGATTAGAAAGATATTTCAAGGGGTTCTCTGTGCTGAAAAGGTGAGAATGGCTGGGCTAGAGGCTCAACCCCTCTTGATTAAGGCAGTAGAGGTTAGGGCCCCGTATGATCTAGATCAGGGGTCTCCTAACGTTTCAGTACAAGGGCCAAATCCTAAATTTTATAAATATTCGCTGGTCGAAAAAAAACATGTTTTATAGAGTTTTCTCTTCTTACAACCAGGAGAGTGCACAGCAAAATCCCTTCTTATATCCAGGAGTGCCCATCAGAGTCCCCCCATGTGTGCTCAGCAAAGTTCCCTTTACATTCAGGATTGCCCATCAGAGGCCCCCCATGTGTGCTCAGCAAAGTTCCCTTTACATCCAGGATTGCCCATCAGAGGCCCCCCATGTGTGCTTAGCAAAGTTCCCCCTATATTTAGGGGTGCTCATGAGAGTCCCCCCATGTGTGCTCAGCAAAGTTCCCTTTACATCCAGGATTGCCCATCAGAGGCTTAGCAAAGTTACCCCTATATTTAGGGGTGCTCATCAGAGTTCCCCATTACATCCTGGAGTGCCCAATGGAGTCCCCTCCCCTACATCCAGGAGTGCCTATCAGATACCCCTTTTACCACCATGTGTGCACCGCATAGTACCTCCCGTACATGCATGTGCACCCAGCAGAGCCCCCTCTTACATCCACGTGTGCCCAGCAGAGTCCCCCCCACATCCATGTGTGCCCAGCAGAGACCCCCCTTCCATCCATGTGTGCCCAACAGAGTCCTTCCTTACATTCATGTGTGCCTAGCACAGCCCTCTCTTACATCTATGTGTGCCTAGCAGAGTCCCCTCTTACATCCATGTGTGCCCAGCAGAGCCTCCGGTTACATCCATGTGTTCTCAGCAGAGCCCCTCTTATCTTTCAGGCAGCAGGGTGGAAGCCAGGAGGTGAATCAGGTTGGGACAGATGAAGTACTCCTGTAAATGCTGGGGACACATCATTGACTGCTAGGCTAGGTGGTTCTAGAACCAACCAGAGTGGCGTGTGAGAAGCTACAGTGTGAGGAGGGGACTGGAGGAGGGTCACGCTGGCTCACAACAGATACAATGGTCTCCTTGTTCTGATACACAGACCGGTCCACCCACTGCCAATCAGCCGGGGTATTTTCATGGACAGTTGCAGCAGGCCAGGTAAAATCTTGTAGCGGAGCAGATATGGCCAGGGGCCGCAATTTGAAGACCCTGGGTCTAGATAATCTGAATATTGTTACATTCCTTATCCATGGAAGACTACATAAATAGGTCCAGCCCCCAACTTTGAGGGCTTATGTAATTTTGAATGACCTCTTTGGACCCTTACGCCACCTCTGCTTTCTGTCATGAATGGGGCACTTCCTTATCAGTCTTACCATTCACTTATCCAGAATACTGTGCAGATCAGAGAGTTTCCTCAACAATGAGGGTAAGTAACCATAAAATTCAACCCTTTATTACCCAGTCCCCCACCAGCCAACAGGTAATGCTAAATATATTGCCACAATGGTTTTTATTCTCTATATATTTCTTCTATTAGCACGTACAGTATATATATAAGCACAACATTGCCAACACTGCCAAAAAGTTAATTTTGGTTTTGAGTCAAAAGATTATTTTTGTTAATGACTAATGAAGCCACTTGACCTCTTAAATCTTGAGAGGTGCAATTAACTTTTCAAGTTCTACCTAAAGACTTCACTTTGTGCCCTTTTTCTTATTCATCATCACACACATCCAATATTTCATAAGGGCACTTCAATTTCAGGTTATTTAAAGCGGTATTAAAATAAACATTTAAAGTGAAATTAAACCCAAAACATTTATTATATTGCAGCTTACCAATTCTTAGATGCGATGGTTGCATGTATTTTCATTTTTAGACTTTCTTTCTTCTATTTTCATCTGGTAAGCCAGCCAGTAAGTCTGTTGCTTTTCAAAAGAAAAAAGATCGCCAGCAGGATGCATCAGTTTTCAGACAACCCATTTACCGCTGACAGGGGTGCTTACAATGATCTGCTTTTATTTGTCCATGTAAAACCAAAAGGAAAAAAAAACTGCTGTAAATGCTTAAAAGTATTAGTTGGAGATTGGTTTCAATTTGTTTGTGTATTTAAATCTGCTAGTTCATCTAACACTCCCCTCAGCCTGACAATGCTGCTGCTAAAAGGTGCCCCCTGTGCTCCTTCATTCAGAGTGGGGGCACTCTAATACAGGAGGCCAGATCACCAAGTGAAAAACAGACGGGAAAAAAGCCAAAGAACAATAATTCAGCCACCACATGTAACGATTGGTAATGGTAAGCTGCAATAAATTAAATTTTTGGTTTGGGGTTTAATATTGCTTTAATATATTGCAGTTTACTAATCCTTAAAGTGGTTCTAAAGGCAGAAGATATTTTACCTTAAAGTGTTACTAAACCCAGGAACCTGCATTCACTATATCTGGTCTCCCACAGTACACAGAACATAGAAATGCAATAGTTTTAGTAAATATAAACTGCTAAATACCTTTTCTCACTAGCAGAGCAGTCTTGTGACTTCTACCAGTGTCTTGTTAAATTTTGTAGGAAGAATTTTCATTCTCCTCTGGCTGTCCTACGATGCTGCATGATCCCTAACCTCTGTATGGCCAGTGCTGATTGGCTCTGTGCTGATCACATGCACTCTCCCAAGAAAAAATAAAAAACTCTCTTCTTCTTTCAGGCATTTTTTCACCTAGTGATCTGACCAGTAACCCACTTAGGGTGTTTCCACTCTAGATGGAGGGACCAAGGAGAAACGTTAAAGCGGAGTTCCACCCTCAAAATCAACTTTGCACCATCCGCTTGCTTTAATGTACCTGAAAAAGAATTGGATAATTACAATTTTTTTTTGATTTACTTACCTTCCTTCCTCTTCCTCCCTCTGTGGCCACGGCCTGCGCTGTCACTTCCTGCTTGCATTGACTCCTGGGAGATGAGCCTCATCACTCCCAGGAGTCAATGTGCCTGCACCGGCCCTGCTCGTCAGTTCCGGTGCAGGCGCATCATTCCTTGCTGAACAGCTTCTGGACATGCCCAAAAGCTGTGCAGGAATGACGCACCTGCACAGGAAGTGACGAACAGGGCCGTTGCAGGGCATTCTGGGACTCCGACGTCACGAAGAGGACACCGAAGAGGACGCTCCCGCTTCAGCTGCCCACACCTGAGATGGCAGCGCTGGACAAGACATTTTCAAGGTAAGTATTTCTTCTAAAAGGTAAGTGAAACAGGGGACAGTTCAGAGGCTATCGTTGCTTAAATGCACTAGCCCTGACTGTCCCGGGGGTATTTTTATCTAAAACATTTTTTTCAGGGTGAAACTCCGCTTTAAGATGGCAGCATCAGGAGTTAGACATACTAGAAGATTTAGATGGACTTGACTAATAAATTAAAGCCGAACTCCAGCACACATTGCATTTAGCAGCCATATCCATCATGACAGTGTTGGAATGGACCAACATAAACAAACTATTGAAGGTATAGGCCTAAGGCCCCTTTCACATTTGTATGACCTGAAAGTCGCACGACTGACGTTACTTTGCCGCGAGACTTTGACGCAACTTGAAGCAATGCCTGTGTAATTTTGAGGTCTATGGACCTCAAGTCGCATCAAAGTCGGTCAAAAGTAGTGCAGGGACTACTTTGAAGTCGCTGCGGGTTGAAGTCACAAAGATATGAATGGTACTCATTGAAAATCATGGGGCATGACTTATCATGCGACTTTAAGGTCCCAAGTCACACGAAAAGTCGCACAAGTGTGAAAGGGGCCTAAATGACAAAAAAAAAAAAAACATAAAAAAAAAGAAAACAGACCAAGGCATTCAACTTCAGCAGCATGTCTGGTGAATCTGCACTGCACATCTAGTAAAACTTGCCTGGCGTCTAGAATTAAATGTGGCCTTGGTCAAGCAAGCAAGTAATACAAACTTGTCATATAACAGCCAACACTTTTTAAGCAGTTACAGTAAGTTTCTTTTCCTTTTGCAATAAAGGTTTTATATAACTGAATAAAAGCCGATAATTGTAATGGTTTATCACAACCCTCTAACTGCCACTTTTCTTGGACAGCTTGGTCTGTTAAAGAGAAGCTCCCGCCCCCCACCAAAAAATTTCAAAATCAACACCTACTAACACTACTCCCTACTGTGATGTGCTTTCTAAATGGCCCGACGCCGGTAGAAGAAGAAGGGAGACTGAACTTCCAGAGGACCTCGCTGCGGCAAACTTTCCAGGAAGTGGGGACTGTTCCCTGTCATAAACAGGTATCCGCTCCCCCCCCCCCCCGAAAGGTGCCAAATGTGGGGGAGGAAGCAAACAAGTAGAGCTTCCCCTTTTGGGTGGAGCTCCACTTTAAAGGAATTTGATAGCTGACTTACTGACAGGCTCACCAGTTGAAAATAAAAAAAGAAAAGCAAAAAAGAAAACTAATACCGCCATCACATCTAAGAATTGGTAAGTTGCAATATAATCAATGTTTGTTTTCAGCTTTTATACCACTTTAAGTAAGTATTTTTTTACCCGAGTTTTTGCTGTTAGAGAGACTAGTTTGGAAGTTATGTAAAGTTCAGAAACGTTAAAAGACCAGTTCCTTAATCACTATTTCCAAAAATATTCATACCGGATATAATAACTACTAATTCCATGCCCTTAGCTGCATATTGCAATGTAATATATCTTGACAAATAATAATTGCAGAGACTTATATCAAAAATCTGCTGTATTAAAGAATAACTTTATTTGTGATTCATTTAGACATATTTAATCTTTGATAGATGTTTCCTGTACTTGACCTTCAACCCATCCAGCAGTACCACGAGCAGGTGTCATTGGACAATTCCAGAACAACGTTCTTAATTTTCACATCCAGGATGTTGTCATTAGCTTTTAATCGTTGCTACATTTAAGGAATGCATTTTGTGATGTCTGTGTATTCAGTATTTATGTTTTAAAAAACACATGTGACTCAGTTGATAACTATAAATCAAGGTACTTCCTTATTACAAATAAATGTTTTCATTCTATATACCAATTCATGTACCAAAGAATCATGCACTGGCTTTGTATGTCTCCTGGTGGGACTCACTTCCTGAAGTGACGCTAAACAATGTCTTGGGGGAAAAAAAAAATATACACACACATTATATATATATATATATAGATAGATATAGATATAAAACACAGTATCTCACAAAAGTGAGAACACCCTCACATTTTTGTAAATATTTTATTATATATTTTCATGTGACAACACTGAAGAAATTATACTTTGCTACAAATTAAAGTAGTGAGTGTTTAGCTTGTATAACAGTGTAAATTTGCTGTCCCCTCAAAATATCTCAACACAACCATTAATGTCCAAACCGCTGGCAACACAAGTGAGTACACCCCTAAGTTAAAATGTCCAAATTGGACCCAAAGTGTCAATATTTTGTGTGGCCACCATTATTTTCCAGAAGTGCCTTAACCCTCTTGGGCATGGAGTTCACCAGAACTTCACAGGTAGCCACTGGAGTCCTCTTCCACTCCTCCATGACGACATCACAGAGCTGGTAAATGTTAGAGACCTTGTGCTCCTCCACCTTCCGTTTGAGGATGCCCCACAGATGCTCAATAGGGTTTAGGTCTGAAGACATTCCTGGCCAGTCCATCACCTTTACCCCAGCTTCTTTAGCAAGACAGTGGTTGTCTCGGAGGTGTGTTTGGGGGTCGTTATTATGTTGGAATACTGCCCTGCTGCCCATTTCCTGAAGGGAGGGGATCATGCTCTGTTTCTGTAAGTCATAGTACATGTTGGCATTCATGGTTCCCTCAATGAACTGTAGCTCCCCAGTGCCAGCAGCACTTATGCAGCCCCAGACCATGACACTCCCACCACCATGCTTGACTGTAGGCAAGACATACTTGTCTTTGTACTCCTCAGCTGGTTGCCGCCACACACGTTTGACACCATCTGAACCAAATAAGTTTATCTTGGTCCCATCAGACCACAGGACATGGTTCCAGTAATCCATGTCCTTAGTCTGCTTGTCTTCAGCAAACTGTTTAACGACTTTCTTGTGCATCATCTTTAGAAGAGGCTTCCTTTTGGAATGACAGCTATGCAGACCAATTTGATGCAGTGTTCGGCGTATGGTCTGAGCACTGACAGGCTGACCCCCCTTCCTGTCAACTGTTGCAGCAATGCTGGCAGCACTCATACATCTATTTCCCAAAGACAACCTCTGGATATGATGCTGAGCATGTGCACTCATCTTCTTTGGTTGACCATGGCGAGGCCTGTTCTGAGTGGAATCTGTCCTGTTAAACCATTTTATGGTTTTGGCCACCATGCTGCAGCTCAGTTTCAGGGTCTTGGCAATCTTCTTATAGCCTAGGCCATCCTTATGTAGAGGAACAATTCTTTTTTTTCAGATCCTCAGAGAGTTATTTGCCATGAGGTGCCATGTTGAACTTCCAATGACCAGTATGAGAGTGAGAGCGATAACACCAAATTTAACACACCTGCTCCCCATTCACACATGAGACTTTATAACATTAAGGAGTCACGTGACACGGGGAGGTAAAAATGGCTAATTTGGCCCGATTTTGACATTTTAATTTAGGGGTGTACTTTTGTTGCCAGTGGTTTAGACATTTATGGCTGTGTGTTGAATTATTTTGAGGGGACAGCAAGTTTACACTGTTATACAAGCTGTACACTCACTACTTTACATTGTAGCAGATTGTAATTTCTTCAGTGTTGTCACATGAAAGATATAATAAAATATTTACAAAAATGTGAGGGGTGTACTCACTTTTGTGAGATACTGTATATACATATACACACACACACACACTGCTAAAAAAAAAAACACTTTGAAAACACATCAGATTCCAATGGGGAAAAATATCATGCTGTATATCTATACTGATATGGACTGGGTAATGTGTTAGGAATGAAAGGATGCCACATCGTTTGATGAAAATGAAAACAATCAACTTACTGAGGGCTGAATTTAAAGACACCCTGAAAATCAATGGCACTCAGTAGTTTGTATGGCCCCATGTGCTTGTATGCATGCCTGACAATGTTGGGGAATGCTCCTAATGAGACGGCGGATGGTATCCCGAGGTATTTCCTCCCAGATCTGGACCAGGGCATCAAAGAGCTCCTGAACAGACTGAGGTGCAACCTGGTGATGTCGAATGGACCGAAACAATGTCCCAGAGTGTTCTATTGGATTTAGATCAGGCGAGCATAGGGGCCAATCAATGGTATCAATTCCTTCATCCTCCAGGAACTGGCTGCAAACTCTCGCCACATGAGACCAGGAATTGCACCAAGAGGAACCCAGGACCCATTGCAGTGAGCACAGGGCCAACTAGAGAACCTCAGGCCCTCAGGCTATCCTCATGAAGTCTGTTTCTGATTGTTTGGTCAAACACATTTACACCAGTGGCCTGCTGTAGGTAATTTTGTAGGGCTCTGGCAGAGCTCATCCTGTTCCTCCTTGCACAAAGGAACAGATACTGGTCCTGCTGATGGGTTAAGGACCTTCTACGGCTCTGTCCAGCTCTCCTAGAGTAACTGTCTGTCTCCTGGAATCTCCTCCATGCTCTAGAGACTGTTCTGGGAGACACGGCAAACCTTCTGGCAATGGCACGTACTGATGTGCCATCCTGGAGGGGTTGGACTGCCAGTGCAACTTCTGTAGGGTCCAGGTATCGCTTCATGCTACCAGTAGTGACTGACCCTAGCCAAATGCAAAATTAGTGAAAAAAGTCATAAAAGATGAGTAGGGAAAAAATGTCAGTGGCCTTCACCTGTAAAACCATTCCTGTTTTGGGGATCATCTCATTTTTTTTCCCATCTAGTGCACCTGTTGTCAATTTTAGTAACACCAAAGCAGCTATTTAACGGACCAGATCAATATCCCAGGAGTTTCATTGACTTGATGCTATACTCTAAATTAAAAATTGTTCCTTTATTTATTTTTTGAGCAGTGTATATATATATATATATATAAAATCAAGGGGGAAATCCTGCGCTAGGTGAAAATGTATATGAGGAATGACAAATAGTGTATAGCAGCTAGAACACTGGACCTATAGAAATCCAAAAGGTATAGTATATCAAATAGTGCAGCGCTAAATAGTAACAATGATGACTATGTATCAAAACAACATATGTGAAGTGAAATCACACAAAATCAACATGAACGTCCATGAGAATCATGAATCCCCAAAGAAGTATGGATCTGGAGTGGAAAGCAGAAAGTCCAAAAGGAGGTGAGGTCCCAAGATATGGTGAGCAGGAGGAAGACACCCGTGATGAATGGATAAAGGTGGCTGCTTACCAAAATGACTGGACCCCCAACTTAATGGACAGGTCAGTCAAGCTTGAGACAGAACCACTCAGGATGGACTCTTTCTTCCACAGACAATGGACAAGGGTAATTTCCAGCAACTTCTCAACTCTCCAGGGTATGACAAACGGCCATAGTATATCATATGATAGCTCAGATGTTAATGGCAACCCAGATGGAAAGGAAGGAGGAAGGACACCATAGCGTAATCCAGCAAAATGATGATTTAACGTTTATTAAAATTATACTCACATAACATAAGGCACAAACGAGCAGACATCAAACAAACATCGTGAATCGCGGCGTTCCGCGATATCAGAATGGAGCCGGCGTCAAGAGGGGCGTGACAGGTGTGGTGTCCGGAACCGCCCGACCGGTTTCGCCAGATGTGATGTCACAGGGACCACGCCCCTGACAACGTCACATCTGACGAAACCGGTTGGGCGGTTCCGGACACCACATCTGTCACGCCCCTCTTGACGCCGGCTCCATTCTGATATCGCGGGACGCCGCGATTCACGATGTTTGTTTGATGTCTGCTCGTTTGTGCCTTATGTTATGTGAGTATAATTTTAATAAACGTTAAATCATCATTTTGCTGGATTACGCTATGGTGTCCTTCCTCCTTCCTTTCCATCTGGGTTGCCATTAACATCTGAGCTATCATATGATATACTATGGCCGTTTGTCATACCCTGGAGAGTTGAGAAGTTGCTGGAAATTACCCTTGTCCATTGTCTGTGGAAGAAAGAGTCCATCCTGAGTGGTTCTGTCTCAAGCTTGACTGACCTGTCCATTAAGTTGGGGGTCCAGTCATTTTGGTAAGCAGCCACCTTTATCCATTCATCACGGGTGTCTTCCTCCTGCTCACCATATCTTGGGACCTCACCTCCTTTTGGACTTTCTGCTTTCCACTCCAGATCCATACTTCTTTGGGGATTCATGATTCTCATGGACGTTCATGTTGATTTTGTGTGATTTCACTTCACATATGTTGTTTTGATACATAGTCATCATTGATACTATTTAGCGCTGCACTATTTGATATACTATATATATATATATATATGTATGTGTATATATATATATATATATATATATACACATATATATATATACATACACACACACATATACATACGTACATACATACATATACACACACATACATACATACATACATACAGGTGTATCTAATACAATTTGAAAATCATCATAAAGTAAATTTATTTCAGTAATTCAATTCAAAAAGTGAGACTCATATTTTATATAGATGTGTTACACACAGAGTTATATATTTCAAGCTTTTCTTTCTTTTAATGTTGATGATTATGGCTTACAGCCAGTGAAAACCCAACATTCAGTATCTCAGAAAATTAAAATATTACATAAGACCAATAAAAAAAAAGGATTTTTAATACAGAAATGTTGGCTTACTAAAAAGGATGTACATGTACAGTATAGTATGCACTCAATACTGGGTCGGGGCTACTTTTGCATGAATTACTGCATCAATGCGGCGTGGCATGGAGGCGATCAGCCTGTGGCACTGCTGAGGTGTTATGGAAGCCCAGATTTCTTTGATAGCAGCCTTCCTTTTGACAATACCCCACAGATTCTCTCTGGGGTTTAGGTCAGGCAAGTTTGCTGGCCAATCAAGTGCAGTGATACCATGATCATTAAACCAGGTATTGGTATTTTTGGCAGTGTGGACAGATGCCAAGTCCTGCTTGAAAATTAAATCAGCATCTCCATAAATCTGGTCAGCAGAGGAAAGCATGAAGTTCTCTACTCTAGAATTTCCTGTTAGAGGGCTGCTCTGACTTTGGACTTGATAAATCACAGTGGACCAACACCAGCAGATGACATGGCTCCCCAAATCATCACTGACTGTGGGAACTTCACACTGGACCTCATGCAACTTGGATTTTGTGCCTCTTCCCTCTTCCTCCAGACTCTGGGACCTTGATTTCCAAATGAAATGCAAACTTTTCCACAGTCTGTTATGAGAAGCACATCTATATATATATATATATATATATTTATATTATGCTGTATACCACCCCACCTCCAAAAAGTTGGAACACTCTGTAAAATCTAAGTAAAAACTGGCAGCTGGTGCAACGATCCTGCTCCAGGCTCCCCCTGCATTCTATACCATTCATAATTGGCGTCAAGCCGTGCCATGACGTCACCACACATCCGCCTTAACCTGGCCTGGCTTCGGAACCAGCCAGCCCGTGGCCATCTTTTCTTACAGGCAGCGTGTTGCCATTTCCGTACATTTACAAACAGGTAAAAAAAATCGGTCTATTATTACAAACAGTTCATAAATTTACAGGCATGTGGCAACCCTGAATATAGCATCACCACTGGCGGTGCACTACCTAAGGAGAAAAGAAGGACATGGTGCTGGTTGGATTGTACCAATTAGGATCCCTAATGTGACTTGGGCCTAACATTCCTTTAGTGGTCTTTTTCGGACTCCAACTGTTGTAATAGTGACTTGTCCCCTTGCTGAGACCCCTACGGCTGACCTGTATAAGCAGATATAATCATCACGGACACTCAGATATCAGATAGCTGAACTCAACTTTTTCAATCCACAATATCTTTACTGACTACAGTAGTTACAGCAGAGAACAGGATGTGGCAGATGATTGAAAGATGGTATTTTGCAGGTCAAAACATGGTAATGTGTTCCTAGATGCAAGCAGATTGCAAAAGGCCTAGACAGAAGTGGCCATCTTTTTCCTCACAAGGCAGCATGAAGGAACAGGAAATACATCGCTAGATGGGAGGGGCAGAGCAAATACAGAAGGGAAAGACAGAAAGGACAGGTGCAACAATGGAAATAACCACAAGATGGCAGTATAATAACCAACTATACAGAAGTCAAATAAACAATAGTTTAGGAAATAACTACATAAATTCTCACAGCATGTGTAACAGCACAGTTCTTGACAGGTGGGTGAAACTGGGTGCTCAGAAAAAGACCCCCTCTACCTAATAACAAGACACCCAAGGTTTTGGATAAATTAAAGTATAATTAAAGGCAAAACTTTTTTTTTTAGTTTTAAAGTTGAGAAGGATCAGAACACCTGTCAGTTTTTATTGATTTCTGTGCCCCCATTATGGACATTCATCCTCTCTGTCCTACTTACCATTATTATTGAAAGTGAAAGAAAATCCCACATTTTGGGTTATCCCCAGATAAGTAATAGAGGTGAAAATCTTCCAAGGCGAACACATTGGAAGGGAAATCTCTGCAATGGAACACAGATGACGGTAAAAAATCTGGCAGGGGTTATACCCCTCCCTTACTCTATCCAAAATGAAAAAAAAAAAGTTTTGCCCATTCCCCCTACATCAGAGACCCCCTTACAACAAGGTTCCCAGAGCACCTCTTACATCAGAGTCAACCTATTACATCAGAGTCCACAGCATTCCCCCTTACATCAGAGCCCCTTCCCACCCTAAATCAGGGTTCCCAGAGCCCCCCTTACATTAGAGTTCCCCTTTAAATTATAGTCCACAGAGCTCCCCAATACAGCGTAAGTGGAAATTCTGCAGACTCTGATGTAAGGGGGGCTTTGGAAACACTGATTAACATGGACTACTGGGAATTCTGATATACATGGGGGGCTCTGGTTACCAGAGTCCCCTTATATCAGAGTTCCCCCTTACATCAGAGTTCCCAGAATTTCCCTTACATCCAAATCTGCAGAGTATCCACCTACAGTGTAAGGGAACTCTGCGCGTTCAGATGTAAAGGGGAACTCTGTGCGTTCAGATGTAAAGGGGAACTCTGCGCATTCAGGTTTTAAGGAAATTCTGTGAATTAGATGTGAAGGGGAACTCTGCAGATTCAGATGTAATGGAGGAACTCTGTGTATTCAGATGTAAATGAGGAACTCTGTGAACCGTAATAAAAGGCCCCGCGATGGGGGTAAAGGGCCCCGGGATCAGTAAGAAGGGCCCCAGGCTCGGAGGGAAGGGGGCCCTTCATGGTTTCTTGTCACGCTTCTGGCGCCTGGCAAAGATTGGGTAATGAAGAGCTACATTATTACAACACTGACAAATGTAATTGTTTGTCGCTTCATTTTATTATTATTACATTTATATTTGGAAATGTATGTAATGTGTATGTCTTCTGGTTTAAAAAGAAGACATGCAACTACAAAAGGCTTTTTTTATTTTTTATTTTGATCTACTCCATCCTATGGAACTGAACATTGGTAAATTTTAAGTACGGAGCTGGATAAGTGTCATCACCTCTCGCAGTGTCTTGCTTACAGCCATTCACAGATATTACAGCATGATTGATGAGGTCTTTAGATGTTTGTTAGCTGAGCTGCAATGAATTTTACACGGATCGAGTAGCTGTCAGGGAATATTGGACCTTTGCCTGATCTGGCTCTGTAGGACTCCATCTAAGTGATGGAGCACCAGAGATAGCGCTTCCCAATCTATTTACTGCATATGAAATCACTAATGATATGAAGGCAAGGAGAACCACATGAACTTCCTGGTCTGCTTCATTCTTATCAGAATGAACCTCTGGCAAAAAAAAAAAAATAGGTGTAATTATATATTCATTAAAAATAGCAATAAAATGTATCTAAAGCCAAATTGTTATTCATTCTGGATAGGTTTGGGAGGGTAAAACTGCCATCAGGTTTTTCTGCTTTCTCTTTCTTATTAGGAATATTTCCCTTCACTTCCTGTCCTGTATGTACCCCAGCCTATGATTGGCAGCCTCAGCTCTATTTCTGTGTGCTTTGTGAAGGGGGGGGTGTGTCCCTTCTCTCCAATCATCGCTCTCTGAGTTCTGCAGAATATAACTTCAGCTCCCACCCCCTGCCTTCTGGAAGTTCAGACAAGCTGTAAATGTTCTGCACTTTGAATGGCTGTAGAGAAGAGAGCATTGCAGATAAACAGGAACAACTTTTGCAGGAGGATTTCTTTCATCTCTGGGTATCACCTCGGCCAGTTACTTCACTGGGTGTATACAGTGTACAACCATTTTAAAGTGTATTTCTACTTTTTATAGTCAATTTGAGAAAACCCCACTATATGTTTGTTATGTGTTCACAGTCACACAACATACCTAAACAACATTTTTACTAAAGGCTTACCTTTTTAGATGTTTCTAAAAAGAAGCTGTCATGGCTGTTTCTAAGAATTTCTGGTCAGTCTCACAGTGTCTTTGTCTCCACACTTTCTTTTATTAACGTCCCATAAACTAGGGCAGTTTCTAAGTTTTTAGCCCTTTGTTGGGGCACACAGTGTTCAAATCCAGCTTTTAAATCCCGTTTCCCAACTGATAATGAAAAACTGTGAAAACAGTACAGACTGGGCTAATTATGTTAAATATTAACCTCTTGCTGACTGCATCACGAGGATGTATGGGGGGGGGGGGGGGCAAAGCAGCTCTCCTGAGCCCGCCTCATGTACCTAGTATTACATTTGGTGTTATCGCTCTCACTCTCTCATACTGGTCACTGGAAGTTCAACATGGCACCTCATGGCAAAGAACTCTCTGAGGATCTGAAAAAAGAATCCTTGCTCTACATAAAGCTGGCCTAGGCCATAAGAAGATTGCCAAGACCCTGAAACTGAGCTGCAGCATGGTGGCCAAGAACATACAGTGGTTTAACAGGACAGGTTCCACTCAGAACAGGCCTTGCTATGGTCGACCAAGGTAGTTGAGTGCACATGCTCAGCATCATATCCAGAGGCTGTCTTTGGGAAATAGACGATAGATGAGTGCTGCCAGCATTGCTGCAGAGGTTGAAGGGGTGAGGGGTCAGCCTGTCAGTGCTCAGAACATACGCCGCACACTGCATCAAATTGGTCTGCATGGCTGTCAGAAGGAAGGCTCTTATAAAGATGAAGCACAAGAAAGCCCGCAAACAGTTTGCTGAAGACAAGTAGACTAAGGACATGGATTACTGGAACCATGTCCTGTGGTCTAATGAGACCATAATAAACTTATTTGGTTCAGATGGTGTCAAGAGTGTGTGGCGGCAACCAGGTGAGGAGTACAAAGACAGGTGTGTATTGCCTACATTCAAGCATGGTGGTGAGAGTGTCATGGTCTGGGGCTGCATGAGTGCTGCTGGCACTGTGGAGCTACAGTTCATCGAGGGAACCATGAATGCCAACATGTACTGTGACATACTGAAGCAGAGCATGATCCCTCCCTACAGAGACTGAGCCACAGGGCAGTATTCCAACATGATAAAGTGGAAGAGGACTCCAGTGGCAACCTGTGAAGCTCTGGTGAACTCCATGCCCAAGAGGGTTAAGGCAGTACTGAAAAATAATGGTGGCCACACAAAATATTGACATTTTGGGCCTAATTTGGACATTTCCACTTAGAGGTGAACTCACTTTGGTTGCCAGCGGTTTAGACATTAATGGCTGTGTTGAGTTATTTTGAGGGGACAGCAAATTTACACTGTTATACAAGCTGTACACTCACTACTTTACATTGTAGCAAATGGTCATTTGGGACCGTGGGTGTCCCAGCAACCAGTGACGTCCCGTGTGTGCGCCCGGCCCCCCTGCTTTTGACTGCGGCTCCTGGAGCTCACTCCTAGCCGGGTCGTGAGTTGGGACGTGATGTCACGTGCGTGCCCTACCCCCTGCTTCTGACTGCGACTTCTGGCTCTCACTCTCAGCCAGGCCCGAGTTGGGGTGTGACATCACGTGCGCGCCCCGCCCCTCTGCTGCTCGTGGCTCCTGGCTCTCACACACTGCGAGGTATATCTTGCATTTTCCGCCCCCTGCAGCTTGCTGAGTCCTTCCCCAAAGGTTTGTGGGGCACATTTTAAAGGGGATTGCTGGTGATATTTGCACACTGATGGGCATATTTTGTAAAGGGACACGCTGATGGGCACATTTTGTTGTGCCTATTAGAGTGCCCCATAAAATAAAATGTGCCCATCAGAGTGCCCCCTAACATAAAATGTGCCCATTAGGGTGCCCCTTATTTTGTGTTAAGGGTCACGCTGATGGGCACATTTTATGTGAAGGGTCACTCTAATGGGCATATTTTATGTTAAGAGCAACGCTGATTGACATGTTTTGTTTTGCCTATTAGCGTGCCCCTTAACATAAAATGTGCCCGTCAGAGTGCCCCTTATTTTGTGTTAAGGGTCATGCTGTTCGGCACATTTTATGTGAAGGGGCACTCTAATGGGCATATTTTATGTTAAGAGCAACGCTGATTGACACGTTTTGTTTTGCCTATTAGCGTGCCCCCTTAACATAAAATGTGCCCGTCAGAGTCCCCCTTATTTTGTGTTAAGGGTCACGCTGATGGGCAAGTGTTATGCTAAGGGGCACGCTGATGGGCATATTTTATTTTAAGGGGCACTCTGATGGGCACAATCTATGTTAAGGGGGCACACTGATGGGGACAAGTGATGTAAGGGGGTACTCTGACGGAAATGCCTAATGTAAGGTGGCACTGTGATGGGGACAGCTGATGTAAAGAAGCACTGTGATGGGGACACCTGATGTAAGGGGGCGCTCTGGTGGGAATGCCTGACATAAGGATGCATTGTGATGGGGACAATTGATATAAAGGAGCACTTTCATGTGGCACCTGATGTAAAGGAGTACTGTGATGGGCACATTTTTTTGTGCCCATCAGAGTGCCCCTTAACATATAATTTCTAATTTTTTGATAAGACATAGTCATAGCACAGACTTGAGATTCGGACCTCGAGAAAGAAAATTTAGCAACTGGACTTTTTTGGATTTTAATTCAATACCCCTGGTATAGATATAAACACAAACATGAATAATACAAATCCAATAAAATGTATTTAAAGTGATAATACTACACCTTTGTGTTTATATTTCACTCTTACAATCAATTTGTTAGTGGTAGCTGCTGTTACTTTTGATGAAGTATATAATTATTATTGATCATTTTTTCACGTTAGCCCAGGGTTCATTGGGGTTTGGTATATGCATAGTTGCATAGTTACATTGGTCCAGCTTGGGTGTAAACATTTACAATGTAAAAATGATAATACCTAAACTTTAGCTTAAGTGTCAGTTCACACTACCGCGACTTGTCAGGCGACTGGTCAGCCTGACAAGTCCCGGTCCATTGTGTGCTACGGGAACCGTTCTAATAGGAGCGACTCAAGTCGCTCCGACTTAGAAAATAGTTCCTGTACTACTTTGGGGCGACATTGGAGCGACTTGCATTGATTTCCATTATGTGAAGTCCGTGCAAGTCGCCCCGAAGTCGTGCCACGGTAGTGTGAACCGGCACTTAAAGAGGGGAAATCAGTTCTAACCTTTGTTAGACACATCCTAAATAAGCAGTGTGAAGGAGTGTACTAAGCTGAACAACTCAGAACACAGCTGCATGGTCAGGGGTGTGTTTTGCTTTGTGTCTGTTAAAGCAAGGAAGCATAAAAAGCCTCTGCTGTATATTAAGGTTTACTTTACTAAACAAAAATGCTGCACATACAAATTACTTACAATTATAGGAAAACTATACATGACATAAAGGGTTTTACAGATATATAGTAAATCTCATAAAAGTGAGTACACCCCTCACATTTTTGTAAATATTTTATTATATCTTTTCATGTGACAACAATGAAGAAATGACACTTTGCTACAATGTAAAGTAGTGAGTGTACAGCTTGTATAACAGTGTAAATTTGCTGTCCCCTCAAAATAACTCAACACACAGCCATTAATGTCTAAACCACTGGTAACAAAAGTGAGTACACCCCTAAGTTATAATCTCCAGGATGGGCCCAAAGTGTCTATATTTTGTGTGGCCACCATTATTTTCCAGCACTGCCTTAACCCTCTTGGACATGGATTTCACCAGAGCTTCACAAGTTGCCACTGGAGTCCTCTTCCACTCCTCCATGATGACATCACGGAGCTGGTGGATATTAGAGACCTTGCACTCCTCCACCTTCCATTTGAGGATGCCCCACAGATGCTCAATAGGGTTTAGGTCTGGAGACATGCTTGACCAGTCCATCACCTTTACCCTCAGCTTCTTTAGCAAGGCAGTGGTCGTCTTGGAGGTGTTTTGGGGTCGTTATCATGTTGGAATACTGCCCTGCTTCCCAGTCTCTGAAGGGAGGGGATCATGCTCTGCTTCAGTGTGTCACAGTACATGTTGGCATTCATGGTTCCCTCAATGAACTGTAGCTCCCCAGTGCCGGCAGCACTCATGCAGCCCCAGACCATGACATTCCCATCACCATGCTTGACTGTAGGCAAGACAAACTTGTCTTTGTACTCCTTACCTGGTTGCCGCCACACACGCTTGATACCATCTGAACCAAATATGTTTATCTTGGTCTCATCAGACCACAGTACATGGTTCCAGTAATCCATGTCCTTAGTCTGCTTGTCTTCAGCAAACTATGTGTGGGCTTTCTAGTTTTGTTGTCCTTCTATATAGGATCACAGGTCTCTATGGTCATTCCACAACCCCCGCCCCCATACAGTTAGAATCACTCCCCTTAGGCTCACATTTAACCCCTTGATCACCCACAGTATTAACCCCTTCCCTGCCAGTGTCATAAATACAGTAGCAGTGCATATTTTTAGCACTGATTACTGTAGTAATGTCACTGGTCCCCCCAAAAGTGTCAAAAATGTCAGTTAGGGGTCTGAGCTGTCTGCCGCAATGTAACAGTCCCGCTAAAAATCGCAGATCGCCGCCATTACTAGTAAAAAAAAAAAAAAACAATAAAAATGACATAAATCGTTCCCGTAGTTAGTAGACACGATAACTTTTGAGCAAATCAATCAAAATACGCCTATTGTGATTTTTTTTTTAACCAAAAATATGTAGCAGAAAACAAATTGGCCTAAAATGTTAAAAAAATTGGATTTTTACATTTTTTTTTTGGGTAATGTTATATAGCAGAAAAGGAAAAATATTATTATTTTTTTTTTTTTTTCAGAATTGTTGCTAATTTTTTGTTTATAGAGCAAAAAAAAAATTGCACAGGTGATCAAATACCACCAAAAGAAAGCTCTACTTGTGGGAAAAAAAGGACATCAACTTGATTTGGGTACAGCGGCGCACGACCGTGCAATTGTCCGTTAAAGTAACGCAGTGCCGAATCGCAAAAAATGTTCTGGTCATTAAGGGGGCAAATCCTTCCAGTCCAGAAGTGGTTAATGACTGCATATCAAGGATATCACGATGATAATAAAAGGGTTATACAATTACTTCCATATGGCAATGTGAGTAACATTTTAGTATGGCACCCCTCCAACTAGTGCCAATCAAAATATCAATGTAAGGCACCCTGAGCATGGACCATACATGTAACCGTCCAAATCTTCTTTTTTTACATTATTCTGATTTTGTGCATCAACCACCAAAATACAATGTATGTTCTAGTATATGCAGAACACTGCAACAACTTTCTTAAGATATGTTTAGGAAATTGATGGGGTTTGGGCAGCTTTGATTTTGCTGTGAGGCCTATTTCAGCTTCTTTGTCCTTTCTGCCTGACTGGATATAATTGCTGCACTGAATATATGTATAGCCATAAATACAGGTAGCGGTAAAAAAATGCTCAGCAGTTTTAGAAGTAAAGGTTCTGTAGATACTGAATTGTGAAAATCTTCATCCTGCAAAAGCCATACATTTGGTGATTTGTACCTTGTTCATAGAGCTAATAAAAAAAAGTGCCAGTCCTTCATCTTATTCAAGCAATATATAAAGTTGTGTAGTATTTTGGATTAAAAAATGACTTGGTCTAACATTTTTGTTGTCCATTATAACTAAGCCTCTGCTTTTGGGTCAGAAGCTTGTAACATTTAGACGTAAATTGTTTTAAAAGTTAAATTTTTCCAAAAAAATAGCCTAAGTATTAAAGGAGCCCCAGTTAGAAAAAATTGCAGTTTTTTTTTTTCTTTTTTTGAGAGCAGAATATTATTTTTAATCAGAGATGTATAGTAACGAAGTAGAACTACTTAAGTACTGTACTTAAGTACCGAAATGCGGTATCTGTACTTTCCTAGAGTAGAATTTTTTTCTCCTACTTCTACTTTTACTTCACTACATTTTTTCGATGATTTCGATACTTCTACTCAAGTATTTTTTTTTTGTGCTGCATAGTTACTCGTTACTTTTAAAAAAATTACTACGGCCAGAACAGTAGATGGCAGGTTGCATAAAGCTCAAAAAAATGTGTATAATGTCATTTGTAAATCAGCGCATACGAAAATAAAGGCTGTGTATAATAAAAGCTGCTATACCAAATCTTTCCAATAAAAAGAAAATATGAAACAAACAAATAAATGGTGCTACAGCGCTTAAAGTGCATCAAGAAACTACTAACAAACACAGGTTAATCATTTGAATAAATCATTTGAAATAATAAAAAACAATATGATGTTCAAACTTTTGACTTCTTTCTTTAATAACTACATAACACAGTACTTGTACTTCTACTTTCAGTACTTGAGTAGAATTTTTTTTTCAAAACTACTGGTACTTTTTACTTTTAGTACTTAAGTAGCAATTTTTTTGAAAAAACTACTTGCAATACTTAAGTAAAAAAAATGTTGAATACTTTAGTACTTCTACTTAAGTAACTTTTTCTGCGAGCACTTCCACTTCTACTCAAGTCACTTGATCGAGCACTTGTACTTTTACTCAAGTAGAAATTTCGAGTACTTTATACAAGTCTGTTTTTAATACAACGTTACAGTTGACCTGAGCAGGTGAAAACGTAGGGTGCCATAGGTTTCAGAGGAAGTCTAATCACCCTCAGGCAAAACAATGGTCCACTGGGTGCTTAAATATAAATGTTAAATATGTTTGTTGTTTGGAAGATTGTTACATATTTCATTAACAAATTTCAGAAATCTAAAAAAAAATCTATTGCTTTGTCAGTGAATATACGCAAAAAAAAAAAAAAAAAAACTATAGAACCACCACAAAATACTATAAGATAAAACCACAATATATATATTAAAATAAATAAATTATATAAGAGACAATATTAACAATGATACAGGGAACCTATGCGTATCTAGTAATATTGTTCTTATAGCATTTCTATGGTACATATAGTCTCATACTGTACATATCCATGCTTCCCCCTATCTACTTTATATTCATACATGTATGTGCATGCTAGCATTACTGATAGCGATCTCATTGTCTACTTTGATCCCAGAGACCAATTGAACTGCTTGCATTTCCTCTGTATATTTATTCTTGCTAAATCACCTATACTGTATTTCCTCTGCAGTGGGTTGTAAAATTTGTCAGTTTGCTTGTGAGGAGCTTAGAAATTCAGTCTACTGATCGAATTTCTACAGTATTTAGGTCTTCTGCATTTCACCTCCATGTGCAATCCTTGGTTATCGATTCTTAAATATTTGAAGGACTGTATAATGATTGTATGCCAATTTTACATGCTTATTATTGCTGTGACTGAAAAGATACAATTTAAAAGTATTTATTAATGTGTAATGCGAATAGTGCACCTTTCAATGTAAAGAAAAAAGTATATAAATATGTGTTGTAAAACTTACATAAATACTCAATAGTGATATAAAAACCACCCGTGACCAAAAAATAGTGGTATAGAAGAATCAATAAAATGAAACAAATCAAAATAAATCAAAATATATCACAATGTGTAATGAAAATGTCCACAGTCCATATGTGCAAAAAAGTTCACAAGTGAAAAGAAGTAAAATTCTTCTTAGACTTCCGTGATATAAAATTTATAAAGGGATGAGGAATCCAAAATAAAATCAATATGGTGATGAACAAATGGTTAAATCCCTCCACCTTGTGAAATGCCTCCTTACCCGGCGGATGTAAGATAAGTGCCTTAGAATATATTCTTGTATAATTGCTGTATAGATCTCAACATAAACACCTCCACTCGTGCGCAGATTCACCACTGCAAAAACCAATATAAGCCTCTTACCAGACGAAGGAAAAAATCAGCTCTTTAATCAACGGCTGAAACCTGTAGAAACTCCTCCTGTCTCTCTCAATAGGGGTGGGTGGCTAGCAGCTCACACGATGAATCGGCAACATATGCAAAGAGTATATGGAAGCTGATAGTGCATTACCTCAGATGATTTTTTATTTCACAAAAAAGATTGCACTTACATTGTTTAAGTTGGTACAGGCAAGATGAATATTTCTATGAGCAGAGGATCTCTGTGTTGACTCGTGTCCGGCTGCAGCACAAACTCCGAGTGACGCAATGACGGCACGCCTCCCTGCTGACGCGTTTCCTTCAATAGGGCTTCAACTGAGAATGGGAGGAAACATCTTGCCTGTACCAACTTAAATAATGTAAGTGCAATCTTTTTTGTGAAATAAAAAATCATCTGAGGTAATCAGCTTCCATATAATCTTTGCATATGTTGCCCCAGCATTAGGGAGAGCCCACTCTCAACTGGGGACGAGGCCCTCCACCCAAAGGCCAAGTTCAACCCAGGAGAAATATGCATACATTATTAAATGTGATATTTATGCCCTGCCAGCCTTGTCACTGTCATATCTCTCATGTAAAGTCCCAACCTTCTCTTTTTTTCTAATTGAATTTGGGGATGGAGACGCACGGCAAATCCCACCATGCGCCTCATTTAAAGTCCCGCCCTTTCCCCCCCTCTTCCCTTTAACTGACAATTGTGCAGTCATGCAACGCTGTACCCAAATAAAATTTGTCATTTTTTTCCTCCACAAATAGAGCTTTCTTTTAGTGGTATTTGATCACCACTGCGTTTTTTTTTTGTTTTTTTTGCGCTATAAACAAAAAAGGACAGACAAATATTTTTTACTTTCTGCTATAAAATATATCCAATAAAAATGTAAAATATCAAATTTCTTCATAAATTTAGGCCAATATGTATTCTGCTACATGTTCTTGGTAAACAAAAATCCCAATAAGCGTATATTGATTGGCTTGCGAAAAAGTTATAGCGTCTACAAACTATGCGATATATTTATGGAATTTTTATTTATTTATTTTTTATACTAGTAATAGCTGCGATCAGCGACTTATAGCGGGACTGCGATATTGCAGTGGACATTCGGACACTGACACTTTTGACACTTTGCGAAACCAGTGACAATAATACAGTGATCATGATCAGAGCTAAAAATATGCACTGTTACTGTACTAACGACATTGGCTGGGAAGGGGTTAAACATCTAGGGCAATCAAAGGGTTAAATGTGTGCCTATCCAGTGTTTTTGTGTACTGTATGTGCTGCCTTTACTAGGGGAAGACATTGATTTGAGTCCCTACTTTGCAGGAACACAAAATCCATCCCTTCCCCTCTGTCAGAAAGGAACTCTGCCTTGTTTACATAGGTAGAGCTCTGTTTTGAGTCTCTGCCCGATGATGCTTTCAATAACCACAGCAGAAGTTTCCCACTGGCGGCACATGCATCCCCCCTACAGGGCGGAAGTGCAGGATTATATATATATATATATATATATATATATATACACACATGATTTGGCACAGAGGTGCCACCCTGTAGCAGTAAAACTGCTATAGGGCTGTCAGCAAGTGGCTAACCACACGTTTAAGGCCTCGTTTTCACCATGTGCAGAGATGTGAGTTTTCCTGCACCTGAAAAAACAATTATTCGCTGCGTGTCCTGTTCACACTACGACACTGGTATCATGTGCATTTTTTTCCGCGCAGGAATGTGCAACATGTATGCAGTTTTTCTGCGTGGAAAAAAAACTGACATGACATCAACATTTTAATGTGAACAGGGCACATAAAGAACAATTGCTTTTTTTGTGCCCTTACATAGAATAAATGTTACATTCCTCCTTGCAGAAAAAAATCTGCACGCGATATCAGTGCTATTGTGTGAACAGGACACAAAGAAAACCTTTGTTTTCTTTGTGTCCTTGCAGAGACATGCATAATAAATACGCACGGTTCTGCACATGGTGCGAACAAGCCTATGCAAGTCAAATCTGCACATTTTTTCTATCAGTTTAAATCCCTTCTTGTCGGTTGCACATGAATATGTGACCTCTCGATGGGACGGGTCTTGGCGCCGAGCGGCCACATTTTGCATACCACACTGCAGACACAGCTGTGCCGAGAGTGCGTGCCCTGCGTGCTTCCAGCACAGTTACTGGCGGCTATTGGAAAGCTTTCATTGTTTTATGATCAAGTGACGCCGTGATTGGCAGTCGCGACAGTCACATAATCACAAACTCCGCCTCCCAGCATCAGAAACTCCTTTAACCACTTAAGGACCGGGCCTATTTCTGACACTTGTTGTTTACAAGCTAAAATCACTTTTCTTTGCTAGAAAACTACTTAGAGCCCCCAAACATTATATATATATATATATATATATATATATATATATATATATATATTTTTTTTTTTTAGCAGAGACCCTAGAGAATAAAATGGAGATCGTTGCAATATTTTTTATCACATCGTATTTGCGCAGCGGTCTTCCAAACACAATTTTTTTGGAAAAAAATGTACTTTTTTTGAATTAAAAAATAAGAAAACAGTAAAGTTAGCCCAATTTTTTTCTATAATGTGAAAGATAATGTTACGCCGAGTAAATAGATACCCAACATGTCATGCTTCAAAATTGCGCACGCTCGTGGAATGGCGACAAACATTGGTACTTAAAAATATCCATAGGCGACATTTTCAAAATTTTCTACAGGTTAACAGCTTAGAGTTACAGAGGAGGTCTAGGGCTCAAATTATTGCTCTCACTCTAACGATCACGGCGATACCTCACATGTGTGGTTTTAACATTGTTTACATATGTGGGAGGGACTTTCATATGCGTTCACTTCTGCACGCGAGCTAATGGGAACAGGGCGCTTTATTTATTTATTTTCCTATTTTATTTATTTTTTATTTTTACAGTTTTAAAAAAATAAAAAATGTTTTTATCACTTTTATTCCTATTACAGGGAATGTAAACACCCCTTGTAATAGAAATAAGCACGACAGGACCTCTTTATTGTGAGATCTGGGGTCAAAAAGACCTCAGACCTCACAACTACACTAAAAAAGAAAAAAATAAATAAAATTGCTGAAAAAAATTGGCTCTTTAAACCAGGTGCTAGGAGACAACGTTTGACGTTGCTCTGGTCCTCCAAGACCATAGAGTCTTGTGGGGGCCATCTTGCCCTCACTCGACTTCCTATCTGTGAGGAGTGCGGACTGGATCGTTTTAGTTTTCCCCGCTGCTGGCGGGTCCGGTAAGCGGGGAAAACGGTAAGGGTGATCCCACGGCAAATCTGCCACTAGGACCACCCTTATCTGAAAGAGGACCGCCCGCCGTTTCGAAAAATTCTGGGGTTATGGCAGCTATCTGCTACCATAGCCCCGATATTTAGCGTCAAAGTACCGACGTAAATCGATGGCGAGCGGTCGGTAAGTGGTTAAGGGCTAAGAAGTGGCGGCTCAAAGTGGTTAATGCATGTATGGTGTGAATGAGGCCTAAAGCTGAATTAACCCCGTCATTATAACGGTTTCCCAAAATAGTTGCATTCAAGGCATGCCATAACTGCCAAAACCGCTTTTTCTCTCAACCGAACCGTCAAACAATCAAATAGCTGGTGTCATAACTGATCACATGTCCGTCACCATGGCAAGATCAGAGACTAAGATGGCCGCCTCCTTGGCTGTGAAGGAGAGGTGGTGGGTTTAGTTCCGCTTTAAACCAGGCCCTACATTAGCTCTAGGAATCAGCTCAGCTCTGTTAGGTTGCTCCTGACACCGGCCGGCGTTAGATTGACACCAAACCCAGAGACATGGGGAAAAAGATGAAGGTTTATGTACCCTTCATTTTACGGATCTCAGTCATTTTTCTGACAGTCACAGGTGAGATAAATCATATTATATGTATGTTTAAAATGTAATATTATATATATCGTTTTAGGATCTCTATTTTGGATGCCCAGAACATTTTTGAAAATTAGAAAAAAAAGAAAAAGTGTTAAATAGGCGGTCCACCTTGAAATTTTATTTTAGTTATAGGCTGGTTTCTCACACTGGTGCGATGTTAGACATCACATGTGATTTTCATCGCACTGATATGCATATTACATGCGATATCTGTCCGATGCGATTCCAGCCATACAGATTGTATTGCTGAATTTGCATCACATTCGCACCAAAATGGTGCAGGACCCTTTTTTTGGTCCGCACTGGAAATGGATCGCATGGGTGTTCTTCAGCAGATGAGGATGGAAGCACCTGCAGCGGTGACAGCGCGCCGTTTGAGGGCTTCATTCTAAGGTAAGTTTCACATAAATTGCTGGTATGAGATGGATACTAGCACATTATTACATTGCCTGGCAAGTTAAAGAAAAAAAAAACTGTGGTTTACTACCGCTTTAACACTTTTCTGACAGTATGGTCCCTCTAAATGTCCTGTCCCAAATTCATGAAAGTATTGCACCATTTTCACTAAAGGGTCAGTTCACCTTTACCAAAAAAAATGGTCTATGCAGATAATGGTCATCTGTAGATAAAAACAAACTGTACAGCTCTGACTTAAAATGATGCCCTTTCTATAGGTGTAGGCCATTTACATACCTCCCAAAGCCTGACTGGAATACGCCCAGGACGTTACTAGGACGTTGCTAGGTGAGGCCTAGTCATTACTGCTCACCTTCACCATCACAACAAAGGTTGAGCTAAACGTTACTGCATCAGGGGAGAGAAAGCGCATTTAAGGGTGTTTGATTCAGAGAAAAAGCTCCCCCCTGTGACGGTGAAGATGAGCAGTAACAACTAGGCCTTACTTAGCAATGTCCTGGGAGTACTCCAGTCAGGCTTCAGGAGATGTATATGGCCTACATCTATAGCAATAGCAAAGGCATTATTAGTCACAGCTGCACAGTTTTTTTTTTTTTTTAAGCTTTAATACTTTCTGACATTATGGTTCCTCAAAATGCCCTGTGCCAAATGAATGAAAGCATTGTGCCATTTTCATTCAAGGCTTAGGTCACCTTTACAAAAAAATGGCCTATGCAGATGAGAGGCATCTGTAGATAAAAACAGACAAACTTTGCAACTCTGACTGAAGTTGAATGATGCCCTTGCTATAGGTGTAGGCCATTTACAAAAAAACTGCTTATACAGTTAGGGTGACCAGACGTCCCTGTTTTTCGGGGACAGTCCCCGGACTGAGGACACTGTCTCCAGACCAAGTCTGTCCCCGGTTTTGTCCCCGGCACTAATCTGTGCGGCGATGGGGGGGAGTTACAACCCTTGATCTCCCTGTATAGCTTTCAATGAAGCAGCTGACAGCTGCTTCTCCTCCTCTCCCTCCCGCGGCTGTCAGCTGCTTCATTGAAAGCTATACAGGGAGATCGGGGGTTGTAACTTACCCCAACCGCCCCACAGATCATCCCCGAATGCCCATCAAATGTCCCTAATCTCTGGGCCCCGTGCCCTCCTCTGGCTCCCCGGGTCCTCTGTGCTCCTCCAGCTCCCCCTCTGTTTTCCTCTGGTCCCCCTCTGTGCTCCTCTGGCTACCCCTCTATGGTCCACCCGCTACCCCTCTGTGGTCCTCCTGCTACCCCTCTGTGCTCCTCCAGCTCCCCCTCTGTTTTCCTCTGGTCCCCCTCTGTGCTCCTCTGGCTCCCCCTTTGTGGTCCTCTGGCTACCCTTCTATGGTCCACCCGCTACCCCTCTGTGGTCCTCCTGCTACCCCTCTGTGGTCCTCCAGCTACCCATCTGTGTTCCTCCAGCTCCCCCTCTGTGTACCTCTGGCTCCCCCTCTGTGTACCTCCGGCTCCCCCTCTGTGTACCTCTGGCTCCCCCTCTGTGTACCTCCGGCTCCCCCTCTGTGTACCTCCGGCTCCCCCTCTGTGTACCTCCGGCTCCCCCTCTGTATTCCTCCGGCTCCCCCTCTGTGTACCTCCGGCTCCCGCTCTGTGTACCTCCGGCTCCCCCTCTGTGTACCTCCGGCTCCCGCTCTGTGTACCTCCGGCTCCCCCTCTGTGTACCTCCGGCTCCCGCTCTGTGTACCTCCGGCTCCCCCTCTGTGTACCTCCGGCTCCCGCTCTGTGTACCTCAGGCTCCCCCTCTGTGTACATCCGGCTCCCCCTCTGTGTTCCTCCGGCTCCCCCTCTGTGTTCCTCCGGCTCCCCCTCTGTGTACCTCCGGCTCCCGCTCTGTGTACCTCTGGCTCCCCCTCTGTGTACCTCCGGCTCCCCCTCTGTGTACCTCCGGCTCCCCCTCTGTGTTCCTCCAGTTCCCCCTGTGTGCTCCTCTGGTCCCCCTCTCATTCTGGATCTGTCAGGATGGAGAGCGGAGGAAGGAGACGGTAAATGTCATTTACTGGCTCCTTCCTTTTCTGAATGAGCAGAGTCAGTGATCACTGACTGTTCATTCATAACTGAGCATCGTAAACTATGTCTCCTGTCCATTCATATTATTGCAGTTGAGTCTGCAGAGAAAGGGATTGGGTAATCTGTGTCCTCAGTCTCTTTCTCTGTCTAAACCAGGGACCCTCAAACTACGGCCCTCCAGCTGTTGTGGAACTACAAATCCCATGATGCATTGTAAAACTCCAACATTCACAGACATGACTAGGCATGATGGGAATTGTAGTTCCTGAACAACTGGAGGGCCATAGTTTGAAGACCCCTGGTCTAAACAGACCCCTGATATCTCACCAAAGCCCCCCCCCCCCCAACAGGGCTGATAAAAAAAGAAAGAACTGTAATAAATAAATATTTAAAAATTACATTGTATAAATAGTAAAGAATAAAAAAAAATCAAAAAAAAAAACAAAAAAAAAAAAAAAACACTGACACCCTCTGCTCCACCCCCCCCCCCTCCAAAAAAAAAAAAAAAAAAAAAAAGGACACTTCTCTACTGACACCATCCACTGTCCTATTGTTATGATCCACTAACAATCTCCGCCCCCCCCCCCCCCCACAAAAAAAAAAATGTGAAAAAATGAAAAAACAAAAATAAGAAATTAAATTGTAAAAAAAAATATATATATATTTATAAAAAATGTATAAATAATAATAAAAAAAACTACTAATACTGTCCACTGCTCTACTGACACTGTCCAGCTATACATGTCCACAACCCCCAACCAAAGCACTTTAAAAAAAAAATATATTTGAATAAAAAGAATAAAAATAAAATTGTAAAAAGTATTACAAAATAAAATAATAAAAAAACTACTGACACCATCCACTGCTCTGATACTGTCCTCACAAAAGGTTTGTAAAAAAAAAAAAAAAAAAAAAACTAAATTGTAAAAAAGATTAAAAATAAAATAATAAAATCCAGGTAATATCTAGATAATTTTCCCCCTAATGACCAGTTTATGGGCGGCCCATAAAATGTTGGCGGAGATATCCCCTGTATCATTTAGTTGGAAAAAGTCTTCTATTACTTGTTAATAATCGTATATTGTACAGAATCGATCAAAAGGGCCTCATTAAGGCGCCATCTGAACAATTTTTCAGAGCCTAATGGTCGAGTAAGGAATAGTAACACTAATGCATGATCTGATAGGGTCATGTCCCTGATTTTAGATTTAGAGGCCTGGGGGATAGAGAAAGATTTAATAAAAATATGATCTATCCTGGCATGGGTCTGGTGAGGAGCAGAGAAGTGTGTGTAATCCCTTGCACGTGGATTGAGCTCTCTTCAAATATCGTGTAATCCCAGAGAATATAAGGATTGTGCTATTTTGAGGCTTTGTCTGGGAGGACGTTTAGAACAGGAAATTTAGCTCGATGATTTGTCAATGGATCTAGTGTTAGTATCCTCTCCAAGTATCACAAAGCCTTTGAGGTGAGATTTAAGAGATTGAAGCATTGATTAAAAAAAAAAGGGCTTGGCCTTTGTTCAGAGAATAGTAGGAGATAAACCTATAGGGAGATCCATCGATAAAACCCGAAACTAGAATGTAGCGGCCATTAGGGTCTTTGATGACTTTGGTAATGGAGAAGTTTAAGTGTCTTGAGAAGCAAACTGCACTCCTTGTGTCTTATTAATAGCATTGGCCAAAACAATTTAGGATATTTGTGGTGTAGGAAGGGTGGATTATGTGAGTTAGGAAAATGGGTCTCCTGTAGTAGCGTTACATCTATTTTTTGTGAGTGGTATAGCTGAAATATTTTCTGTCCCTTAACCCCGGAGAGTTTAACCCCTGGACATTGTGTGAGGCTATACAAAGATTGGTAGAGTTACAGTTTGCAGCACACATGGATCAGAAAGATAGCAACCTCATCAAAAGAAAAGGATGTACCCCCAGAGTGAGAACCAGCTGTCCCGTTCAAATGATCATGCTTTCCAGGAAACCTGACAGTTGGAGATTTGGAGGGATCCCAAGTGACTACGAAGAATGTATGTTTCCCAGTGAAAAGAAAAAGAGCTAGGATCATAGACAAGACAAAAAGAGAATGAGTGCAACTAATAACCACAAAAAAAGGTGGAGACTCCCTGACCGTTTCGGGTCTGGAGAGAACATCCAATTCCCACACAGGGGGTCCATGCAGGTGACTGCCCTGAGGGGGGCTTCAGTCTGTCTGAGAGTGGAAGACATAGTCCATGCCAAGAGAGAGTGAAGTGCATGACATCCATCATTTGGCTGAAGACGGTCCTCTTTGGTGTGAAGTAGGTGGATGGTCCTGCAAGATCAGACCCAAATTCAGTAGAATTCGCTCCCCTTCTGGAAAGGAGAAAAAGCCATAGGATTTATTGCGATTAGAAAAGTTAAAGCGAAATGGAAAGGACCGTCTGTATGTAATATCTTTCTGTGTTGATGCCAGTGGCAGGGGTTTTAAAGACCGTCTTCGTTAAATTGTATAAGGGGAAAGGTCCGCAAACACTTGGATTTGGAAGCCTTGAATTGCAAGTTGGTCAGAATTGCAGGTTAATCTCATAACTAGGGTTGAGCGGACACCTAGATGTCCGTGTTCGACGGGTTCGGCCGAACTTTAAAAAAAAGTCCGGGTCCGTGTCCCGGACTTTTACCGAACTTTTCCCGGACACCGAACCCCATTGAAGTCAATGGGGACCCGAACTTTAAGGCACTAAAATGGCTCTAAAACACCAAAGGAAAGGGCTAGAGTGCTGCAAATGGCAGCAAAACGTAATTAAGAGCATGGCAAGTGCTCTGCAAACAAATGTGGATAGGGAAATAACTTAAAACAACAAAAAAAAACAGAAAAATAAAACAATGTTCTTCTTCATCTCTGAAGGACGAGGCCCATATGGAGTAGGAGGGAGGTTGAGGTGGTGGTGGATGTGGCGGTGACATAGGCGTGCGCACAGGGTGTGCTGGGTGTGCCTGGGCACACCCTAATCACCTAGGGCACATAGCATTGCCAGTGAGGAGATGGGAAAGATCTCCCTGGGACCTGCTCTGCTCTATTTCTCCTTGCCTACAGGTACATGGCCCCGATACATTACTCTCCCTGCTGGCAAACACATGCATGTGTATTTCAACTTTGGGGTGCACACCTTAATGCAATAGGCTGCGCACACCTATGGGCGGTGTAGGTGGAAGCGGCGGTGGAGGAGGACCAGGGCCGGATTAACAGCATCATGGGCTTGGTGCTGAGGATTTTGAAGGGCCTTAAGGGCCGTGCCTTGCCATGCACCCAGAGGAGTAAGGGTGCAGCCATGCATGCCTAATTCAACATGGGATGCTGTCTCTGAAGCCCATAAACACATCCATGCATCGCCAACTGTCCCTCCTTGTCCGGCCTTCACGCTGTGTGGGGAGGTTCTGAGGGTGCTGCCTGGGGAAGCGAGCATAGAAGCCAGACTTCTGTGTTTACAAGTGACAGAAGAGCGGTAACAGTGAATATGGCCAACCCGGGGCCTATATAAAAGGTAGGGGCCTGGAGCTGCAGCTCCAATAGCCCCTACATTAATCTGGCCCTGAGGAGGAGGACGAGGTAGCCAACACTGCTTCTTTTCAAAAATTTTAAATGAGGGTACACCCCAAAAGAGTGAGAAAGAGCAAAAATGGAACAATGGGTGGGTAAGGTCGGTATCCATTGCTATTCTGCATAAGGTACGGAAAAGTCCCGTGGGATCCATGCCTGGTTCATTTTAATGAACGTGAGCTTGTCCACATTGTCTCTGGACAGGCGGCTGCGCTTGTCTGTTATAACGCCCCCAGCCGTGCTAAATACCCGTTCAGATAATACACTGGCTGCAGGGCACGCCAGCACCTCCAAGGCGTAAAGGGCAAGCTCAGGCCATGTGCCCAATTTGGAGACCCAGAAGTTGAAGGGGGCAGACCCGTCATTCACTACATGTAGGCGTGTGCACACATACTGCTCCACCATGTTGGTAAAATGCTGCCTCCTGCTAAGACGTTCCATCTGAGCTGCTGGTGCTGCTGTTTGTTGTGGCGTGCTGACAAAGCTTTTCCACATTTCGGCCATGCTAACCCTGCCTTCTGAGGTGCTGGCGGTGCCCTGGTTGCGTTGGCGACCTCCTCCTCCTCCTCCTCCTCCTCTGCCTTGTGCTTCCACTGTGGCCCCGCTGTCAGATGGGAATGCCAGCAGCATGGCGTCTACCAGCGTGCGCTTGTACTCGCGCATCTTGCGATCGCGCTCCAGTGAGTGAATTAAGGACGGTACGTTGTCCTTGTAACGGGGATCCAGCAGCGTGGCCACCCAGTAATCAGCACAAGTTAGAATGTGGGCAACTCGGCGGTCGTTGTGGAGACACTGCAGCATGCAATCGCTCATGTGTGCCAGGCTGCCCAGAGGCGACGAAAGGCTGTCCTCTGTGGGAGGTGTATCGTCCGTGTCCTCTGTATCCCCCCAGCCACGCACCAGTGATGGCCATGAGCTGGCCTGGGTGCCACCCTGCTGTGAACATGGTTCCATCTCCTCCTCCAGCTCCTCCTCCTCCTCATCCTCCTCATCCTCCAGAACTGTGCCCCTGCTGGACAATTGTGTCCCTGGCGTTTGTGTGTGCAGGAACCCACCCTCGGAGCCCCTTGCGAATGACTGCCCTGAAAGCCTTTGAAATGTTACCTCTTCATCCTCCTCCTCCTCCTCCTCATCCTGTGCCACATCCTCTTCCATCATCGCCCAAATTGTTTTTTCAAGGAGGCATAGAAGTGGGATAGTTAAGCTGAGAATGGCGTCATTGCCACTGGCCATGTTGGTGGAGTACCCAAAACAGTGCAACAAGGCACAATATATGCAAATGTCAAATATGCAAACTATGCCGCAATTTAATGTTTTTTACACCAAAAGGGTGTGTATTGAATAGCGGAATAGGATAAAAAACTGTGTATCTCACACGTACAAACACAGACTAGGCCCGATTAAATTTTTTCCTACCCTAAAGGGAGGATGAGGAAGAGGAGTATGGAACATGCAGCACCCTCAAATCTTCAGAAGTATGAGATGAACCCCAAAAACTTGGAAAGGTGGATCTCTCTCACACGTACCAACACAGACTATCCCCCAATTTAACTGATCCCCAAAGGTTTTTGATTAAATAGCGGAATAGAAAATATGATCCAAAAAAAGTGTATGTATATCACACGTACACAACCACACTAGGCCCCAATTACTATTGTTTGTACCCCTAAAAGGCTAGATGAGGAGTAGGGGGGGTATGGAACAGGCAGCACCCTCAAACCTTCAGAAGTATGAGATGAACCCCAACAACTTGGAAAGGTGGATCTCTCTCACACGTACCAACACAGACTATCCCCCAATTTAACTGATCCCCAAAGGTTTTTGATTAAATAGCGGAATAGAAAATATGATCCAAAAAAAGTGTATGTATATCACACGTACACAACCACACTGGGCCCCAATTACTATTGTTTGTACCCCTAAAAGGCTAGATGAGGAGTAGGGGGAGTATGGAACAGGCAGCACCCTCAAACCTTCAGAAGTATGAGATGAACCCCAACAACTTGGAAAGGTGGATCTCTCTCACACGTACCAACACAGACTATCCCCCAATTTAACTGATCCCCAAAGGTTTTTGATTAAATAGCGGAATAGAAAATATGATCCAAAAAAAGTGTATGTATATCACACGTACACAACCACACTAGGCCCCAATTACTATTGTTTGTACCCCTAAAAGGCTAGGAGTAGGGGGAGTATGGAACAGGCAGCACCCTCAAACCTTCAGAAGTATGAGATGAACCCCAACAACTTGGAAAGGTGGATCTCTCTCACACGTACCAACACAGACTATCCCCCAATTTAACTGATCCCCAAAGGTTTTTGATTAAATAGCGGAATAGAAAATATGATCCAAAAAAAGTGTATGTATATCACACGTACACAACCACACTAGGCCCCAATTACTATTGTTTGTACCCCTAAAAGGCTAGATGAGGAGTAGGGGGAGTATGGAACAGGCAGCACCCTCAAATCTTCAGAAGTATGAGATTGTGTTCACTGTACCCCACAAAGATTGAGTTCACTGCACCCCACAATGATTGTGTTCACTGCACCCCACAAAGATTGTGTTCACTGCACCTCACAAAGATTGTGTTCACTGTACCCCCCAAAGATTGTGTTCACTGCACCCCACAAAGATTCTGTTCACTGTACCCCACAAAGATTGTGTTCACTGCACCCTAAAAGGATGTTGTTCACTGCACCCCACAAAGATTGTGTTCACTGCACCCTAAAAGGATGTTGTTCACTGCACCCCAAAAAGATTGTGTTCACTGTACCCCCCCAAAGATTGTGTTCACTGCACCCCACAAAGATTGTGTTCACTGCACCCCAAAAAGATTGTGTTCACTGTACCCCCCAAAGATTGTGTTCACTGCACCCCAAAAAGATTGTGTTCACTGTACCCCCCAAAGATTGTGTTCACTGCACCCCACAAAGATTCTGTTCACTGTACCCCACAAAGATTGTGTTCACTGCACCCCAAAAAGATTGTGTTCACTATACCCCCCCAAAGATTGTGTTCACTGCACTCCACAAAGATTCTGTTCACTGCACCCCACAAAGGATTTTGTTCACTGCACCCCAAAAAGATTGTGTTCACTGCACCCCAAAAAGGATTTTGATCACTGCACCCCAAAAAGGATGTTGTTCACTGCACCCCAAAAATGATTTTGTTCACCCCACCCCAAAAAGATTGTGTTCACTGCACCCCACAAAGATTGTGTTCACTGCACCCCAAAAAGATTGTGTTCACTGTACCCCCCAAAGATTGTGTTCACTGCACCCCACAAAGATTCTGTTCACTGTACCCCACAAAGATTGTGTTCACTGCACCCCAAAAAGATTGTGTTCACTGCACCCCAAAAAGGATGTTGTTCACTGCACCCCAAAAAGGATGTTGTTCACTCCACCCCAAAAAGATTGTGTTCACTGCACCCCACAAAGATTGTGTTCACTGCACCCCAAAAAGATTGTGTTCACTGCACCCCAAAAATGATTTTGTTCACTGCACCCCAAAAAGGATTTTGTTCACTGCACCCCAAAAAGGATGTTGTTCACTCCACCCCAAAAAGATTGTGTTCACTGCACCCCAAAAAGATTGTGTTCACTGCACCCCACAAAGGATTTTGTTCACTGCACCCCAAAAAGATTGTGTTCACTGCACCCCAAAAAGGATGTTGTTCACTGCACCCCAAAAAGGATTTTGTTCACTGCACCCCAAAAAGATTGTGTTCACTGCACCCCACAAAGGATTTTGTTCACTGCACCCCACAAAGATTGTGTTCACTGCACACCAAAAAGGATTGTGTTCACTGCACCCCAAAAAGATTTTGTTCACTGCACCCCAAAAAGATTGTGTTCACTGCAGCCCAAAAAGATTGTGTTCACTGCAGCCCAAAAAGATTGTGTTCACTGCAGCCCAAAAAGATTGTGTTCACTGCAGCCCAAAAAGATTGTGTTCACTGCAGCTCACACACAGAAAAATGGATGTGGATCACTGACACCTGCCTATCTCCAATCCCACACCACACAGCAATATCGATTGTAGTTTGTAGAACACAGTTTCCCTAAAATTCAGCAGACTCTGTCCCTAACAGGATTGAGAAGAGATCGTAGATCAGGATTGAGTGCAGATTCACCCCACCCCCCACACAGCAATATCGATTGTAGTTTGTAGAAGACACTGACCCTATAATTCAGCAGACTCTATCCCTAAAATGCCTACAACTCGCCCTGCCTAAACACTCCGACCTGTCCCTCAATTCTATACGGACACAAATGGTTTTTTCCTGCCTATCTTTCCCTAATCAGCAGCCAGCACATTGATGTGTGCTCTGTCCCTTAGCTAAGCAGCAGAATGACGCTGCTGCGGCGGCTGCCTCGAACTTATAAAGACTTGGTCACATGCTTCAGACGGCCAATCACAGCTACTAAGACATTTGCAGGCATGGCTGGGATGGCTTAAGGCACACCAGTTAAACGATTGTTGATTGGCTGTTGAAAGCCCGCCATGAAAAGAGCGCCAAAGCATGCAAAACCCGGAAATAAAACGACCGAACACGGATTTGTACCCGAACATACAGTAAAGTGTCCGTGTCCGTGTTCGGGTAAAAAAAATCCAATTATTCGGTACGAACACGAATAATACAGTCCGTGTTCGCTCAACACTACTCATAACCTCTTCCATTACTGAGTAGAGGTATGACTTGACTATAATGTCTCTAGGAAGGCCGCCTGTACGTGGAGGTTGGAGTGCCCTATGAGCTCTGTCCAGTTCCCGACGGCTATCCGCGATATCTGGTATGAGATCTTTTATAAAAAAGCGGATTGCAGAGTGGACATCTTTCACTGATTCAGGGAGCCCCGTGTTCTAAAATTGTAGCATCTGGATCTGTTCTCCAGATCATCAATTTTAGATATAGCAGAGTCTAGTTGATCCTGGAGATCCTGTAAGCGAGCTGTATTCTGATTTTTTTTTTCTCTATGGCTCCCAGATGTGAAATGTTTTTGTGTGTAGTAGTTGTGATCTGAGCCGCTGTGTGAGTTAAGCCCCTGGATAGCAATTTGGAAAAGGATGTCATCATAGAGGAAAAATCAGTTGGAATGGGGGGTATTAATGTGCAGCTACTCCAAATATGTCAGGGCTTGCTGTAATGTCACCCATAGGTGTAAGTAGGATTTCACCCATAGTTCTCTCTATCAGAGATTCAGTGGAGGTTGGAGAGGGTAAAACTGGATGCGGAGTACTCACAGTTAAGTTAGTGGGGATGTGAGCCCCACTATCTACCTAATCCTGGTCTGCTATGGAGCTTTCGGCCTCTGCTACAGAGCCTTGTGGCGCTGCTGGTGCCATCTTGGGGATCTTCGGTGTCTGCGGTCCGGTAAATAGAAGTTTTGAGAGGCCTCTCCTAACTGAGCCTCCCAACATCGGATCACTACTGTGGATCTCCAGGATCGGGTGTCTGCGGTGTGGGGAGACACTGAGCTCTTTTGCGGCTGTGGTAGGGACGAATAGGCTGGAGCAGTGCGGAGCTCATGAACTAGACGTCCATTCCGTGGCTCTCGCACATGCTCCCCATTTTTTCTTTATTTTATCTTCTTAACATTTGGTAGTCATATTCCCAAAAATTCTAAGAAGTGTCTTTTATTTATCTCATGGACGAAAGTTGAGAAATAATGTATATATATCATACAATTATTCCATAAACACCATTTGCCATTTAAAAAAAAAAAAAATATATGATTTTTCATTTACAAATCTGGTCACCTTATGTTAAGGTCCTCCCTCTGGTCTGTTCTGCCTTAGTGTACTCATTGGGAAAATTCTCCACTCTATTTGTCCTTTGTGACCACTGTCACTGAAAAGGAAAGTGAGGGAAAATCCACATTTTTAGAGCTGTCCCTAGAACAAGTTGTAGGGGGAAATCTTCCAATGGGGACAACTGTCTAAGAGGGAAATTTCCTTTAGTTCGGGAGATTCCTGCTGCATCTCTGGGACAGAGAGCAGAGTTAGATTCCCAAATGGTACACAAACAGCAAAATTTCATCTAGACCTTTAGTGTGCACTGAGACTGATTTTGCTCCATTTACCAATAAATCCTTGTTCTTAGTAACATGCTGTGCCAGCGTTAATCAGATCATAGGGTGCTGTATTAGTCTCTTGCTTTCTCTGGTCAGGTATGAAGCTGCTTTGGGGATTTCCAGTGACCAATCCGAATGAGATAATGACTAGTGACAGCCAAGTACATGAACATACTAAAGGTAATGTGAAGAAAAGCTGGAAGCTGCAACATCTAAATCAGCTGCTACAAAAAGGGAAAGGTAAGCTAAAACGTCACTCAAAGCTTTTGAAAACTGGGTTGCAGAAAATCAAGTTGGTAGGCTACTGGTTTGGACGCAGAGAGGTTGAGGCATGGCCCCAGTTGAATGGGTCAAATTTTGCTTATTAAATGTAATAGGGGGGAAAATTTTGCTACACCATGAAGCAAAGGATTACATTAAATGCTCACCCCTGTCCACTGCCTTTGCAGCTTAAGGGGGTTGGTAGTGGGGCAGCGAAAAAGCAGCTGAAGAAGTGTTTTTTTATTGCGCCCCCCCCCCCCCCCCAATAGCCAGCACCTCAGCATCCAATGACACAGGTCGAACATTGACCATGGACGGAGCCTGAGACACTAGTTCCACATCAGGTCCGCCTTAATTGTGATCACCAGTGGGTGTCAGTGGGTGGATTACATAGGCACTATTAGGCTGAATAGTGGTTTTGGAATCTGCCCACTACCACCACTAGTCTCAGAGTCCTTCATAAGGCTCCATCCAACCAACAACTCAACTCCACCTCATTGTGGCTATTGAGTGGGCGGGGCCTGATGGGGAACACTGATCGACTACTTGTTTCACTTGCATGTGATTGGCAGCAGAGGGCAGTGGGCGGAGTGTCTACGACACTTCTTATGAATTTCATAGATTGAGTCATCTGTCAGTTTTTCAGGGTTGCTTAAAAACAGTCCAAAGATCAATTCTTTAGGTTTTTCCAGGTATGCACACATTGTCACTGTATTTGCAGATTAAAACATCCTTTTACAATTTCATGAGCCTAAAAGGCAAATAAAAAAAAAAAAGAACAAAAATAGGGCTGATTACATAGTACATTTTTGGATGTTGTCACACATGATATATTCACCGAACGGGTAGAGATTTCTCAATGCGTTTCATGAACCAAAGTCAACATCTTCAGGAGAAAAGAGGAATGTTGAATATCTACCTATTAATATTTGCAAAACAGCCACCATAAAGCACATAATGCTCAACAATGAACATTGCCAAAAGCCCGACCTGGGGACTGCGAGAGGTATAGAGAGGGGGGAACTACAAACCAACCAAATTTCTGAAAGTACTTTGAAAATTACTTTGATATTCCTAGATAGGCATTACGTTAGACTAGAGATTTCTTGTAAATGGATTTTTATGTTTCACTATATTTAATTGGTCTGACCCGGACTTGAGCTAAATCCAACTTGCATCAAGATAGACAAATGTAAGAGAGAGAACTCCACATAATACTTCCTCCTATGCCTCCGCTTTATTAGGGTCCTCTTTCTTTTCCGTTCTGCCTCAGTGTCCCCATTGCGGAGATTCACCAATCTCTTTCAGTGAACGATGCCAGAACTCTGTCTACGGGACTGTGAAAGGGACAGAAGACGGGGGAACAATAAACCAACCAGATGTCTGAAGCATGCTTTCCAAATTGCCTAAATTGTTAGCGAGGCTTTAAGTTAGACTAGAGGTTTCTTGTAAATGGACTCCTATGTTTCAGTGAATTTAATTGGTCTGCTCTACTTAGTTGAGCATCATCATCAACCAAAATTTTACAGTTTTCACTAGAACAATGGGTAGGGGGAAAACCTCCAATGGGGACAACTGTCTAAGAGGTGTACTGCCCTCACTTTGGCAGATATGTTTTAACTTCCCTCTGTATCTCTGGGACAGGAAGCAAAGATAGATTTCCCATTTGGTACATAGAATGGTACAATGGTACCATAGGCATACACAGGGGGTGTGCCAGGTGTGCTTGGGCACACCCTAGCCACTATGTGTGGTACTGATTCCCCCTATCGCTTCCCCCTGTGTTGTGCCCCCCCCCCCCACCAATGCCGCAGTGCTGCTGGCTTCCCTCCTCTCCCCCTGGCTGCTGTGGGGATATTTCAGGATGGAGAGCGGGGGAAGGGACTAGTAAATAGGTAATTTACCAGCCCCTTCTATTTCTAAATGGACACAATGAATACAGCCCCTCACTGTGTTGATTTACAACTAAAGCATAGAGCACTTCCCATTCATTCATTCATTGTCCGGTGCAGCTGAGGCTACAGAGAAAGGTGTGTGTTTGAGCTTGGGGGTGCACACCCTAAAGCAATATGCTGCGCACACCGATGAATGGTACACAGAAAAATAAACTGCCCAGGGTTTTCAGTCCTCTACAGCTTTAGTGTGCACTGACACTGGTTTTTCTCCGTTTACTAATAAATCCTTGTACTTACTAAAATGCTGTGCCGGTGTTAATCAGATCATAGGTTGTTGTATTAGTCCCCTGCTTTCTCTGGTCAGGTATGAAGCTGCCTAGGGGATTTTCAGCGAAAGCTCCAAATGAGATGATGACTAGTGACAGCCAAATACCTGAACGTATTAATGGTAATGTGAAAAAAATCTGGAAGCTGCAACATCCAAAGTCGCTGCTACAAAAAAGCAAAGGTAAGCCAAAATGTTCTTCTATGGCAAAGCAAAGCTTTTAAAAAAATGCACTGCAGAAAGTCAACTTGATAGGCCATTGATTGCAATGCATGCAGTTTCAGGGCGGTTGTTGCACGGCCCCACTTAGCTGAATGGGGCTCATGCGGTATGAGACGATATCGCTCATTAAAGGAATGTTAAAGGCAGGAAGGTTTTTTTTAATCTTAATGCATTCTATGCAGTCTCCCCAGCACGCCCAAATACTTACCTGAGTCCCATCTCTGTCCAGCAATGTCCATGAGTCCCTCGGCTGCCTGGGACTATCCCTCCTGATTGGTTGAGACAGCCGGAGCACCATTGGCACCCGCGGCTGTCAATCAAAGTCAGTTAGCCAATCAAGAGAGAGTGGGGCGGAACAGTTCTTTCTCTGGATACACGGAGCTGCAGCCCAGCTTGGTTGCCCCCCCCCCCCCCCAAAGCAAGCTGTTTGCTGTGAGGGCACTCATCATGAGGGAGGGGCTAGGAGCAGCGAAAAGGGACCTGAGAAGAGGAGGTAAGTATACTATGTTTGTTATTAAAAAAAGAAAAGCAATACTTTACAATCACTTTAAATGTGACAGGGGGCACAATTTTTGCAACATGGTGATGCAAAGGATTGCAGCCGCATCATGTGTACACCCCCATTTACTTCTATTGGGCTGAATAGTGATTGTAGAATCTGCCCACTGTAACCACTAATCTCAGAGTTCCAGAGGCTCCATGTACCCGACAGCTCAACTCATTGCATCTGTTGAGTGCACATGGCCTGATGAGGAACACTGACAGACTAGTTCCCCATTAAGTCCATCTTGCATGTAAATGGCAGCGGATGGCAGAGGGCGTAGTGTCACCCAACACTGCTTATGAATTCCAGGTATTGAGTCATCTGTCAGCTTCTTTCAGGGTTATTTATTAAACTGTTAAAAGAGCAATTCTTTGAGTTTATCCAACAAACACACATTGTCACTGTATTTGTGCAACCTTTTATTATTTTCCGCTGTATTTAATTGGTCTGTCCCACTTTGACTTGAGCATCACCATCCGCCAATTTCAACTTGCTTCAAGATTGACAAATGCAAGAGAAAAAAAACTCCACATAATGCTCCCTCCTATACCTCCGCTTTGCTAAGGTCCTCTCTCTGGTCTGTTCTGCCTCAGTGCCCCCATTGGGGAGATTCACCACTCTATTTGTACTTTGTGAACACTGTCACTGAGAAAGAAAGTAAGGGGAAATACAACATTTTACAGTTGTCCCTAGAACAATAGGTAAGGGAAAATACTCCAATAGGAGCAACTGTCTAAGAGGGGAATTGGCTTTACTTTGGGGGATTTGTTCTAACTTCCTGCTGTATCTCTGGGACAGGAAGTGGAGATAGATTTCCAAAATGGTACACAGAATGGAATCGTACGCAGAAAAATAAACTGGGCTTGGTTTTCAGTTCTCTGCAGCTTTATTGTACAATGAGACCAGAGTTCAGGGCCCTGGTGCAAGAAGCCTTGAAGGGCCCTCCTTACCCCTGGGGCGACCCAGCCCCATGCGTCACCTCTGTACACCTGAATAGAAGGGGTGGCTTATAGAGGAAGTGATCTGATCCCCTCCGTTTCCTTCCTGCAGCAGAAAGAGGATTGGTTCCTCTATATGCCACCCCGAAACCCTTCCTATCCAGGTGTACAGGGGTGAGGCATGGGCCCTCTGGAGCATGGGGTTGGAATGAGTCGCAGCGGTGGTGGTATTGGTAGGGGGATGGAATAGGATGATTGCCAGGAGTGGTGGGGGCATGGAATCAGTGGCAGCAGAGGGGGGAATGGGAACAGTGGCAGCAGTGGTGGTGGGGTAGATGGGATGGCATGAGTGGCTGTGGTTGTGGTATTGGTGGGGGGATGGGATGAGTGGCAGTGGTAGTGGTGGGGGGATAGGATGGAATGAGTGGCAGGGGTGGTGTTGGGATGGGATCAGTGGCAGGGGTGGTGGGATGAGATGAGTGGTGATGGTAGTGGTGGGGGGATGAGATGAGTGGTGATGGTAGTGGTGGGGGAAGGATGGGATGGGATGAGTAGCAGCGGTGGTGGGGAGGGGGTGGGATGAGTGGCAGCGGTGGTGGTATGGGGTCAGCTTTTTTGCTTTTTGCTATTTGCTTTTAGTAAATAGTAAATAAAACCCCAATGTGAAATGCTTGCAGTCTGCCATGACACCTTCTCTTAAGATGTATCTAAAAAGTAATAAATATTTTAAAAAAGAACATTTTTTAGGTAAGATGTGTAAGTGGGAACACATACTGTAAACATATGGTGGAGTTTTCTCATAATTGACTGCAAAAGTGGAAATACTCTTTTAAGACAATTTAAAACTGAATTAAATGTAACTGTGAACACTTTGCTTCCCCAGGCCTATGGCGCTCCAATGGGCATCCGATCACCAGGGCGCGAAATCAGTCAAAGAGTACAGCATTGTTCTTTGATTATGAGGATACCAATACTGATAGGCTTGCTCAAATTGCACGTTTCATAGGTGAATCACCAAAACAAAAGCTGAAAGGTAATTTGAGTTTTTACTTTTAGTCCAAGGCCTTGATATTATTATTATTATACAGGATTTATATAGCGCTAACAGTTTGCGCAGCGTTTTACAATGTGAGGGAAGACAATACAGTTACAATACAATTCAAAACAGGAGGAACTAGAGGGCCCTGCTCGTTAGAGCTTAAAATCTAGAACACATTAAACATGGCTTTAAAATCATGCAAGCTCATCTGATTTCTGAATAGATCAAAGCTGAACTTCAGGAATGATCTTTATTGCATGGTTACATTAGTCCAGCTTGACACATTGTAAGTATGCATATCTCATACTTGAAGGAACACTATGGAAGGGGACAATCACTGTTGTAGTTGCGCCTACTGCAGTAATTGCCAAAATTTTCTTGGTCTTGTGTGGCTTTTCTTCTACATAGTGACCACAGGGGGCGCATGCTCGGCACTTTCCATTCACAGAACACCTTGTATTTTTTCAAGGTGTGGTCACTATGTTGGAGGGAAGCAATTTGGCACAGGATCTAGAAGAACATGGCAATTAACCACTTTAACACTGGACAATTTTACCCCCTTTATGCCTAGGCCAATTTTCAGATTTCAGCATGGTCACACTTTGAATGACAATAAGTCATGCAACACTGTACAATAATAAAATATGCCCTGATGCACCCCGTGATGCACCTCCATCCCTCAATAACATAGAAAGTTGCAAAGATTTGCCCTTGGGACTTTAAATGAGGTGTGACACAATTAATGATAAAGGGTAAAAAGCATGTTTATTGGAACATACAATGTCAGCAGGTACCATATTATGAAACAAATTTGTGATGTTTTACATAGTATATTCATAAGTTGCGCTAAATAGTGAAAACATATATGATAATGTAAAAAAGTCCAGAGATAAAGTCCATATAAGGCAAACAGCACGTCTGACGAAATTTTCTGTACAGGTACCGCTTACCAGAGGCTAATGATAAATAGGCCCAAAGATTCCAAGTGATCCACAGGAACCAGATCTCGGACGGACTCCGTGTGTTGAATGGATCTCCTCAGTGTTGAGTGATCATGTGAAATGAAATAAAAAACGCCATAGCGTAAAACCACAAACAAATAGATGTAACACTCCAAGTGATGGAAATATCAGAAAGGTGCTGTAGTAGTGATAGTAAAGAACATAGACACCTCCAATCCTGTGAATATACTCCTTACCAGAGTAATAGAAAAATATTGCAGAAACAAATAGGGTAGAGGACCTCCCCCAATAGGACTGCAGCTTACCAAAAGGAAAGTAAATAGAGCACTTAGATCCCAATCGTGTCACCGAAGAGGGCTAACAAACATATGCCCTTACCAGCTCCAAAATGATAAAGGCAGAAAAAGGTCCTGAATCGCCTAAGCACTTCCGCTGCGAGCAAAACTCCAAATGCTGGTGTCTAGATATTCCAAACCAGGCGCCTCCAATGGGAACACTGATACAGGCTCAGCATACAGATGGTGATGGCTTTGTCAGTCGATTTCTCCCTCAGCTTCAGACAGTCTCGACTGTCCTCTACACTATTTGTTTCTGCAATATTTTTCTATTACTCTGGTAAGGAGTATATTCACAGGATTGGAGGTGTCTATGTTCTTTACTATCACTACTACAGCACCTTTCTGATATTTCCATCACTTGGGGTGTTACATCTATTTGTTTGTGGTTTTACGCTATGGCGTTTTTTATTTCATTTCACATGATCACTCAACACTGAGGAGATCCATTCAACACACGGAGTCCGTCCGAGATCTGGTTCCTGTGGATCACTTGGAATCTTTGGGCCTATTTATCATTAGCCTCTGGTAAGCGGTACCTGTACAGAAAATTTCGTCAGACGTGCTGTTTGCCTTATATGGACTTTATCTCTGGACTTTTTTACATTATCATATATGTTTTCACTATTTAGCGCAACTTATATTTATACATTGTTTCTGAGGTGATAGTCACACTTGAAGTTGCTGCTTACAATCTTTTTGGTTTAGCGCAGTTGTTCACTACTTTTTTTTATAGTATATTCATAGTCAAGTTCAGTATTCCATAGAGCAATCCATGGTAGGTATGAAAATGCATCCTGATCACCTGCTATCACCCCCCCCCCCCACGACCCTCTCCTACTTACCCTGATGTCCTCCCAACCCTTCCAGCCCAGCCCCCCCCCCACCTGGCCCCCGGCATACCTAATCAAGTGATATATCTTTGTTTTGGCTGAGACCCCTTCTGTGTGGGGGTCCATCCACGCATTGTGACCTTGGCCACACCTACAGTTAGCGCGTACCCTCAATGCTTCTCAGACGGGACGCCGGGTCGATTCCATATACGGATCACATTGTTACCGGTTACTTGATTGTTATATGCTGCAGTTCTGTATTTCAAAGCGACTTGTTTTATCACGGCATGTACCTAATCAAGTACCGTATTTCTTTTGCCTTAAATAAAAACCATTTAAAAGAAAATGCATCCTGATAACCCAGCGCGTTTTATGAACAACCTCTTCCTCACTTCCTCAGGAGTTGACTTCCTCAGGAGTTGATGCGATACATGGTTTCTAAGAAATAAACAATTTGTAGCATGTAATGAAGATAGTAGATAGCGAAACACTAAGGGGTCACCAAGGGGCCCATACTTACAAATCTGTTAAAAGAAATCGCATGGTCCTGATCCATTGGCTGCCGCTGGGAATGTCTATTCCAGGAGCTTTGGGCCTGCGATCCACAAGGGCCCGGCAGGACAAACAGGGCCATGCAACACTGTGCCTAAATTAAATTTTTATCATTCTTTTGAGACAAAGCGTTCTTAGTTTCTGTTTTAAAATTTTGAAAATAAATAATCGTTTTTCATAAATGTAGGCCAAATGTATTCTGCTTCCTTTTAGTTGATAAAAATAACCAAAATCGGTGTATATTATTTAATCTGTAGGAAAGTTATAGAGTCCACAAACGTTGGTATATACAGTATATTTACAAATTGATCAATCCTCATGTACTGATGGCTTATCTAATTTCTTGAAGCCCTAAAATACCAGGACAGTATGAATACTCCCCCACTTTTGGAAACTAGACAGTCCAAGGTATTTAGGAAAAGGCATTGTGAATTTTTTGAAGATTTAATTTTTTATCACTTTTTTAGGAAAACAAAGACATTTATTAAAGTTTGTTTTTCATAATTTTTATTATACAGTCATCAGAGCAGTGAAGTTACCATATGACTGGTGCAACAGTGATCAGGGACAATGACTGGTGACAGTATATAAATAAATATTAATATTTTTTTTCACTTTTTTTAAACTTTTCTTATTTTTTTACAATTGTTTTCTTTTTTTACTTTTCTTTTTTTTTAATACTGTGACCATAGAAGTACAGTGTAACCATAGATGTGAACAGAACGGGGACAGCATATAAAACTCATGAAACACAATGCTTTGATGAAGGCTTCATAGCCAATACAGGTCCGGGAATACTCTGTACCTGTACCCATGTAGCAAATAAAGTACTTTTATTAAAGAGAATGCCGAGTTGCCAGCCTTTCCTGATTAAGCACAAATTAAATTCAATACTAAAAGAGAAAACCATAGATTAAGATGAAACTTTGAAACCTACACAACTTGATTATTGGACGTGAGAGATGTATGAACACATCTCATTGCTAGAGAATAGACAATGTAGGACAGACATAATTTAAAATGGCATCTATGGTCTTTTACTGGCCCTCCATTGTGCATATACAGTATATTTTTAAGGAGGGCATTTTTGCTTAAAGTAACAAAACTTGACAATTCAACAGAGTTGGTTTCATCCTCAAACTTAAAGTGTATCTAAACCCCAAACAAATACTGTATGTGATGTAGCACCCTCCTAAATAGGCTGCTAGGATGTTAGGTAAATTAAGTTCTTTAAAGCAGTTGTTGATTTGGATTTCACAGACTGCAGATTTGATTGCTTCCCCCTGCATTCTATAGGCTTCTAGAACATCGAGTGCAGGAAGTGGCAAATGGGCAGCTTGAATATTTATTGTGCTCCAGCAAATCCCTCAGCAGGTGTGCCCAGTAGGTGGCTGGAGTGGACATTAATAGTCTTGGGTCTGGAGCAGCTCTGTTCTTGCCCTGCTGGTTTAAGCTGTGGTAGAGCTTGGGGCCTATTCCCAATTTACTTTAGAGCTGACCAAGCAGTCTCACCCAAGGATCTGGTTTGGAGTACTCACTGAAGAGTGTCGGGTAGAATCTAGGGACTGAGCAGTTGCCGTGAAGCATAGAGATGTCTGAAGGAGACGGGATTTCAGCTGCCCTGAATATATATTGTGACAATAGACCTGATCTCAAAGCTCTTTTCTGAGACAGTTCTCACAGGGTCTCAGTCCTGGCCATTCCGATAAACCCCTAGCACAGAGACTGAAGTCTAACCTAGTCAAGAGTGTCCTCCTATTACTATTCAGTGTGCTTTGAGTATCCCATACCTCCTTTATCCTGCTCTCATCCCAAGTTCTACAAGCAAAAATGTACAAATGGACAACCTAGACTGTTTATTGGAGCAGTCTGCATTGTGTGGGAAAAAAAAAACGTTAAAATCAGCAGCTCCTACGGAGGTAGCCCTACAGAATATATTGCAGCTTACCAGTCCTTAATGTGGTCGCTGCATTTGTTTTCCTATGTTTAGTAAGTACAAAATATTTCTGATCTTGTCAAAAATGCAGTTCCCTTGCCACTTGAAAAGACATTATCTCATCCTCCATATAATGTAGAAGAGCAAAGACAGACATGTTTGTAGTCTAGCCTATGTGACAACCATAGATCTCTCCCTGGATGTAATGGATAGCTGAATGTAGTCACACAGGGAAAGGAAGTGAGTTATTCCAGGTTATTAAAAAGGGCAAAAAAAAAAAAAGAACTGACCACCACATATGCAATATATTACATTTTTTTTTGGATTTAGATATACTTTGAAGCAAAATATGAAAGAAGATGTATATTATAACTGGTGATAAGCATGCTCAGTTTTTACGAGTGTGAATCTATGAAATGGGCTGCAATTAACCTACTTAGCCAAGGAATGTAATATTTTATTTCTTTTTTGTCTTTTAGTTCCCCTGAACGCCATATTAAGGATTATGCAGATCAGTGTTGGGGTCTTACTTATACTGTTTCTGCTTTTTCAAATATTCTTCTGGAGGTATTTATTAGTGCATCCTCTGTACAGTATATCCTACAATTAGTAACTCGCAGGGCTATAGTTTGCTGCCCTGGGCACTTCTAAATGATTATACCCTTTTGTTAAAGTTCTGTCCCTTCTGTCATGTGATTATTTGAAAAAAAAAAAAAAAAATAGTTAAAAGATAAATACAGCACTGCAACCCAACCACTCTTACTGCCTAAGGCCCCTTGCAGATGGGACGGACTCTGTCCTGATCAGCAGGGATCCACTCAGATATCCCCTGCTGAGCAGAGAAAAGCAGGCGGATTACAGGTCCATGTCTGCTCAGTTTCTGCAAAGCATACATGGAAAGAGCCCGCTCGGCTCTATGGGTAGCTAGGTGTAAATGCTGTCTATTTAACCCAACTACCCTCCAAACAGGTGCACCTAAATGTAAGGGAACAGATACTCTTCTGTATTTTTGAGTAGTTCGGATTAGACCTGATGGTAGGTGGGTGTAAATGAACACAAGTTCATTTACACCCGCCTGTCTATTGGGATGAATAGACCTTCCAATCAGGTCTGCCTGAAAAACTGACAGGTGGACCTGATTGGATCTCCTTTGTCAAAGGGGCCTCTACAAAAATCAAACAAAACAAACCTTTAAAATGTATAAATGAACTAAGGTTTTTGTAATGTTATTGCAATGATGTAATGGTGATCTTCAAAAAAAAAAAAACAAACAAAAAAAACGGTGCACTTTCCCACCCACTGCAACTCAAATCTACCAAATTCAAAAGACCCGTATCTCTAGATCAGCCTTTTCCCAATGTTTTCACCTCTGAGTGAACCTTGGAATTACAGTATTTTCAGGTTTTGAGGCATCCCTGCTAAAGCTAATTCAGAGATTGGTGGGAAAGTGCCCCTTACATTGGTGGCTAGTGGGAAGAAATACCCCCTTAGAGTGGTGATCAGAATGACACCCTTACAGATAGCTAAAAAGAGCATTGGTGTCATGTAGCTGGCCCTAGCAGGTGTCGTTGATCTGGATCTATGCAAGCACCATAAAATAGGAGGTCAGTTAGCCACAACTCAAACAACCCCTACCAACCCTTGGAGGAACCCTATCTAGGATGGTTGCTCTAGAAAGTCTTAATGCACTTTCTCTGCATGCATTATTCATAAGCCAGAAGGGAAAACCTTTATTCAAAATCTTCTTGAATAAAGTACATATTTCCATTGATGGACTATCCCTTTAGAAAAGATAAAAGCTGCATATGGTATCAACACAATAACATTACTACCCTGCTCAACTCATTACATCTACCAAGAACTTTGAGAGTGCGTGTGTAAGTCAGCACTGCTACATAAACCACTTAATACAATAAATCATCAAAAAATAAATAATCATCAAATAAATATAAATATAAAGTGCTCAATGCAGTCCGTGCCAAATATAGTGCAACAGTATCCTCCTGAAAATAAATGATGTCCCCATAATTTCAGGGTAAACTGTTCATAAGTCCAATGTGCCCAAAAGTGCTTCTGTGCTCCAATCTGAAGAAAGTGCTTGTGCTCTCCCTCTGATTCCCTACTCACCGGAACAGTATGCAATCCAAGCCTGTACGACACAAAGACTGTGCGGGGCTGCTGTGCCCTCTTTGGATGTCTGTGTCCCAAACGCTGTTCTTGTGTAGGATTTACAAGTAAAAGTCTGATACACAGCATTATGTGGTCCGGTGGTTGCTGCTCCTGCAGCGTGCGTTCCACCGTCCGGAAGTGACATCGTACGCTCTGCCTCGCTAGACACATTTTTCCCTCCCCTTGGGCATCATCTGTAGCCAAGGCACAATTGGAGCAGATTGGAGCACAGAAGCACTTTTGGGCACAGTTGCACTTATGAACAGTTTACACTGAATTTATGGGGACATTATTTATTTTCAGGAGGATACTGTTGCACTATATTTGGCACAGACTGCACTGAGCACTTTATATTTATTTGATGATTATTTATTATTTGATGATTTATTGTATTAAGTGGTTTATTTAGCAGCCCTGACTTACATATGGCTCTTTTCCACTGCATGGAACCGAACGGTTCGGCTCGCTTTTGTGCTTTTCCACTGCTGGTACCGCATGGTATGGTGTAGGAACGGTTAGGTACGGTACGGCGGTGCTTTTCCACTGCATGGAACCGAACGGTACGGCTCTCAAAAACAGTACCTACTCGATTGTGGTTCAAGAGGTACCGTACCCGGTACCATATCCCACAATCCTTTGCATGCAGTCACTACTAGCCACTGATTGGTCAGAGAATCCCACCCACCCCATTGTTATCCCACCCACTTAACTTTAGTACTACTTTAGTGGAAAAGCAAACCATACCGTACTGTACCGAACCGTTCCAACACCGTACCATGCGGTACCAGCAGTGGAAAAGCAAACCGGGCCAAGCAGGGCCAAGCAGGGCCGAGTAGACCCGAGCCGGTACTTGCAGTGGAAAAGTGCCAATACACTCTCAATTTAAAGGCACCTGCACCGTATTTGTCAGCAGCAGCTTTAATTTACTAACATTCAAACTCAGCACATTATATATCCATAAGCGCGAGGATCTCCCTTTGTTACCAAGAACTTTGTCAACATCTGGGGGAATGACAGACTTGTACATCTTTATAAGCTCTCTCATTTTTAACACTTTCAACTTTTTAAAGTATAACCTTAGTAGGATTATGCAGTTGAAGGCAACAGAGTCTCGTTCATAGACTTTTGTCAGACTTGCTTGTCAACTACAGAAACCACCAAACAGGAGGAAAAAGACACATGGTCTTGTGGTTTTTTAATTATAAAAAGCCTTCTGATGCTCAACATTTCCTTTACCCCCTTCCCATTACTGCTGAATATAGTCACAAATGTTCAGATGTGAATAGTAGAAGGAAACAAAATAAGAAAACATTTATCGTACTTTGTGTATTCTGAGGATTGGCACCCAAATGTTCATTGTGGTAAATACAGCCCAGATTGTCTTGTACAGTCTATGGGCTCAAACATATATTTATTATTATATCCGTTTTTATACTGCTTACAATTCCCACAGTTCTTTACATATTGTACATTCACCTCGGTCCCTGCCCTTAAGGAGCTTGCAATCTAAGGTACCTAACTTGCATACATATAAACACATACTCTACCCAATTTAGGAAGGAGCTGACTAACGTACCTTGTCTTTGGAATGTGGGAAGAAACCAGAGTCCCCGTGGTCCACTCTAGTAGTCCTATCCACTAAGCCCCTGTGATTTCTATTTGATGGAGGTCAGAAAGGACAGGAGGAAAGGAAAAACCTTCCTAAAGGGCAAAAAAACATGAATAATTGCAAATTATTCCAGTGAATAGTGATGGGCCGAACACGCACCGGTACGGTTCGCACCAGAACACCAAGAACGGGGAAATGTTTGTCAGAACATTTGAACTCCATTGAAGTCTATGGGACTCGAACATGAAAAATCAAGAGTCCTCATTTTAAGGCTTAAATGCAAGTTATTGGCAAAAAAAAAAGTGTATCGGGGTCCAGGTACTGCTCTGGGGGATATGTACCAATGCAAAGGGTTTTTAAAGGAGCAGTGATTTTGATGATGCTTAAAGTGAAACAATAAAAATGAAAAATTCCTTTAAATATCATGCTTGGGGGTCCCCTTAATGTGCCTGTAAAGTGGCGCATTTGTGTGATGTATGTAGCCTGCTGCAGCAATACTGACATTTCTAAAGGAAAAAATGTCATTTAAACTTGCTTGCGGCTGTAATGTATTGTCGGCTCCCGGAAATACAGATAAAAAAACATAAAATAAATGGTGTAGGGTCCCCCCCAGTCCCTTCGGGTCTGGTATGGATTTGGATCTGGTACGCAAATTTTATTTAAAAAAGACGCGCAGGCACAAGGCGCAGGAACGAGCACTACTGTTGAAATCGCATGTACTTGTCATACAGGTGCAAAAAATTAGGTGTTGGTGGTGCCCTAAACCAAAAACATTGTTGGAAGCTAGCATAATCAAGATTCAGGAATAGGATAGGCCTGCATACGCAGTCTTCAAGGGATGCCAGACCCCTAGCAAATTCTAATTCAATCAATTCCTGTTCATCCAGGACTGATTCATTTTCATAAATGTCAGCTGGTCAACAGAGTCTGTGGACAGGCGCACTCTTTTATCAATCACAAAACCTCCAGCAGCACTGAATGTCCATTCAGAAAGCCAGCTGGAAGCAGGACAGGCCAGCAGCTCAATTGCATATTGAGCAAGTTCTGGCCAGTGGTCCATCCTCAAGACCCAGTAACCCAGTGGATGCTCAGTTGGAAATGTCTCCATGTCTACTCTTTCCCCTAGATAATCCTGCACCATATGATGGAGACGCTGCCAGTGGTTGCTTAAACCTAACAGCCTTGGGCGCTGAGGACTAAAGAATTGTTTAAAGGCATCGGTCAGCTGGCCGCCTTTTCCACCTCTACTCATTTGGCTGAATGATGCCTCAGAAACACGCCCAGAGAAGGTTAACCTCCCAGTGCCTGGAAAGGTGTTACACAAGTTTTTCTTCAAGGTGTCCTCAAGATGTTTCATCCTCTGCTCCCTCTGTAAAGGCAGGATGAGCTCTGCAACTTTACCCTTGTAACGTGGATCAAGAAGGGTTGCCAACCAGTAATAATCCCTCTCCTTGATACCACAAATCCTCTGGTCTTTTCGCAGGCTTTGCAGAATCAGGGAGCCCATGCAGTGTAAGTTTGAGGAGGCATGCGATTATGAGTCCTCTGGGTCACTAAGGATGACATTGTCAGGAGAAACCTCTTCCCAGCAAGGTATAACTCCTGTGGTTTCTGGGGAATGAAAACCATCCCTTGAAGACTGCTGTATGTTATCCTCTACATCCATGCTTCCACAATCCTCCTCCTGTTCCTCCAGTGTGTTTTGTGGCCCCGCAAGTATGTTATCTGCATAAAGGTGGACTTTGGAAGAAAGGAAGTCCTCCTCTTCCTCCCACTGTTCTGCCTCAAATGCCCTGTCCATGATTCCATGAAGCATGTGCTCCAGCAGGAAGACTAGAGGGACAGTGTCACTGATGCATGCATTGTTGTGGCTCACCATCCTTGTGCCCTCCGCAAATCAAGACAGGGCAGTGCATGCATCCTTTATCAGCAGCCACTGGCGTGCCGAAAAGAAGCCAAGCTCCCCCAAGTCTGTCCTTGTGCCATACCCACACAGGTACTCATTATTGGCCCTCTGCTGCGTGTGCATTGCCAATGTTGAGTTTCACAAATGATGCGGTTGGTGGGCAGGTTGATTTCCTGTTGAATCTCAGGTAACCGAGCATTGGCATTGTGTGACTGCCGGAAATAGCCACAGTCTTTTCTGGCCTGATCCACAGGCTTCTTGTCTACAGCTACTCCTTCAGTAGCCTTACCATCATGCCCATAGGAGTCACCTGAATTATTTGATCATAGTGTCAGTTACATGATGTTGGAGGATGCGCAGCAATTTGAATGCTCCGATGTTGGTTCCCAGGTTGAGGAAGGGAATAACAAGAGCCTAGAGAGAGGGGGTGACAATAACGGACAAGAAACTAGCAGTCATGTTGCCACAGCTGCAGCATACTGCCAAGTTTGCTCTAGTGATGAGGAGGGAGGGGATCATGAGGTCAAAGACTGTACTTGGGTGCCTGAGAGAATAGATGAGGAAAGTGAGGAGAAAAGTGATGAGGATGAGGTGGCACAACTCCAATGAGCCAGGATGTGCTCCAGGGCCTTAAGGGCAGCCACCCTATTGCAATACACCACAGAGCTCCACAGATGCAGGGCACTGCTAACTCCCCGCTGACTTCCAAAAGTTCATTGATGTGGGCTTTTTTTCAATGTGCAGTAGACCGCAGCGTTGCTGTTTGCAATCTCTGTCTGATGCGGATCAAGCGTGGCCAGAATACCAGCCGCTTGGGCACCACGTGCTTGACAAGACATAGGACGACCTTCCATGCAGTCTGTTGGCAACGGAACCTGAAAGATCGACATCATAAAAAAAATACTTCACCTTGCTCCTCATCTGGGATCTCTACCCCTACTATACCTCATGTCTTCTCAAAAACCTGCACTGAGAGGGATGATGGTATAGCAATGCGCCACAGAACCTTGCACACAATCTAGTATGAGCCTGTGTCACAGAGGATGAGGAGGATGAAGACAACTTAGTTATCCACTCCACCAACTCTTCTGCATTTTGTGGCTCAATAACACAGCCAGCACCGGAAAAAAAGGACAAGCGTGCTCAGCCTGCAGAGAATAGACCCTGTCCATGACCACCACTTTTCCTTGTGGACACAGAGGCTGCTTGCCATCTTTTAGTGGCCTGTGAGCATCTGCCTCTCCTTGTTGGCCTTTTGGACATGATGTGGATTTTAGGGGGGTTTTTATAACTGTTTATTATAGAATGTGGGATGGAAATACGATGCTTCGGTGCAATCATTTTGTGCTTGGTGCACTATAAACTCTTTTATTATGGTGTTTTATATTTTGGCAGGGGTTTTTATAACTTTTTAGTTAAGAGTGTGGAAAGGGAATATGGTGCTTGGGTACAATACTTTTGTGCTTGGTGCACTATAAACCGTTTTATTATATATTTTGTATGAATAAATAAAAGCCCAAAAAAAAGAAAACCCCTGCTGAGGCAGAAGGAAAAGTGCTGGAGATGTACAAGGGGGTACAGCAATTATGCCCTTAATATTATTAGTGCTGGTGTGCCAACAACAAAAACACCCACGTGTAGAGCAGAAGGAATAGCGCCAGAGATGCACAAGAGGGCAGCAATTATGCCCTTCATATTATTAGCGCTGGTGCGCCAACAACAAAAACACCCACGTCTAGAGCAGAAGGAATAGCGCCTGAGATGCACAAGGGGGGCAGCAATTATGCCCTTAATATTATTAGTGCTGGTGCGCCAACAACAAAAACACCCACGTCTGGAGCAGAAGGAATAGCGCCTGAGATGCACAAGGGGGGTAGCGATTATGCCCTTTCTATTATTAGTGGTGGTGCGCTAACAACAAAAACACCCATGTCTGGAGCAGAAGGAATAGCGTCTGAGATGCACAAGGGGGTACAGCAATTGTGCCCTTAATATTATTAGTGCTGGTGTGCCAACAACAAAAACACCCACATCTGGAGCAGAAGGAATAGCACCTGAGATGCCCGGGGGGGGGGGGGGGGGTCAGCAATTATACCCTTAAAAAAAAAAAAATATATATATATATATATATATATATATATATATATCTATCAATGAAATAGTAAAGGGTATCAGTGGGTTGACACAAAGGTCTGGTATACAATAGACTTCAGTTGCCCCACTACATTGTGTAACATAAAAATCAGCCCTACACTATACTGCATTCCCATTTCCAAATTGTACAGTTTCTACCATCTCTCCATTGTACCTCCATTCTCCCATCCTCTAGTTCAGTGGTCTCCAAACTGTGGCCGGGGGCAGGATGTGGCCCTTTGCTTGCCATCTTTTCTGCCCTTGTGGCACTATCCCTCTCACTGACACCAAAAATAGGGCACGATTCCTCCCACTGATACCAATTATAGGACACTATTTCTCCTCTTACTGACCACAGACACAATGTAATTTTTTTTACTTCCACTAACCACCAAGTCCGAGACATTATTTACATTGACTCTGTGACATTTTCTACTCCCAAGGACCACAGTCTGGCCCTTCTAATATCTGAAGGACAGTAAACTGGCCCTTTGTTTAGGAAGTTTGAGACCCATGCTCTAGTTGCTTCTTTTCTCTAACATTGTATCTCCTCTCTCCTATTCCCTTGATTGTATCTGCTACCCCAACTATATCTCGCCGTTCCCATCCATTCACTGTATTATTATTATTATTATTATTATTATTATAATACAGGATTTATATAGCACCAACAGTTTGCGCAGTGCTTTACTATATGAGGGAAGACAATACAGTCACAATAAAATTCAATACAGGAGGAATTAGAGGGCCCTGCCCTTACAATCTAGAAGGGAGGGTCAAGTAAAACAAAAGGCAATAACTGTGGGGAATGAGCTTATGGAGAAAATGGAAGTACAGTTGTTAGGTGTGGGTAGGATAGGCTTCTCTGAAGAGCAGGGTTTTCAGGGATCGTCTAAAAGCTAATAGAGAAGGAGATAATCGGACAGATTGGGGTAAGGAGTTCCATAGGGTTGGAGAGGCTCTGGAAAAGTCCTGGAGGCGAGTATGGGAGGAGGCGACAAGGGAGCTAGAGAGCAGGAGGTTTTGAGCCAAACGAAGTGAGCGATTAGGTTGGTATTTTGAGACTAGTCTAGTGATGTAGCTGGGGGCTAAATTGTGGATGGCATTGTAAAATGTTGTTAGTATTTTGAATGTAATTTGTTGGGTGAGCGGATGCCAGTGGAGGGATTGACAGAGAGGTGTAGAGAACACGGAGCGATTGGTAAAGTGGATGAGTCTGGTGGCAGCATTCATGATAGATTCAAGGGGGGATAGCCTATGTAGAGGTAAGCCAATGAGAAGGGAATTGCAGTAGTCGAGGCGCAAGATGACCAGGGAGTGAACTAGGAGCTAGGAGTTCTGTCATTGGTTAGAAAGGGGCCTATTTTGGAGATGTTGTGAAAGTTGAAGCGGTAAGATTTGGACAGTGATTGGATGTGGGGCTTGAGTCCAGGACAACACCTAGGACCTTGGCATGCGGGGATCGGGGGAAGGAGCATGTGGTGGAGGAAAAATTATAAGTTCTGTTTTGGATAGATTTAGTTTGAGGAAGTGGTTTGACATCTGGACTGATATATCTGCTAGTAAATTAGTGATACGTGAGAAGACCGAGGGAGTAAGTTGAGGGGTGGATAAATAGATTTGGGTATCATCAGCGTAGAAATGGTTTTGGAAGCCATGGGAGGCTATCAGCTGACCCAGAGAGGTGATGTAGATTAAAAATAGGAGATGTCCAAGAACAGAACCTTGGGGGACCCCAACAGAGAAAAGAAGAGGAGGAAGTAGAATCGTAAGTAATGCTTACGGAGACCAAAGTATCTTTTGACTCAATTTCTCTGTTGAATTTCTTTACAGATGTTATACTGCTTACCTAATTAAGAAAAACAAAAGGAGCCTCTATTATCTGTCATGGAGATAACAACCCAGTGCTGGAGACTGCCCTGTCCGACTAGCTGAAGTGGCTCTATTTCCAGGGCACAAACCTCTGCAAAATGCATAGTAGACAGCACTTAGTATGATCCTCAGCTGTGTGTTTCTGGTTTTATGTATGAGGGTCTTAACATTAAAAAGTTTGTGGATTTACTGGATTCTACTGCTTCTATTTAAATTTTGTTGTGAGCATTGATGATCTATATATGCAAGAAGGTTTGTGTACTTCACTGGGGGTTTTATTGCACATGTGTCTGGAAACTCCTGAATTATTTGATTTTACCCGCACTTCACAAGTACCTTGGAACCTCAGAAACGCAGAGGGTTTCAATATATATATATATATATATACTGTATATACTGTATATATATATATACTGTGTATATATATATATATATATATATATATATATATATATATATATATATACTGTATATATAATTAATTGTATTTATTTATTACAGGTACTTATATAGTGCCATAAATTTTACGCAGAGCTTTACATACTACATATATTATACATTCACATCAGTCCCTGTCCTTACTAGCGTACAATCTAAAGTCCCTAACTCAAATTCTTACATACATATACTAGGGCCAATTAAGACAGGAGCCAATTAACATACCAACATGTCTACTCTTTGGAGTGTGGGAGGAAACTGGAGTACCTGGAGAAAATCCACACAGGTACAGAGAGAACATGCAAACTCCATGCAAGTAGTGCCATGTTTGGGATTCAAACCAATGATAAATTAATGCCCCATACACACGTGCAGATTATCTGCAGACTTTTGTCTGCAGACTTACCAAAACCATATAATATGAGGTCAAACCTAAACACTTTCAATTTGTATGCAATCCGGCAGGCCCTTGCACTACATAGAAAAGGTAAGTCTGCAGACAAAAGTCTGCAGATAATCTGCACGTGTGTATGGGGCATAAGTTTGGTAAGCAAATTTGCAGACTAGTCTGTCCCCTCCTGACTCCAACAGCTAACTTACCTATTGGTTCATGATGAATTGGTTCAGAAACCAACATTTTGGGGCCAGAAACAGGAAAGGGCAGCTAAATCTCGGCTTTGCTTTCCAAAGTCAGTATTTTCATGCCAGAGAACCTGGGTTTTGAGGGTGATGGAACTCTTGAGAAGACTTTGAAAGAGTCATAAAAGCTCCTGAGGATCTCTGTTCCTAATTAAAGTAGAACTTTAACCTTTCAATTAAAAATATGCGCTGCAGCAATTAATTATAAGTGTGTTTGCGCTCATCGTCCCCTTGCAAAGTTCCACCAATACCCATTGATCCTGTCAGTGAAGTCCACTCAATGCAGCTTCCTGCGATGGTGGGGAAACAATGCTGAAAGGCTTACAGATTCAGAGCATAGTGGTCACTCATGTAGGTTGTGTCTGCTTGCACTACAATGAGATGAGAAGAGGTTGCAGGGGATGTGGCTTTTAGCATTTTCACTGCTGATTACCAAGCCTGTAGCTTGTCAGCACCTGGCCACATCTTGTCCTGCCCACTGCTTTGACAACACTGACTCTGTTGCTGAAACCCTCCCACTGTAAGCTGGAGTGCCTAGGAAGGGGAGTATGTGAGACACAAATGAAGATCAGCGAAGGTGAAGAGTTTTTTTTTTACTTTTTGAGGCATGTGCATTGCATAGAAACTCGATTTGGTACTTGTTTATACAGGGACCTTCAGCTATACTTTAATGTTGGCATCAGGAAAGGTTTGTTTTAAAGAATTAAAAAAAAAATAATTTTAATGAACACTGTCCTTTAAATCAACAGTCTCAAAAAAGCTGCAGCCCGGGGGCCAGATGCGGCCCTTTGTTTGCCTTTATCAGGCCCTTGAGGCACTATTCCACTCACTGATACTAACAATGGGGTATCATACCTGTCACTGACACCAAAAATAGGGTACTATTTCTCCAACTGACACCATCAAAAGGGCCAATTCCTCCCTCTGACAACAACTATGGGGCACAGTTCCTTTAATTGATACCAACTATGGGGCGCAATTCCTTCCATTGATACCACTGATGGGGCATAATTCCTTCCATTGATACAATTGATGGGGCATAATTCCTTCCACTGATACTAATGATGCGGCATAATTCCTTCTATGAGAATTGGGTCTCTTTTCTTTCCACTGATATCAACAAAAGGGCAAAATTCCTCCCACTGACACCAATGATGGGACAGAATTCATTCCATTGACACCAACAATGAGGCACTATCCCACCCACTGACACCAATGATGGGGCACTATTCCTCCAACTGATTCTAACAATGTGGCACTGTTCCTTCCACTGACAACAGTGATGGGGGCACTAGTCCTTCCACTGTCAACAAAGATAGGGCATTGTTTACTCCCACTGGATGCCAGGACATTTTCTATTCACTCCTGCTGGCCCTAGTCCACCCCCCCCCCCTAAAGTCTGACCCTTTATGTAGAACGTTTGGAGACCCCTGCATTAAATGTTGATTTTAAAGGAGAGTGTTCAGTTCACTTTATAAATTCATGCATAAGTTTGGAACCATCCACAGAAAACCTAATGTCCCAAAAACCTCTTCATTTAATTTACTTACCTTTCTGATGTTGCAATTCATCTTTTCCAGGCAAGTATTTTTCTAGCCATAATTGTTTCTATGGACATAGAGATTATTATTCTTGCATCAAAGATTGGCAACGGCGATAAACAGGTAAGCAACAAGCTGGGCTATGTTTGTTCAGAGGAATAATAGGAAAGCCAGGCATGCCAAAAGCAGCAGTAAATGCAAATATATTTATGTACATATGATCCACTTCATAGTTAGGTCCGTCTGCCACCCCCGACCCATGGAGCACCAGCCGCCACTGTGTAAGATCCTCCAAAATGCTTCACACATGCATGATCACAAACATCTATGAACACTACAAAGATCCATGTACTCTAACCTCTCCATTTCTTGTGTTTTCGGTAAGTAAAAAGATTGAAAGTTTGCAGCAAGGCTGTCTGACCTGTGGCCCATGGGGCCTTTGTTGTGCTGGGTTTTAGTTACAGCCTATGCAGAGTGGTAGAAAAGTTCAGAGTGCTGGAACGCACCCAAGCACCCGGCACTCAAATGACACCAGCATAAGAGTGACCTCTTACCCAACAGGGATAGTATAGTTCCAGGTATTTGGGAAGAGAGGAAGTGTTGCAGGGGTATGTGTTTTCATGTAAGTAACCACTGAACACCAATGAAGGGGGGGTGGAGGGGATCCTAAAGTTACTACCACTTACACCAAAGAAAGGAAGTGGGGCTATTGCTTCTGACTTTGTTGCTGCCACTATCCCTGACACCAACGAAGCGGGTGTTTATTATATCTGCTACTGACATGAATGCTAAGGGTCATTATTGCTGCCAATGTGAGACCAGTATAGTGGGCTTATTATTCTTACCTATGCTCCGAGCTGAACCCCACTTCCCAGGGTTATGATTAAGCGATTTGGTTCGTGAAACATGTTACCTTGCTGCTACAGTCCTGTTGTATCGTGATTTAGTGATGGTATGTGTGGATTTTTTAATATTAAAGCATTTATACTTCTGGAGATTGGAGTGCGGTCACTTTGCACATACTTTGACAGTTTTTCAGTTCACGGACTGGACCAGCACCAGATCTTCAGTACAGCTATTGTATCACCTGGGGCGTTGTTTCAGCCTTTTTGACGTATTTGATTCCACTTCCCAGAAGCTCTTGCGCATACCTACCACTGTCCATGAAAGGGAGATATCTTGACAGTATGCAGGTGAGCAGAGGTTTCCTTGTAAATGGAGTAAATGGAGTTTCCTAAAAGAGGTTATCTCTGTTATATACATGTCTTCTTCTGCTTTTATTACTTTACATATGACCACCGCCTGATTATTAACACTTAGAAATTGTATAAAAAATGATTCATTTAAATGCAGTCCACTATATTTGCGGATATAAATGTAGCCCTTGGACCCATTAAAGTTGGACACCAACGTGTTATAGAGCACTTTGAATGAGGTGTGTTAATAGATTGATGTGATGGATAGATTGTAGACATGTGCAGTTCATTTTGTTCCGAATATTCAAACAAATTTTTAGTTATTTGGAGATTCAAATATGTCCGAATTACAGTATAAATTAATTTTATCGAATGCTCAAAATAACTAAACTAAATTGGTCCAAATTTCCAAAATTCGAATAAAATTTTACATCAAATTCCATTTGAATTCGAACTGTAAACATGTTTCTGAAATCAAAGACTCTGTGTGTTATTAGAGTGCCATTTCAAAATAATACTGTTTTTGTTAAGCCAAAGGGGATTTAAAGAGTCGTAATCATTTGAAGATTTTTCTTTTGTTTGTTCACTTTGCCACATTTAAATTAAAAAAAAAATCTAAAATGTCTGATTCAACCGATTTGAAATTTATCTATTCAAACGTTTTGAATCGAAAAAGTCAATAAATTCAAAGAAAATTTGAAAAAGACATAATACGAATTCTGAATATGAATCCTGAATATGTATTGAACGAATTAAATGAATTTAACTAAATAATTAGATTAACAAATCGAAACAAAACTATTTTCTTGGTCAGGCGAGTGTCTAATAGATTGTCTTAAAGTGATATTAAACCTTCATTTTTTTAAGCACTTTCAGCAGCTTAATTAATCACTTGCTGGTCATGTGACTGCTGCCACAGGTTTCCTTTTTTAGGGTGGCTCTTTTCTCTTGCAGCATCCTATGGAGCCATCTTTGCATGCCTGGACTAGAGTTGTGTCTCTCTACACTGCGTGCATCAATAAAAACACACAGCTCCATAGCCTAGGATGGCAAGGCACTGCTCTTCTCCCTCCACCAAACAAACTAACTGAAGACTGAACTTTCCACTGTTAACTCTTTCCTGTGAAGACTAGAAGTTCATGGAAGCAATATAGAAGAACAGAGAGCCAACAGCATTGAAAGTTGTAATCTGCAAATGCTGGTGTAAGATTTTTTAAAAAAAATAGTTTACTGGGGAATGTTTATTTTATTATTTTTTTTTATGATACAGGATTTATATAGCGCCCACAGTTTGCACAGCGTTTTACAAAATAAAGGCAGAAAGTAAAGTTACAATACTAATCGATACAAATTAAATCAATTTTATTTCACCCAATGTGTTCAATTAAAAAATGCTGAGGGTTTAACACTACTTTAAAATTAATAAGTTCACCTTTTGGAACATGTGACATGTTCCACCCGTATTTAAGATGGAACATGTAACATGTTACAACTCCTGCCACCAGTTCCCCTAATCCCCCCATGGGAATCTTCTCTTGACACCGGCTATCACTTTTTGAAAAGAGAATGGCCATGTAGGGTTCCGCCCTCACAGCCATGTCATTCATTTACAATTTCCTGCAAATGAATGGACTACAAGTACTGTCAGCCACCATGGCTGATGGCTTGTTTTTCTGAATGAACTGCAAGGGTGCTGATGGGCACTTTTGTAGCCCTGCAGATTTCAACAGACAGCTGGTATGAAGGTACTGACAGAAAGTTGCAGGGCTTGTTTGCAGAAGCCTAGGATTGCACCCCTGATCCACTGATCGCGGGTGCAGTTTTTTGCAGAGTCCTCCAGGAAAAAAATGTTAAAGCGGAGTTCCACCCTAAGAAAAAAACTTTTCAGCATCAGGTAGAGTAAAAAAAAAACTGAAAAAGAATTGGATAGTTCATTTCTTTTTTTGTTTCACTTACCTTGTTTTTAATGAAAATTAACTTACCTTCCTCTTCCCCCTTATGCGGCCATGGCCCCCGACGTCACTTCCTCCTTTGCATTGCGTCCTGGGAGATGAGCGTCATCAATCCCAAGATGCAATGGGAATGGCCGGCCGCTACTCTGATTGCTGATCGCAATCTACAGCGCATGCGCGAGATTGCGATCGGCATTCTGGGTAGCTGAAACCAGGAAGAGCGACACAGCGGCTTCAGACACCCACACCGGAGATGGCCGCGCTCTTCAATCAATTTTAAAGGTAAGATTTTATCTATTTTCATTTACTGTACACTACTGTAATGTGGGGTTAGTGTTAGTGTAATTGGGGTTAGTTTAGGATTAGGGTGGTATTTTTAGCTAAAAAATGTGTATGTGGCTGGAACTCCGCTTTAAATGCACTTTTTTTTTTCTGCAAAAATATGTGCATTTATTATTTTCTCTGGAAAGGTAAAGTTAACCTTTAAGCATATTTTTATGGACAACTAAAACATCTAAAATCTAGAGAAAGACAACATTTTACCTGTTCTGTGTAAGGGGTTGATTTTTTTTTTTTTTTTTTTTAATGATTAGGAGATTATACTGTTAGTACTATGAAGAATAATTTTGTTAACACAGCCAGTAGAGGGCATGAGAAGCACACATAACGAACCTACTGAAACTAAAACCCGGAAGAACCTGGCTAATTTACTGTTACAACACAGCAGAATTAAATGAAAAATGTGTCAAAAATAAATGTCCTAAAACTAAAGCCACTATATAGAAAAACCTCTCCACGTACAATAAAGATGAATTATTAGTAGCAGAATAAAAAGGTGGAACTTTAGACAATACTTTTTTCTTATACATTTTGCATTGATTCGTTAGAGATCAGAAACTCAGATTCCCATTCTCATTCTCTTTTTTTTTTTTTAATTCGCGCAAAGGGTAGGAAATTTTCCTTCATTTTGTAGTTTGTAGGTAGTGGTCACAGTGGATTGATTCATTAGAGATCAGAAACTCAGATTCTCATTCTTTCTTTTAATTTGTGTGCAAAGGGTAGGAAATTTCCCTTCATTTTGTAGTTTGCAGATAGTGATCACAGGGATATAAAGATAAATCCTTCTAAATGGCGACTGAGAAAACAATAAAACTTATTTGAATCTAACTCCTCCCACTTTATCAAATACATTTTAAATGAAGTGAGATTTAAAACCAAACTCTGGGAAATGTAAAAGTTCTTTCTTGCACTGGAGTTGTGTGCACAAGCAGATGGTGCTCCCCCATGTTCCATTGGTGCTCTGTCCCATGGCATCATCACATCCAACGCAGGGATTTGAACCCGGAATTGGGCGTCATTCTGGCAGGTACTTAAACTGCTGAAGCATGAAGGAGAAGGCACTGCGGGGACCGGTCTAGCAGCACATAGGAGCAGGGGTCAGGTAGAAAAGTCTTTCTGTTATAGACCTACAGTAAATAAGCAGGTAAACCATACCTCTCAACTTTTTTAGATGGGAACGGGTGACACCTATCAGCAAAAGTATGTAGACATAGGACATGCCTCCTGCCATGCCCCCTTAAAGGATAATTATACAAAAAAAAATAATAATTATAAAACCCACAAGTTCTTTTTTTTTTACCACTACTATTTCTTTATGCTGGCTTTTGAAATTTACAAATGCAGCAATTTAGAAATTGGATGAAAGGTTTAGCACTGGGAAACACATTTTGAAAGATAAAAAGTGCATTTTATATACAACTATATAATCAGACCAAAATGAGGGACAAATGAGGATGAAAGAGGGACAGAGGGACTTTGTTCCAAATCAGGGACGGTCCCTCACAGACAGGAACAGTTGGGATCTATGGTTAAACCTTTCAGTGTGGGTGGGGCCTCAATTCAAGGAAGCATGTGTAATCCTGTGTATCCCATTACCTGCAGGAACCTCTGTCAATTTTTGGACCTGCGACTTTTTTCAACCTTTGTAACTGCTTCTGATAAAATCCTTTGTGCTCGGTCCCCTTTACAACCGCTGGATATTGCTCTGAGTAGCTGTCTTCCAGCACTGTTAACAGCAGTGACTCCTAATCAGGAAAGTTGCACCGCGCACGCACCCCCTCCTGCCTCCTCTGTCAATCATAGAGCTCATCTTACTACACTCCTGTAGTGCTAACCCTTTTGAGGGTCGCTGGATTTTAAAATCCTTTCCCCCCTCTTCCCACCTCCTTCCCTCTTTTCCCCTCCTGCCCCCTTCCCTCCCTCTTTCTCCCCCCGCCCCCCCCCCTCCTCCCCCATTTTCTTTTTCCTTTCCCTTCTCTCCTCACTCTTCCCCTCTTCCCTTCCACTCCTTTCACTCCTCTGCTCCCCCCCCCCGATCCCCTTTACACATGCAATCCAAAAATATAATTATCATACATACTGCATGTAGATACATTATAGGAAATGTTTTTTAACATCCAGATACATGATATCGTCCAATACCGGTTGTGGGCATTTCTATTTGAGGGTTTGGAGAAATTTTATATTTGGATTTTAAAAAGGTTCACCTAGTATAGCCAGATGGGAGGCATTCCAGCCCGGCAGCCAAGCAACCAGCATTTGTAACAGTCACTTGCAGCCAGAAAACAGTCAATAGAATTGTGAGTGTATTTGATAGAGAATTTCAACTTGGATAGGGTATCGGAAAAGGTCCAGGACACCATTAATCCATTACCTTTATACATTGAGGTCCCTGTCTCTTTAAGAACTCTTCAGACTGCCCAAGAGAAGCCTCTGTTATATGGCGCAGTCTCTTTAACAGCAAATCTTCACATACACTGCATCACTTGTATTTCCACTCCTCTTCACATCCCCACTGTCTCTAAATGCAGTATATCACAGTCCTACTATAGCAAGAAGTTAGATCCCATCTGGGATCTCTGGAAATTAGCTGGGCCCTGTGCCTGACTGCTTCTTTCCCCTCTGCTGGCTATAGAGGTTCAAATGAACAGATGCCCAGCTTCCTCTGATCCTCGTTTTTAAGGGGATGGTTACTCACAGAACAGCTTGCTGGGGTGCCTGCTCTTCACCAGCCTTAGGAATGCCAGCAGCCAGTCCTGACTGTGGCACAGGAACAGCAGTGATCACCTCAACCAAACATCCAGTCAGAGGCACCACCCTCCTTCCACCCGGGGGCTCCCTCCTGGCTTGGCACTCCATCACTCTACACGACTCCCCCGCATGGCAGGCCCCAACAGTATTGATGTGGTGCCCACCCCATCAATTCCTCATTAAGCCCCACATCAAGCCCTCAGCCCTCAAGCAGTGGCCTCTCTTTCCCGTCAGTCAGTCCCTGGTGGAACCCAGTAGATTTCTACCCAGACTGCTTAGGGGGACCAAGCAAAGCCGCCCACCTGGGTCTGCCCGGCCTACCAAAAAAATTAATTAACTAATTACAGACACTAGTACCAGTAATGTGCTACACTCCCATAATGCATCAAATACTGTGAATTGGCGGAGGAGATCCTATCATTCAACTCCTCCTGAAAGACAAGTTCTATGAATGGTGGAGAAGGCAGCAGGGGGCAGGTGACCGGTGCAACTTTCCTGATTCTCCCAGAAAAAACCTTCAGGTTTAATATAGAACTATGGCCTCCCATTAAAGAAAAATTGTGCTGCAGCACACAATTATATATTTATCTGCACTTACGGTTTTCCCTTAGTCCCTCTGCGAAGTCCCACAAATAACCGTTGGTCCTGCCAGTGAAGTCCACCTAACGCATTTACCTGTGACGGCTTTGCAATGAGGCTGCATTGCTCCTGAATTCAGAGCAGAGTTGTCACTCTAAGGAAGAAGGTGCCTGTTTGCACTACAGGGGAATGAGAAGATGCTGCTGGGGGTATGTTAAACTGAAATAAAAACATGCTGTGCTACTACCTCTCCTAATCATCCAACTCTGCTCTAAAGCTCTGAAAAAGTGCACTAAATCCAAAGAAAGAAGCCAGCACAATGACATGTGTCAGTGGGGTGATGAGTTTTATTTAATGCAGAATATTACAGCCACAAATTAGTTCTACCGCTTTGAAGAAGTCAATCTCAACGTAACACGTAGTGCGGAGCTAGCATAAGCACGAGCCCAGAGCAGAGGTTTATTCTTTCTAATCACTGCAGCCCAATTACAATTGCAATTACCCTAGCTGCCAGCTGAATGAGCAGTGAGCTGTGGGTTCAATGTACTACAAAATCTCGACTTGCCTTGTGAGTGCGATTTTAAGCTTTTAATAAATGTGACTGAGAATGTTATACAGAGAGCACTATTGGGTCTTGTTTTTATCCTTTTAGGAGTCTATGTTTATGATGGAGCTGGTTTTAAGTGAAGAGAAATTAAGATTAGAGACCCCATTTCCTTAAGCTGATCCCCGCGTTTTGAAATCCCGGCATACACATTGAGACCTTCATTATTTAAAGGTCCATCATTTAAGGTCAGCGGCCATCTTTTGCCTTGTGGTGGTAGAGTCTTCTCACTAGTGGGGTGGAATGCAAGGTGGTGCTTGTGTGAAGATTTTTTTATTCACATTGTCTGCTGGAATTCATTTAGGGTACATTGGTTATTGGACTGATATACTGACAGACTACATATGTAAGCACAAATTTATATATACATTTTTTGGCACCTATGAATAAGATTTAACACGGTTTTACAATAAGTGTGTATTTATCATTTTGCCATTTTTGCTTGTTTTTTAACCTCCCTGGCGGTATGATTCTTTTGGATTTTAGGTGCTGAAAGCGGTACCATTATTTTGCATGCAATTCTTGTGAATGAGCAGCCCAAACCAACTGTATACATTTATTATATATTATATATATATATATACACATATATATATATATATATATATATACACATATATATATATATATATATATATATATATATATATATATATATATATATATATATATAACGTATACAGTTGGTTTGGGCTGCTCATTCACAAGAATTACGTATATATATATATATATATATATATATATATATATATATACACACACACACATATACATAAAAAGTACAGTAAAACTGCAGGAAAGGGCACTGGGGGGCAATGTAATGTGAATTTTTTTATTTTGAATGGTATCAGTGTGTTTGGTGTGTTTTACACTTGAATTTGCCACTGGTTCCACCCCCCGGCGGACGTCACGTCGCCGGAGACGGAAGCCGGGGCTCGCAGATGATCGGGAGGAAGCTCCGCCGCCGCATACCGCCCGCAATCTTCGCTGGATCCCGGAGAAAAGGTAAGTAAAACCTCTACCAGGATCCAGCGATCTTCCTAGCGGTACCCCGAGTGTGGCTCGGGGTTACCGCTTTTGGCTCTAAAATCTAACTTCGAGTCACGCTCGGGAATACCGCTAGGAGGTTTAAATTCCAATTGCACGGTAGCATGGCACTTTTAGGTACACTATATTGTCAAACGTATTGGGACACCTGCTTTTACACACTCATTAACTTTAATGACATCCCAGTTTTAGTCCGTAGGGCTCAATATTAAGTTGGCCCACCCTTTGCAGCTATAACAGCTTCACCTCTTCTGGGAAGGCTGTCCACAAGGTTTAGGAGTGTGTCTGTGGGAATATTTGACCATTCTTCCAGAAGCGCATTTGTAAGGTCAAGCACTGATTTTGGACGAAAAGGCCTGGCTCACGTTCTCCACTCTAATTAATCCCAAAAGTGTTCTATTGGGTTGAGTTTAGGACTCTGTGCAGGCAGTTCAAGTTTTACCACCACAAACTTGCTCATCCGTGTCTTTATGGACCTTGCTTTTTGCACTGGTCAAAATCATTTGGCGCAGGGGGGATTATAGTGTGGGTTTTTTTTTTTTAGGGATTGGGCTTGGCCCCTTGATTCCAGTGAAGGGAACTCTTAGGGCGTCAGCGTACCAAGACATTTTGGACAATTTCATGCTCCCCACTTTGTGGAAACAGTTTGGGGATGGACCCTTTCTGTTCCAACATGACTGCGCACCAGTGCACAAAGCATCCTGGACCTTTACTATGTGATCAGCTGTCAGCCAATGACAGCTGATCACATGATGTAAACAGAAGCTGGTCATCAGTTTTTCAGCATGAGAAGAAAAAAAATAAAGCAGATCACCTCCTTCTGTAAGAGGGACATCGGTCCCACACTGTCCCCACCAGTGCTGCTAAACAGCGCCCACCATTGCCACCCACCAGTGCCCATCAGTACTGCTAATTAGTGCCCACAAGTGCCATCTCTCAGTGCACTTCAGTGCCATCTATCAGGGCAGCCCCATCAGGGGGCGGAGAGCTGAAATTAAACACTGCAGAGCTCAGTGAGGTGAGTTCTTAGAGCTGATTGGGAGGGATGGGACACACCCCTCTGCACTCAGCACACAGGAAGAGAGGTGAGGCTGTCAATCACAGGCTGTAGACTGGAGGTCCCTCACCTGTCTCCTTTTTTCTCTTGGTGTCAGGAAAACTTGTTAGAAGTAACTCATGCAGATAGCAGAGGCATGAAGCAGCATATAGAAAAGACACATAGTGCACACTATAGAGGGATATGCTTTGTTCATAATTATGTCTGAAGTTTGCAACCATTTTAATGACACCCAAAATGCAAGTGCATTTTCCTGCACCCAACTACATGATAGGTTGCAGTGAGTTTCCAAAAGTAGCACATGAACTACTTTTGGTGCAATTTCAGCCCATTCAAAATGAATGGGTTAAAATCCGGCTGCACAGAACTGATCAATACTATAGAGAAAAATGGATGAATGGCTGAACACCCTGGAAAGATGCCAAAATCTTTATTGTAGTGATCAACAAATAAAAACATAATCAGCACAGCGAGCACCAGGAGATAAAATTTTGACGCGTTTTACACAGAAAACAGTGCTATAACTAGTTATGGTATCCATAATCACCACCACACGAGTTACAGTGTCAAAATAAAATAATTGTATAGAGAAAATAGACTTTATTGGCACGACACTACTCAAAAGATAGGTAATATGCAAAAAAAAAGTTTTCTTGAGCATATCAAACATGAATATAACTTATGACTTAGTTTCAACAAGATCCCTCAACAATTAGAGTAGACTCCCAAGATAGTACACTATACTAGGGGCATAGAAAGTGTAGCCCCAATCCCCTAATAATAAAAATTACGGAAAGTTTTACCAGATATACCACAGTTCATTTACATCAAACCCCCGACACTACGTTTAAAATTAGCTCATATTGTCGTTGATCCACCTAAAAATAATTTTTAGACCAAGTGGGATTTTTTAGTTGTGGTAAGTATATGATTTGTAGAACTTCTAAATATAGAAAGAGGAAAACCACACATTTGAATCTCACTCACCTGGAGAGTCCTACATCAGAAAAAAAAAAGTATCACATGTGAAACTACGCACATCATATATCTCCTGGCCTGCCCCTGCGGGCTCCAATATGTGGGCCGAACAACTAGGAACATAAAAAAGGTTACAAATATCACAGCCTTTCCAACCACTTTAGGCTCCACCATGGGAAAGACCCTACTGGTTTGACCTTCTGTGGGATGGACAGAGTTGAGTCCCACTGGAGAGGAGGTAATTTAAAAAGGGCCATTTCCCAAAATGAAACACTTTGCATCCATCGTTTGGGAACTATGAGCCCCTTCGGGGTTGAAGCTCAACTGTTATCTCTCTAATTGGTGAACTAATATTGCATACTTTAACTATTTCATTGCATTTTTACATTTTTTAATGTATATTTATTTTATTTTTTTTATTTCTATTTTCATTTTTTGTGTCTTTTTTTATTCATTTTTATATTTATTTACCAGCGTTATGATTTTCATTTATGTTACTCATTTTTAATAAATTTTCAATTTATTTTATTATTCATTATTTTCAGCTCTACTTTTATTTTTGTATCCATTTTTCCTATTTTTAGCATACATTGAGCTAGTAATATTAATCAACATCGTTCGTCTCTAAAGAATATCATAATGGTTTTATGTTCTATATTTTATTAATAAAGTTTTCTAATTAATGTGTATCAAGTTGGAAGGGATATTGTTACAACAGTTTTATCCATGATTAGTAAGGGGATTTGTTAGTGTATTATAAACAATGAAATCAATGGTATACATCTAAAATGGCCATCATGCAATCTGATTGGTCACTGAGGAGGAGGCTGCTCTTTTTTGGGTATAAATGTTAGTTGTTCGCCTACCGGAAAGGAGGTCCTTGATGATGCCCTGTGGGAGGGTGAAACGCGATGATGTACCTTCCGGTTCCAAATTTTAACAATGTCACTTCGGCCTGCCATGGAACGCATGCTGGTTACGACATTCTTGGAAGTATCCTTGCATTTTATATGCTTGTTTTTGTCTTCTGTTTTGTATGAATAATAATTCATGAATAATAATAATAATAATAATAATAAACATGTATGCTTTTTACTGCACAATTAAACTTCAACCTATGTACTTTACTATTGGGTCCTTCTCTCTGTTCTGAACTTGAGGAATATCTAGATTATCTGAGAGGTATATTGGGGAGTTCTTGATTCCATCCTTGTGACCCATCGGTTTAATAAAGTTAAGCCTGTTTGACTACCAGACTGAAAAGCTGGGGGTCCATTGATTCCGGTAAGAAATAGAAAAGTAGGACTTTAAAGGCCACAAAGGAGGGATGATCACATATGTATAAAAAATATATACATTTATTACATCCATATACTTAAAAAGACTGTTGTACAAAACATAATTTGACATAAAACATATTCCTATTAGGAATATTGAAAATACAAAATATAGAAATGTCCCTCCCTGATAGCGGAATGTGCAGGTCCTCAAAGCCAAGAGTGAATTTATGTGGAGGACTTCAGCACTTTCAAGAAAATTGGAGCCCAAAACCACTTTTGATTTTTGATTGTATTCGACATATTTGGACTTTTGAATTTTTGTTTTGTTATGTGTACATGATGCAAGCGCTGTTTTGTTGTATTTCCAACTATGTAACTATGTATGTTTTATAAACTAACATGTTTGAACAAATATCATACACAATTGCCAATGGGAATGGCTGTACTCACGGGATAATATACAGCATGCTAATGAGGCAAGTGGACGGGAGGGTTCCCAATTGTGGATGTGGGACATACCTAGGGGTGACAGTGAAGGTTGATATAAAAAAATAACTACTGAAAGGGTGTCGTAGGCAAAATATCCTAGTGATAGAGCTCATTTACACAGATTCAGATAATAGCTCAAAACCGGGAACAAAAAAGGAAAACTATGCAGTCTAATGGTTTCATACAAAGCAAGAAATCCTAGAGAGGGGATGGGAACCAATAAATCAACAATACACGACATACAGTATATGGGTAATGGAATATAGTACAATAATTGACCACTACTGGTCGATAAGAAATACGTTTGGACCTGTCTAGGCAGAGAATTAGGTCCATTGCTCTATTACCTTGAAAAATGTAGGGAAGAGTGTAGTTTTGCCTAAAACGAATAAACTGTGTAAAGGGTATTTGATAATATAGCATTTAGTCTCTTAATCAATATTTAGACAGTGACATCATTCGCAGTGTGCATATACAGTAAGGGGGGAGGGGATATTTGCCCCTGCAATACAAAACAAAGTATACAGATAGTTGCACCATAGCCAAACTGGTACATAAGCTAGTTATCCACAATAGCCCTCTATCAGGTTCCCCTCAGATGCAAAAAAACCTTTACAAGGTTTGTAAAGTAAATGCAGTGCTTCCATCTGCCACAAAATCCAGAGGGTGCTGGTAATAAAGCCCAGCAGGACTCCTGGGTGTACCCGGCCAGCCACCTACTATTTATGCCCCAACTGAGGCGAGCACGCTGGCTGGGACACCCGAGTGTAATGTTACTCGGCCCAGCCATGAGAAAAGATGAGAGGAACTGAATTTGTTCTCTCTTGAGAAGAGGAGATTAAGGTGGGATATGATAAACATGTATAAATACATAAGGGATCCATATAGTGAACTTGGTGTTGAGTTATTCACTTTAAGGTCATCACAGAGGACAAGGGGGCACTCTTTACGACTAGAGGAAAAGAGATTTAGACTCAGAATATGGAAAGGTTTCTTCACAGTAAGAGATGTGAAAATGTGGAATAGATTCCCTCCAGAGGTTGTTCTGCCCAGCTCACTAGATTGCTTTAAAAAAAGGCCTGGATTCTTTCCTAGGTATAAATAATATAACTGGCTACTAATATTCTATAGGTAAAGTTGATCCAGGGAAAATCCGATTGCCTCTCGGGGGTGGGGGGGAGGGGGGGATGAGGAAGGGATTTTTTCCCCTGCTGTACCAAATTGGATCATGCTTTGCTGGGGTTTTTCGCCTTCGTCTGGATCAACTGCGGGTATAGGATTGTGTATATGGGATTGTATGGTTGTGTTTTCTTCACCGTTTTTTGTTTTTTATTGGTTGAGCCAGATGGACTTGTGTCTTTTTTCAACCTGACTATGTAATCACCACCAACCCAGTTACAGAGTCCCAGTTACAGTGTCCCTGATCATCGCCACCCCAGTCATACTGTCCCTAATCCCCGCCATACCAGTTATAGTGTCCCTGCGACCACTGCCACACCAGGTACAGTGTCCCCGATCACAGCCACCCAGTTATATTGTCTCTAATCACCGACATACCAGTTACAGTGCAGTTTCCCTGATCACCAGCACACCAGACATATTGTCCCTAATCCCCGCCACACCAGTTACAGTGTCCCTGATCACCACTACACCAGTTACAGTGTTCCTGATTACCACCACACAAGAGACAGCGTCCCTGATCACTGCCACACCGGAACAGCATCATTGATCACTGCCACACCAGTTAGTGTCCCTGATCACCACTACACCAGTTACAGTGTCCCTGATCACCGGCACACCAGACATAATGTCCCTAATCCCCGCCGCACCAGTTACAGTCTCCCTGACCACCGCCACACCAGTTACAGTGTTCCTGATTACCCCCACACAAGAGACAACGTCCCTGATCACTGCCACACCGGAACAGCATCACTGATCACCGCCACACCAGTTACAGCATCCATGATCACCACCAACCCAGTTACAGAGTCCCAGTTACAGTGTCCCTGATCATCGCCACCCCAGTCATACTGTCTCTAATCCCCGCCATACCAGTTATAGTGTCCCTGCGACCACCGCCACACCAGGTACAGTGTCCCTGATCACAGCCACCCAGTTATATTGTCTCTAATCACCACCATACCAGTTACAGTGCAGTTTCCCTGATCACCAGCACACCAGACATATTGTCCCTAATCCCCGCCACACCAGTTACAGTGTCCCTGATCACCACTACAGCAGTTACAGTGTTCCTGATTACCACCACACAAGAGACAGTGTCCCTGATCACTGCCACACCGGAACAGCATCATTGATCACTGCCACACCAGTTAGTGTCCCTGATCACCACTACACCAGTTACAGTGTTCCTGATCACCGGCACACCAGACATATTGTCCCTAATCCCCGCTGCACCAGTTACAGTCTCCCTGATCACTGCCACACCAGTTACAGCATCCATGATCACCGCCACCCAAGTTACACTGTCCCTGTTCATCACCACACCAGTCATTGTGACGCTATAAAGACTTGTACACATGTTCAGTGCTCTCTGAAGAGCCATCCATGTTCATGCTCTTCAGACAGCATTTGACAGGCAGTGAGGAGGCATTGTATCACCTCCTCACCACCTGCTTTAGCCCCTTGGACCCTGCACAAGCAACCCCATTCACTTGAATAGGTCATGCTCGGTGGGTATACAGGGTGTAGAATTCCTGCCACAGCTGTGAAGCTAAGCAAAATTCATGGGTTGAAATCACTCCGCACAAAACTGCTGGTAAATTGCACAGGAACGCACAGCGTGTGAACCGACCCTTAGCCCTAAAACTCCAGCAGAACTTATGAGACTCAATGGTGGGAGAAGTCATACGCTACAAATGTCGAGCAGTTTTCTACTCAAGTCTCTCAGGCATATGAGAAGCCAGTTAGTGATTTGACCCACCAGAGGTTACCCAATAGAAATTCAGTTCTGCTTGGACTGACCCATGAACCGTTTCCTGCTTTCAGATGTCAGCAGCTTGTACTTTAAAAAAAAACAAAAAACTTAAAAAAAAAACAAAACACTAGGTACCTGTCAGTGGAGCCACTTAGCATCTTTGACTACATTAATCTCTTAGCAAGCTTTTGTGAATGTTTGGCAGTATGGTTTGGATAGATTTGCTGATCTTTGAGCAGCGTTTAGGTCAGTTGCATTTGCTGTTCTTGTTTGAGCTATATTTATCCACAGTCCTTCACAGCTCCACACAATGCTTGGGTTGGATTGGCAGCAGAGGCAGGAACGCATCCATGTGCAAATGTGTTTTGTTAAAATAGGCTGACAAGAATGACTTGATGTTTAAATGACCTTGTTTTTTCCAGACATGACCACCATGCCATTTCCATCACTGTAATTATTTGTATACTTTGAATGGAAAATGGTTGAAATAGAACTTCTACAGTGACAAGCAAAGTCATTTTCTTTGTACTTTTTTTTTTCAGTGGAATATTTTAACAGTTTTATTTGTAACAATCAGACGAATGTCAAGATCAGTTTAAAAGTATTGAAGAAGTCATCACCATCCTAGCACATTTCAAGTGTCGGTATACAGGTGCACTATGGTTTTTAATTATTGTTTTTGCCTATCGTGGTTAACATTACAACATACAAAAAATAAATCCCCCCATGTGATAATATCTCACAAGTTAATAGAAGCTAAATATTTCCATTACCCACAGGCAGATCAGTACGATACCTGTCCCTCCTATGGTCATCAATACATTCTAAGGCCAGTCCTTTACCCCTTTTTTCTCTGCAGTGTCCAGTCTATGTAATTCTTCTGAGCATCCTGAAGGATATTCCTCCAATATGCACTGTTTAACTGGACGACTATGTGGCAAATGAGGTAAAAGAATTTGCATGCATCATGCATACTAGGGAGAATACCACTGGGGGGGGGGGGGCAATGATGGATGATGGATCTGGGTGTTCTGGTAGATCAATGGTAAATGGTAATGCAATGCCAAGCTGGGGTTTCCAAAGTGAGCAAAGTCATTTCTTGTATTAGGAGAGGTATGGACTCCAGAGAGAGAGATATAATTTTGCCCCTGTACAAATCATTAGCAAGACCTCATCTGTAATATGCAGTTTAGTTTTGGGCACCAGTTCTCAAAAAGGATATCAGAGAAAGTGCAGAGAAGAGCAACCAAACTGATAAGAGGCGTGAAGGAGCTATGAGGAAAGATTAGAGAAACTGACTTTAATTTCTCCTGAGAAGGAGATTAGGGGGGGGGGGGGGGATTATGACCGCCATGTATTAATACATAAGGGGTACATATAGTGAACCTGGTGTTGAGTTTTTCACTTTAAAAGGCCATCACAGAGGACAAGGGGGCACGCTTTACATCTAGAGGAAAAGAGATTTCATCTCCAAATACGGAAAGGTTTCTTCACAGTAAGAGCTGTGAAAATGTGGAATAGACTCCCTCCAGAGCTGGTTCTGGTCAGCTCAGTAGATTGCTTTAAAAGAAGCCTGGACTATTTCCTAAGTGTATAAAATCAGGGATTGAGTCCTGCAGAAACGCATGGGAACGGCGTTCCTGTACTTTTTCCACAGCAGGAACATTTTTCCTGTTAGCAGCCGCGTCCTGGTGTCCCTCCCCCCCCCCCCCCTCAACAGAATCCCGGCAGCACCTTCTGCTCTGGGACGGTGGGTCGGTAAGCCCATATTGCGGGTTCCCCACCTGCCTTCCCCGAGCATCAGTGTGAAGAAACTTAAGGAACTGAGCCGGCACTAGAGAGAGCGGAGCCGATGCTTCCTGTATAGTGCTGGCTCCTGTCACAGGCATGTGATACCAAATGTACTCCACCCAGTGGTGTATTTAGGTTTTGTGCTGCCCTAGGCCTGACTAAACTTGGGCATCCCCTCATTTAAATATGACCCACCCTTTCCTGTAAAGGCCACACCCCTTCCTGTTACCCGTTATCACGTACCTGAAGGTGAGCCTGAATGGTGAGGAACCTCTCTTGCACCTCTGACTCAGGGCCCCTGATAGTGCAGACAGGAGGCGCCGGAGTGTAGAGTAGCACGAGTGCCTGATGTAACTGGAAGCAGGCTGATGTCCACAGACAAGGATAGCCGTGTAGGTCCAGAGGATAAGCAGGTATGCAGGCAACTAGTGCTGGTGGCAGGAGCGTAGTGAGACAAGCCGGGTCAGAAGCCAAACGGTCATAAAGGAGCCAGAAGGAGCAGACTGGAGCGGAGGTCAAGGGACAAGCCGGGGTCGGTGCAGGCGGAGAGCAGAGGATAGTCAGGACAAGCCGGGTCTGGTACTGGTAAGCAGGATACAGGTTAGCAGGTTCAGGTCAACAAGGCTGATGACAGAGCATCACTGGAGTTGAGCAAAGGCTGGGTTTAAATAGCCCATTTGGCGCCAGCATCTGTCATGTTGCGTGCTTGCGTGCGTTCGCGTATTCGCGCGTTTGCGCATTCGCCAAGTCCCGACGGGATTTAACAGAAACATAACATTGAACAGCAAGGCTCTTCTTACACCCGCCCTATCATCTGTAAACCACAGACCACAACCACAGTCTATCAGTGCCCATCAGTGCAGCATATCAGTGCGGCCTCATCAGTGGCCATCTGTACAGCCCCATCAGTGGCCACCAGTGCATTGCCCATCAGCGCAGCCTATCAGTGCCCATCAGTGCCCATCAGTGCCCATCAGTGCAGCCTTATGTCACTAGATTGGTAAGATTACTCCTTTCTTTTAAGATATTTGGACTTGTGTTTGCTGCCACTGATTGTAATCATAGGATTATTTCACCAGCCTGCGGTCTGTCCGAATGTCCTCACCCGTTGGTATTATCATACCGGCAGGTAGCAGTGTAACTGCTTTATGGGGGTGCCAGACTGATTTGCCTCCTGGACCCAGCCCTCCGGCCCAATTTGCCCCATAAGGCTGGCACTATACTAAAAGTGTAGCGCAAGCCGGTGGTGACCCTTTTCGTACAGGGGTCGGGATGAGGCTGTTTTTTTTTCGTGCAGGGTGCAGCTTTTTTGCTGCCCCCCCCTGCAAAATGCCGCCCTAGGCCTGGGCCTTGTTGGCCTAGGCCAAGATACAGCACTGACTCCACCTGTGACAGGGCACAGGAACAATACAGGAAACAGTGGTTCTGCTTTCTGCTGCAGGCCCATGCTTCCTCCAGCACGGCTCCTGTCACGCTGATGGTCAGGAACCAGCCAGCAGTACCAGCCAGCAATACAAGCCAGCCAGCAGTACCAACCAGCAATACAAGCCAGCCATCAGTACCAGTCAGCCAGCAGTACGAGCCAGCAATGAACTACAAGTGCAGTGATGTTAGAACTACCATAGGCGTGCGCACAGGGTGTGTCAGGTGTGCCTGGGCACACACTAGTCACCCTGTGTGGTTTGGATTCCCCCTGTTTAGACCCTTGATATTTCACCGAAACCCCCGTTACTTGGCTCCTAAAAAAATTGTTAAAAAAAGTAATAAAATAAAAACTTCTGACACCATAGCTCTGCTGACACCATCAGTATATACTGTATACACACGCACACACACGCAAATATGTCTAAGCTTTGGGGTGCACACTCTAATGCAATAGGCTGTGCACACATGAGAACTGCTGTCTTCATGCCGTAGTGGCCAACGGGAGACTCATAGTTTTCTCATTCATAGATTACTGTGAATGAGTGATGCAGCTTTGCAGGTGGAGCCACGCACAGCCTGGACTTTCTAAGAATGGGAGGATTGAATGTGCAGGTTCTGCACACAGCCTAGGTTTCATATCACACCCCAAAATAAGGGTGTAACATGAATCACGGTCAAAAAGGTTGACTTAGCCTTTAACCACTTCAGCCCCGTCAGGTTTACCCCTCTTCATATCCAGGCATTTTTTGCGATATGACACCGCGTTACTTTAACTGACAATTGTGCGGTCGTGTGACACTGTTCCCCAATAAACTTTATGTTCTTTTTTTTCCCCTACATATATTGCTTTCTTTTTCTGATATTTGATCACCTCTGCGGTTTTATTTTTTGCGCTATAAACAGAAAAAAGTCGACAATTTTGGAAAAAAAATAAATACGTTTTTTACTTTCTGCTATAAAACATTCCCATTAAAAAAATGTAAAAAATCTAATTTCTTCATCAATTTATGGCAATATGTATTCTGACGCATATTTTTGGCAAACAAAAACCTGATACGTGTTTATGGATTGGTTAGCATCTACATACTATGGTATAATTATTTTATCCTATTTTATTTTTTACCAGTAATGGCAGTGATCAGGGACTATTAGGGGGACTGCGATATTGCGGCAGACAAATCGGACACCTAACTGACTTTTTGGAGACAAGTGAGACTAGGTGTAGGGGTATATATACACACACACATATATGTATATATACACATACACACATATAGGTGTGAAAGGAGCGGAACCCTATCCCTGCGATACTGAAATTATTTGCAGGGATGGTGTTACCCTCCTTTCACACCTATATGTGTGTATGTGTATATATACATATATGTGTGTGTGTATATATATACCCCTATACAGAAGTTCAGATGTCATGCCTGCCTCCAAAGACGCCCAAAAAATGCCCAATAAACGCCTGGAACAAAAACGCCCAGGTGTGACAGGAGCGGAACCCCATCCCTGCGCTAATAAAAATTCTAAGAAAAATTATCTTTTTTTTCTGGTTCTGGACATGCTACAGAGCTGAAACTTCAAAGGGAAACTTTTTAGACCCTCCAGACACTAAATCCAAAGAAATCTAATTTTTTTTTTTTAAATAATCTTTTCAATAATTGGCTCTCTATCAAAAACGACAATTTTTAAGAACTTTTTTTTGGTGGGCAATGAGGCAACGAGGAACACATCATATTCTGATTGGCCCAATACAAAGTCGTCTATCATATAAGTCGCGCTGAAGTCGCGCTAACAATTCGCCCCTTATTAGGCGACTTTCTGGTTGCGGTAGTGTGAACCGGCTCTTATACAGGGATCAGTGCTAAAAAATATGCACTGTAACTGAAATAATGACACTGGCAGGGAAGGGGTGAACATCAGGGGCGATCAAAAGGTTAACTGTGTTCCCTGGGAGTGATTACAAACTGTGGGGGAGGTGCTTTGACTGGGGGAATGCTCCTTCCCCTCTCACAGAATGGCAATCTGCCTTGTTTACATAGGCAGACCACCGTTCTGCCTTTCTCCTGAACGATCGGCGGGTCCCAGTGGACAGCATGTCCGCCTGACCCGCTGATTGGCTCCTGCTGTGTCTATTCGCATCGGGAGCGGGTCACCAGTGGTGCGTGCCCTAGACCCGGAAGTGTCATATCACGTACTAGGTACATGATATGGTGCAGAGCGACCGCCCTGCTGCAGTATAGCTATGGTGGGTGGTCGCTAAGCGGTTAAAGAGGAGTCCCAGTCTCTGCAAAAAAAAATAAAATACTGTGGCTGCTGACTTTTAATATAAGGACATTTACCTGTCCAGGGATCCAGCGATGTCGGCACCCCGAGACTTTTCATCAATCGGCTTCGGGTGCAGGTGTCGGCAGCTTCACTAAGGGAGACTGGGAAGTGAAGCCTTTAGACTTTACAGCCAGTTTTCTAATACGCATTATTGAGTCGTGTTGCGCTTTCTGAATGGTCCTACTGTGTTCTGGGACCTGTGTGTGTCCCAGAAGGCAGTGGGGGAAAGGAGAAGGAGGGGGTCGGAAATACTCGGAGATCGCCACGGCCATCTTACCTTGAAGTGGGAGCGGGTACCTGTCAAAACCAGGTACCTGCTTCCCCCTTTCCCCCCAAAAAGTGCCAAATGTGGCAGTAAAGGGGGATAGGGTGTCAACAAACGGAGTTTCCCCTTTTAGGTGGAGCCTTGCTTTAAGAAGAGAAAACAAATTCACTGGGTTCAAGGCCCAACCTAGATCGAGCTAATGTGTTCACTGAGGATATCTACTGAAAGATGTGGCCATGTTCGATAATTTGACCATTCCTGGAGTTTAGCTTTAACAACTATTTTTGTGTATTGATTCATGGTGGTCTGTATTATTGAGGCTGTGGAAGGGTTGAGTATTGTATGTCTACCTACTTTCTAATAGGTGTCCCGATTTCCCATCTTAGAAAGTTGGGAGGCGTGTCTTCTGTCTTATTTTGTCTGGAGCCAGGTTCCTCTCACTAATAAAAACTCCATCTAGGTTTAAAGCCCTGTTGTATATCTGGAGCATGCATGCAGTGGGGTGGTCACCGAGCAGCGTCCCTCTCCTTGGGTAAGGGTGTTGTAGCCAGAGCAACTGCCCCTCCTGCCCCCCCCCCTCCGTCCCTCCATGTTTGTCTGAGAGGAACAGTGAAGCTGCAAGCATTACTCCTGTCGTTGGGGGTCATACAGAAGGCAGGAGAAGGAATCACCACTCTAGGTGAGACAGGGGGATCAATCCACAGCAGGTAACCCCACAGGTGCTGGCCCGACTCACCACCGCGACAGACAAGGAAACTTGAAGTAGGCAGCCATACACCACAACGGGATACCAATCATTGACTTCTGTGACTGTACTTGTCTTTATTACAATAAAGGACTCAATGGTAGGTTAACCCAATTCCCACATCTTGTGCTTAATCATAACCAATGATAAAACACAAGATGTGTGAAACGCGTTAACCCTCCATTGAGTCCTGTGACTGTACCTGTCTTTATTACAATAATGAAGTCTATGATTGGTATCCCGTTGCAGTGTGTGGCTGCCTACTTCAAGTTACCATTGGGGTCAGACAGACAGCGAAACCCTGTTGTGATCTGTCACATGGCCACAATCAATGCTTATATCATGATTGACCTGTTGGACCAAGCCGGACCAATGTAACTATGTATAAAAGTATCCACCCTATTCATTTACCCCAAGTAGTGGTAGTGAAACAGGAGATCCGTCAACATAGTCTGCATTTATTTTAATAGCTAGCTTCCATGGGTGGCCATTGGCTCACAGCAGAAGAAGCAAGCAGAACTTAATGTGGTTGTAAACCTTGGACATGAAATATGAACAAGGCATATCCTTCTTTAGGGTTTACTTGTCACAATCCAGAACACGAAGTGTCATTTCTCTCTGCTGCCTTGTTCCTCTGTTATCAGTCACTTCTGGCAACTTTTTGTGACACCAAAAGAAAAAAAGGTGACAGGGGAGGGATCTCCAGCACACAGCCTGAGATTGACAGCCTCAGATCTGTTCCTGTGTGCAGGGGGGGGGGTGTCCCTGCCCCTCAATCAGCTCTCAGATTGGTCTTCACTGAGCTCTAATGTGTGTAACTTTAGATCCTCCCCCTCTGCTTTTCCGAGCTGAGAAAAGCTATAAAAAATTCTGGACTTTGATTGGCTGTAGAGGAGAAAGACCTGCAGATAACCAAGCACAACTTATGTAGGATAATTTGTTTTATCTCTGTGTATCACCTGAGGTTAGTCACTTCACTGGATATATGCAAGGGCTTACAACTACTTTAACCCCTTGGCACCTGCCGCACCCAAATATGGGGCCTTTCGGCGCCTGGTCCTTGGTGCCGAGAGGCCATGTATTTGCGTGAATTGCAGTCAATACAGCTGTGCCGAGAACGCACGCGGTGCTCGCTCCAGGACAGTTACCAGCGCCTAACCGAAAGCTTGTTGCGACACGTTGTGATTGGGAGTTTTCGGATCACCTGACTGCTGTGATCGCAAGCCCTGCCTGCCGATGTCATAAACCTTTCTAAAAGGCAGGGAGGTGCCAGCACAAAGAGGTTAAAAAGTAACTCCACTTTTGTTGAGAAAAAAAAAAAAAACATTCCCCTCTGGGTGATCTCTGTACATTACAAGAATTTTAACAAACTTTGTTGCAGATTTCTAATTTTTCGTTATTCTGAAGAAATCACTGTGTTTCTCTGTGTCCATGTGGAAAGTGCATTTAATGAGAGTGGTTTCATCATTATTAATCAGCTGCTGCACCTGCAGGGCTCTAATGAGGAAAGTGACAGGGTCTGCATCACTTTAGCTGTGCTGTCTTTTTGGGAGTATCCCATAAAAAATGACATTTTTTTGAAGGGGGTGCCTGAAATCTGACATGTATCTTGGTGTAGATTTCAGGGAAAGTCAGTGAGCCAATCACACAAGCAGGAAATTATGGTTCTGGGGGGGGGGGGGGGGGGGGGGCGGTCTGTACACATTCTGTATAAAACACCTCCAGGTTGCCATATTGCCATATTGCAATGATGTCATCAGTTGATAAGGAGGATGCCTGTCGCCTCCACAACATCCTTACTTGACTCTCCTGTGCCCCTCTCCCTTAGCACTGGGGTGACATTAGCAGACTGATGGAAAGAAATTGATGAAGAGAAACAATGGAATACTAGTCAGTACCAGTGTGCAAAAGTGTATTTGCTTTGGAAGAAAAAAATAAACCCTAGCGTTGGGTGTCCTGCGTGTGGATGTTGCTGCATTATGTAAAAGCTATTAGAATCCTTTTTTACATTTTAGAATGAGGTACCTCGAGACTGTCCATAATTTTAAAGGGTGCCTCGACTGAAAAAAAAGTTAAAAAAATACACTTATATTTGCTATATTATTATTATTTTTTTTCATTTGTTATTTTTTTCCCACAAAAGTGGAATTACCCTTTTTTCCACTTCTGGACCGGAAGGTTTTATCCCTTAATGACCAGGCCATTTTTTGCAATACAGCACTACGTTACTTTAACTGACAATTGCGCGGTCGTGCGACGCTGTACTCCAAAAAAATGTATGTCCTCCCCCCCCCCCCCCCCCCCCCACAAATAGAGCTTTCTTTTGGTGGTATTTGATCACCTCTGCAGTTTTTTGTTTTTGCACTATAAACAAAAAAGTGCGAAAACTAAAAAAATTTTTATTTTTTTTTACTTTCTGATATAAAATATAGTCAATAAAAAAATGTAAATAAAAAAAAAACTTTTCCTGACAGACTCCATGGCAGCCTACGTGTGGGTTAGTCCCGCCTCCTCCTACCTCATAGGACCCCACTCCCATAAATTTCACTCTGCCCCAGAGACCATGTTCCTTTTTTGTCCTCCTCCTGTTGGATGGATATCAAGTCTTACCTCATGAAGATTTTCGGTCTATTTCCTGGTGATATACATGATCGATTCCAGGCTGAATTCCTGAAGAGTCCAGTACGCCCTAGCTACTAGCGGGGTAGGACACGGGTGTGCAATCCCATGCATTGAAGAAGCATAAAGCCTGGCCACTGGCGGGCAAGCTGAATACGGCCAATCGTCCTAGCTACTAGCGGGAGGCCCATTAATACACCCCGAATCGATGCGCTGGAGGTTTTCGTGTCCCAGGTCAGACCGTGGTTCGGAGCGTGCTTGGTAATGTATGGCAGCCATTTTTTTGTATATGTATTTTGTCTTGCGGTGTTTTGGAACGCAGGTGCGTTTCATCTTGCAGTCTCTTCCTGTGTCCCAGCGCAGCTTCCGGGTCACCGTTGGGTGTCTGGGGGCGGTGCTGGCGCAGTGGAGTGGCTGTTCGTGCTCACACATGCGCACGGATGCTGTCTGTCACGGGGGGGGCGGTGACATCATCATCTGGCAGCAGATTTAAACTGCTGTCACAGTGGATCACATTGGGATTGTACTGCGAGCATATGTGGCAGATTCCCTGTGCTTGATCGGTCTCCTTCTAGGTCTGATAAACAAACTAAAGCACGCGAAGATAAGGACCTTACTAGGTCACAACGTCATCACACTTCTCCTGGCACTAGTCGCCACAAGTCTTCTACCAAACATCACAGGGAAGGCTCCACGGTTGCATCAGCACAAAGACACCCTGATAGAAGATCTTGCTGGGGTTGTGCAGCACGTGTTTCTGATGGCAAATCAATATGCGATGCATGTTTTGCCCATGCCTCTAGAGAAAGGGGGAATGATAACCAGCAGGTGGAATCCCTGGTTAGACGGGTGGTCCAAGAATCCCTACAAAACCTGGAGGTTGACCGCACCTGTAGCCCCTCGGCTGGTATGGCAGACATCCCTGTTAGGGATAGCCTCAGTACTCCTGGCCCTTCTCAGCAGAGCATTTCCGGCTTCAACTCCTCGGATAGTGAGGACGAATCGGATACTCCTGGCTCAGGCTTTGATTTTGCCTTTGTCCCTACCCTGGTTAAGGCAGTAAAGGGAGCCCTAAAGTGGGAGGAGCCAGTAGAGTCACCATCTAAACAAAGAAGGTACTTCAAGCACCTAAAGAAAGAGCGCCATAACTTTCCCTTTTTAGGTGAACTTGGTGAAATTATCTCGGATGAGTGGGGCTGTGCAGAGAGGAAAAATTCTCTGGTATCCAAAGTTTCCAGGATGTACCCATTCAAGAGTGAGGATGTGAAGCACCTGGAGTCAGCGCCCCTAGTGGACGCCGCCCTCATGAGATTAGCGAGGCACGTCACTCTTCCACTCAAAGACACAGTGTCTTTTAAAGATGGGCTGGAAAGAAGAATCGACACTGACCTTAAGAAGATTTATGTGTCTGCTGGAATGGCTTGTAAGCCAGCCCTAGCCATTGCGGCTTTATCCAAGGCCATGGAGGCCTGGACAATAGAGGTGGATTCAGATCTAAGGCCCGTATCAGAAGAAGAGCCAGAGCTTCAGCAGTGAATGAGCTCAGACTGGCGGCTTCTTTTCTGGGGGAGGCTTGCCTAGATATTATTCGTCTGGTGGCCCGAGGCAATGCTCTCTCAGCTAAACAGGCTCTATGGCTGCGCCCCTGGCTGGCTGATCCTTCCTCCAAGCAGGCTTGGTGCCGTATTCCATTCAAAGGGTCTTCCTTGTTCCGGAACAAGCTGGAGAGCGCTATTTCACGGGCCACGGGCCGTAAGTCGGGGTTCCTCCCGCAGGATCGTCGTCTGCTGGGTCAGAGAAGGACACAGTCCAGACAATCTTCGGATAGAGCAAAGGATGCTCGAGGTTACAGACCTGGTCGTGAATTCCGGAAAACATGGAGGAAAAATCCATCTTCAAACCAAAAGGCTTCCAAAGGAGCCTCTTCTAGTAGCCGGGAAGCTGCTAAGTCCTTTTGATGTTGGGCCTGTCCAGATGGTTCAGGTCGGTGCTCGCCTTCTCCGGTTTCGACACGTCTGGGCAGCCTCGATAAAAGATTTTTGGGTCATCAGGACAATCTCTACAGGACACACTTGGTCGTTCTACAGTCCACCTATCCTCAAGTTCGTTCCCACAGCTCTTCCACGGTCGGAAGAAGAAAGGCAAATCCTTTCAGCATACGTAGATGCGCTGCTGCTTCAAGGCACAGTAGTTCCAGTACCAGCCAAAGAGAGGTTTCAAGGCATCTATTCTCCACTCTTCTTAGTAATGAAGAAGAACGGCTCCTGGAGACCGGTCATAGACCTCACACATCTAAATTCCTTTATAAAAAAGGGAAAATTCAAAATGGAGACACTATTGACAATCCGCCAGGCGGTTCAGCCAGGAGATTGGCTTGTGTCAATAGACTTGAAGGATGCATATTTCCATGTGCCTATAGCAACAGAGTTACAGAAATACCTGCGGTTTGCTGTGGATCAACACCATCTTCAGTTTACATGTCTCCCATTCGGGCTCACAACATCTCCACGAGTATTTTCAAAACTCTTATTGGCTGTGGTAGCCCTGATCAGAATCAAGGGAGTGTGTCTTCACCATTATTTAGACAACTTACTACTTCTGTCGCAAGATCAAGAGCAACTCCTGGTTCACAGAGATCTAGTCACGGCGACTCTTCTCGAGTTCGGCTGGTTGCTAAACTTGGAAAAGAGCCATCTGGAGCCCACACAGGCACTTATCTTTCTCGGGGCTCAATTCAATACAGTCAAGGGCATCATCTCCTTGCCTCTAGAGAAAATCCTGATTATCAGAGACAGAGTACAGCTGGCCATGTCAACATCTCATCTCCGGGTCTCACAGTGCCTCAAAATAATAGGTACTATGGTGGCCACGACACCTATGGTGAAATGGGCTCAATGGAGGATGCGTCCTTTTCAAACAGGATTTCTTCGCCAATGGTGCCCAGGCGACATGGATCATCTGAATTGGATTTCCCCAGTAATGCGGGACAGTCACCTGTGGTGGTTGCAGAAGAGGAATCTACTCAATTGCCATTCTATCCTTCCCATCTCTTGGGTCACGATAACCACGGACGCAAGCAACACAGGTTGGGGCGCTCACTGCCTATAAGAGATAGCCCAGGGCAAATGGAATCCTCGGTTACACAGGGAAGTTTCGAACATCCTGGAGCTTCGAGCAGCGTTTCGAGCTCTCCAAGCATTTCATCACCTTACAGTAGGAACACCTGTCCTCCTGAGGCTGGACAATACGGCGGCAGTGTCGTATATAAAGCGTCAAGGGGGAACTCGCAGTCACTCTTTATTGAGAGAAGTCGAGCCAATAATGGTCTGGGCTCAGAAATACTTATCCAACCTCACTGCGGTTTTTCTGCCAGGAACACAGAACATCCAGGCGGATTTTCTATCACGAGTCTCCATGGACAACGAGTGGAGTCTTCATGCCGATGTGTTTCAGTGGCTAAAATCCCTAGGGTTCCTTTCCCAAAGTGGATGTGTTCACTTCCCCGTGCAACTTCAAGTTGGAGAAGTACTACACGAGATGCAAATGCCCACAAGCTTTCGGGGTGGATGCCCTAACAGAGCAGTGGAGGTTTCACAAGGCTTACGCCTTCCCACCAGTTCCAGTCCTCCTTCAATTCCTGACGAGACTCAGGTCGGAAGAAGTGGAGGCTCTTGTGATAGCCCCATATTGGCCGAACAGGCCCTGGTTTCCGATGCTGCTACAGCTGAGCCTTCGCGAGCCAGTTCCACTACCTTCCAGGCAGCATCTCCTGTCTTAGGGAACGGTGCTACACCCTTGCCTGGCCCATCTGCACCTGATGGCCTGGTTTTTGAAAGGGAAAGTCTGGAGGCACTAGGGTGTCCAAGTGGAGCTATCTCCACACTGTTGAATACGAGAAGAGCTGGAACAAATAGAGTCTACAAAAGGATATGGAAGAAGTTCATGTCTCATATCTCCGGAAATATGGATGTGCAAGGCACTCCAAAGGTTCAACACATTTTGAGTTTTCTACAATCTGGCCTGGATCTGCCTTTTATCAGTCAGTTCTCGAGATCAAGTGTCAGCTATCTCGGCTTTCACAGGAACATCCTCGGCAAAGCATCCTCTAGTGAGGCAATTTTTCAGAGGAGCTTCTAGGCTCAGACCACAAAGGAAGCCCAGATTCCCTAAGTGGGATCTTCCACTTGTTCTGGATTTCTTTGCAGACCTCAGAAAAGATAACCTGGTTCAACTCTCCATCAAAGAATTGTCTCTTATAGTAGCGTTCCTGGTGGCAGTCGCCTCAGCAAAAAGGGTCTCTGAGCTAGGAGCTTTGGGATGCAAAGAACCCTTTTTGTCGTTTTTCCCGGATTGGGTGGTTCTGATTCCCACGTTGGATTTGCATCCAAAAGTATCCTCTATTTTTCATGAAAATCAGGAAATTGTCTTGCCAACATTCAAATCCTCTGACTCTGCGACTCATCCACTGGATGTAGGGCAAATTCTGAAACTATATCTGGAAGCCACATCTCATTTCCGCCATTCGAATTATTTGTTTGTGCTGTTCTATGGGAAGAATAAAGGCTTGCGTGCTTCGTCTAGAACGATCGCATCTTGGATTGTCCAGTCCATTCAATGGGCCTATAGAGCTAAAGGTTGGCTCCCCCGGAGGCGGTGACAGCGCATTCTACAAGAGGAATGTCGACTTCTTGGGCAGCGTTTCGTCATGTGGCTCCTGAAGTTTTATGCAAAGCGGCCTCATGGTCCTCAGTTCACACTTTCATGGCTCATTATTGTGTCGAGCCAGCTTCTTTATCATCTGTTGATTTTGGTTTGCGGATACTATCAGTTGATGGTGCAAATTAAACTTCTTTTGAACAGCAGATTGCCCACCCTGGTGTGTTTGGCTAGTTATTTCCCACACGTAGGCTGCCATGGAGTCTGTCAGGAAAACTGAAAATTTATATCAAATACTTACAGTAATTTTCCTTTCCTGATGGACTCCATGGCAGCCGGATTCCCCACCCATCTGCCTGAGGAGGCTATTTTATGGAACATGGTCTCTGGGGCAGAGTGAAATTTATGGGAGTGGGGTCCTATGAGGTAGGAGGAGGCGGGACTAACCCACACGTAGGCTGCCATGGAGTCCATCAGGAAAGGAAAATTATGGTAAGTATTTGATATAAATTTTCCGTTTTTTTTTCATCAATTTAGGCTAATAAATCTAAAAGCTAAAAAAAAAAAAAATCTTAATAAGTGTATATTTTGGTTTGCGCAAAAGTTATAGCATTTTACAAACAAAATGCAATATTTTTATGGAATTTTTATTTTTTTACTAGTAATGGCGGTGATTAGCGATTTTTAGTGGGACTGCGAGATTGCGGCAGAAAAATTGGACATCTGACACTTTTAAAACTTTTTGGGGACCAGTGACACTAATACAGTGATCAGTGCTAAAAAAAATAAAATGCACTGTCACTGCACTAATGACACTAATGACAGGGAAGGGATTAAGTGTGTCCCTAAGGGGTGCTTAAAGCGGAGTTCCACTGGCTTTTGTGTTTATTAAAAGTCAGCAGCTACAAAAAGTGTATCTGCTGACTTTTTATTGACACATACTCACCTGTCCCATGGCCCAGCGATGCAGCCGGGGGGAGCCTCGGTTCTCTCTGTCCTCTCCCCATGGCTCCGGCATCTTTAGTGTGGACACTCGGCTGTGAAAGCTTGCGACTTCACAGCTGTGAGTGCACTGCGCATGCGTGAGTCATGCTGCGCGACCTGAATGGATGGGCAATCTTCTGAGACCTGTGACTTGTCTCAGAAGACTGCAGGAAGGGAGGGGAGAGGAGAACTTCCGCCTGAGCCGCCTAAGCATCCTGAGCAGAAGTGGGAGCGGGTACCTGTCAAAACTAGGTACCCACCCCCCCCCCCAAAAAAAAATGACATGCCAAATGTGGCATGTCAGGGGGGTCATGAGCACTTAAAGCGGAAGTTCCACTTTTGACTGGAACTCCGCTTTAATAACTGTGGGGGGGGGGGGTTACACTGATTGGGGGAAGGCAAACATGGGTTCCTTCCTAGGAACCCAGATCTCTGTCTTCCCAGATGATCGGCGGTGGCCCGCATACATCAGGTCCGCCGGACCCGCTGATTGACATCCTCGCTAGCCAATTGCGCCGCGATGACGCCTCTGGCGGCGCGATGGTGCCATCTAGTGGCCTTTGAATGAAACGTTGTACAGGTACGTCGTTTTGCACAACAGCGCCACTTTACTGCAGTAAATGCACGGCAGCTGGTTGGCTAGTGGTTAAGCAAAGAGAGCTCATCCCTGGATTCCCAGATAGATATAAGAAATTGTCAGGTTATTTACTGTGCAAATATCAAAACCTGCAATGAAACTTTAATACGGTTTTATATTTTCCTGAAATAACCATCCATACTATTTTCTTTCATCCTCTGCCCTCGATAACATCTGGTGTTACATTCTGTTTCTGCATCATTCTAATTCATTGGTGATGCAATCACGTTAATGCACAGTTCTCTATCATATACTGAGTTTTTTTTAACAAAAATTAATAAAAATAAAATAATAATGCATTAGGACTGAGTGGGTTAAAGCTACACATATTATTCTAGACTACACTGCAGGATACCCAGAGCTAATTAATTATAGAAAGGAAATCACTGCTGAGGTACCAAAGGAAGGGGGGGTGTTGCAGGCGTTCTATATTAATGATGCTTCATAAAGAACCATGAATGGAACAAATGCATTGTCCTAGGTGACTGATTATATAATTGCTCATCATCGATAGGATCTATTCATCCATACTGTGTAGATGTCACGTTTTGGTTGAAAAAGTCTTTGTCATCTGGTAGCATAAACGTAAAAGATAGCCCAATAATCAAAGGCATAATTACAGCCATCGTTTATCTGTAAAGCTGGGATAAAGAGTTTAAAGGAAAAGCATTAGTAATTCCTTCTTCTACATATTTACTGTATTTAGGAACCGAAAATTCAGAAAGAAGGGATCCTTTAGCCATTAAAAAAAAAAAAATATCAAACTTCTATTACATAGCATAAATATTCCCTGGTATAAGTATGGCAGCAAATACATTAATCTTTTGATGTGGATGAGGGAATCACTCCCGCTGTGCTATTATATTCCGCACACAATGATCAGTGCTGCCAACAATGATTGATTGTGTTGGTCTGTTCAGGGTCTCCTGAGCTAAGAGTTTTAATCCACTGTCCTGCCTCTGAAAGAAGTTTCCAGAGCATAGGGCTGGGAGATTCAAGTGATCAATTGAGTACTCATCATGTCCTTGCCAATCCTTGGAAGAAGGCATCCTGAAGGTGGGAGAGGAGGTGATAAATGTTTAACCGCTTGTCGACCGCCGCACGACTATTTACTGCGGCAGTCAGCCCCTCACAGGCGAAGCGACGTAGGGCTACGCCACTAGCCTGTGAGGCTCTAGGGAGCGAGCGCGTGCCGCCGGAGGCGCTCTCCCGCTCCCGCGCGGTTATGGACCCCCCGCGCGTGTGCCCGGCGGACCCGATGTCTGCCGGGCACTCATGATCGTCCGTTACACCGGAAGAAAGGCAGGCGGCTAATGTAAACAAAGCCACCTGTCATTCTTCCCTGTGTAAGAATGGCGATCACACGGTTCTACTTTGTAGGACCATTGATCTCTGTTCTTACACTAGTAGCCACAGCCAATCACAGTTAGAAACACACCCCTAGGGACACACTTAACCCCTCCCTCTCCAATAAAGTTAACCCCTTCACTGCCAGTGTCATTTTTACAGTAACAGTGCATATGTATAGCACTGATTACTGCAGTAATGTCACTGGTAACCCCAAAAGTGTCAAAAATGTCAGTCAAGGGTTCGACCGCCACAATGTCGCATTCCCGCAAAACAAATCGCAGATCGCCGCCATTACTCATGAAAAAAAAAACAACAAAAATGACAAAAATCTTTCCCTTACTTTCCCTTACAATAACTTTTGCGCAAACCAATCAAAATACGCTTTTTGCTATTTTGTTTTACCAAACATATGTAGCATAAAACAAATTGGCCTAATATGTTAAAAAATTTTGATTTTTACATTTTTTTTTTGGGGAATTTCATATAAAAAAATGTGAAAAATATTGTTATTTTTGCAAAATTGACGCTCTTTTTTTGTTTATAGCGCATTATCAAAAAATCACACAGGTGATCAAATATCACCAAAAGAAAGCTCTGTTTGTGGGAAAAAAAGGACGTCAAATTTGTTTAGGTACAGCGTCGCACGACTGCGCAATTGTCCGTTAAAGTCACGCAGTGCCGAATCGCAAAATAGGCCCTGGTCAGGAAGGGGGTAAAATCTTCCGGGGCTTAAGTGGTTAAGAGACCTGAACAGAGGGTCCTTCCTCTTTAACCACTTTAGGTCCGTCCTATAGCAGTTTTACTGCTACAGGACGGCACGTCTGTGCCGGATAACATATATATATATATATATATATATATATATATATATATATATATATATATATGTGTGATCCAAGACTTCCGGGTAGGTTGGTGTGCATTCGCGCCGCCAGCAGCTCACTTCCACTGTGATTGCACACAGCAGAAGCCGGATGGTGGGTGCAGGGTACTCGATTTTCTTCCAGCACCCGACGATTGTTAGGCAGACACACAGAACTGCGATCTGCCTATGTACACATTCCGACATAGTTACATAGTTAGTCAGGTTGAAAAAAGACACGAGTCTATCAAGTTCAACCAATAAAAAAAAAAGGGGAAACATTCTTTTCTGATCCCCCGAGAGGTAGTCAGATATTCCCTGGATCAACTTTACCTATAAATGGGAGTACCCATTTATATTATGTACTGTGTGAGTCACTTCTGACAGGTTTTCTTGAAACCAAGAGAAAAAAAAATTGACAGGGGAGGTATCTCCAGCACACAGCCTGTGATTGACAGCCTCAGCTCTGTTCCTATGTGAAGGGGGTGTGTCCCTTCCCTCCAATCAGCTTTTAGAGCTCTCCTTACTGAACTCTACAGAGTCTAACTTCAGTTCTTGGCTCTCTTTTTATCTGACAGCTCAGACAAGCTTTAAAAATTCTGGGCTTTGATTGGATGTAGAGAAGAGAAGGCTACAGATAAATTAGTACAATCTAATAGTGATTGCATTAGTCTTACTTTTATCACCAGGTGAACCACACCTCATGTTTTTTTATGACTACACTTGCTGCCCTACTGTACCTATAGAGAAGTAGCGTAGCCACCCTTGTACAGCAGCATTGTCAACCTGTGGAGAGGGTAATGATAGGTGGACTAGTGAGTTTAGACGACCTTTACATAAATGACTTGCAAATGAATGAAGAATGAAGTCTTCTTCTATAATTGTACCTACAGGTAAGCCTATAATTATCTGTAGGTATTGTGAATATCTCCTAAACTTGCACAGTTTAGGAGACATTCCGAGTGCATGCAGCCAATGACGTCATTGGCGCATGCGCTCTGAAAATCCAGCTTACCATCCTAGGACCTTCAGAGCTCGCTCCGCAAATGGTGACACCGGCTGGAGTGACGTCATCGCGGCTCCAGCCACTCACAGCACCGGAGCCCGCGAACCCAGAAGAAACACCGGGGAAGATGTCAGCTGTCTCAGCAGTGTGCGAGCGCCGCTGAGACAGCTGTGTTCTAAGGTAATTATTTCATAATGAGCTAGTATGGGATCCATACTAGCTCATTATGCCTTTGTCTTACAGTTTTATTTTTTTTTACAAGGTTCACAGTCTCTTCAAGCCCTAACTCCAGCTAATATTTTTTTAAGCAGAAATCTGTTATCTTTGTGCGATAAAGTTTATAACAATATGGATAAAAGCTGACCGTTGTAAGCACCACTGTCGGTGTTGAAGTGGTAATAAACCCAAAACCAAAAATAAACCCAAAACCAAAAATGTAATATATTGCAGCTTACCAATCATTAGATGTGCTGCCTGTATTGGTTCTCTTTTTTGGCTTTTCCACTGTTTTCACCTAGTAATCTGGCCAGCAACACACCTCCTGTATTGCAGTGCCCCCCACCCCTCTGAATGAAGAAGCACAGGGAGCACCTTTTTGGATAGCAACATTGTCAGTCTGGGGGTGGCGGGAGTGTTAGATGGACTAGCAGAATTAGATACACTTACAACTGAAGCTAAACTTCAGCAAACACTTTATAGGCAGTAACAGCATAACATTTTTTCCTTTTGAGATTAACATTTTATATAAATAAAACTGAACCCTGTCAGTGTTAAATGGTTTGTCACATCCCTTTAACTGATGTATCAGCTTGTTCTGTTGAAAAACAGACTTACTGGCTGGATCACCAGGTAAAAATAAAAGAAAGAAAACTAATGCAGCAATTACATCTACGAATTGGTTAGCTGAAACATATATATGTTTGCTTTTGGGTTAAAAAGGATACGTTCACTTTTAAGAGCCTATTACATCCATATTTAGGGTGTAACATGTAACATGCTCCTATGCCCCCAAATATGCCCCCAACCTTCTGCCGCCAGCACCCCCCTCTCTGTGACTGGTGGCAGGGGATCCTCTCCCTGCCCCCGCTGTCACTTTTTGAAAACATAATTTGTGAATGAATGACACGGCTGTGTGGGTTAGGCCCACACAGCCGTGTTATTCATTCACAAAATGTATATGAATGAAAAAACTACAAGTATCATCTGACACCATGGCAGACAGGCTTGTAGTTTAAATGGGTTGCTCAGCATGCTCATAGTTCATTCAGTCTTCCTCTAACTTTGTAACTAAATGGTTGTTTGGGGATACAGGAACAAAGCTAGAGGAAACTTGTGCAGGAGTCTGACATTGCACCTACGATCTGCTGATTACGGGTGCAATGATCTGCAATTTCCAGTATAAAAAAAAAAAAAATAAAACAAATGCACTGTTTTTTTATCTTTAAAAATATTATTATTCATTTTTTCTAAAAGGTGAACTTTAAAGTGCAAATATGCCAAAATCAAATTTGAATTCCACCTAAAACATAGTTTTATTAAATTCTAAATGTAGTTGTATTACAATTCTAAAAGTATGTCTTATATTTTTCAACATCCTTTTATGACAAACCTTTAAAAGCGGTATTAAAAGCTAAGTTCACCTTTCAAAAAAAAAAAAAAAAAAGGGCACATATTTTTACAGGTGAAAAAATGTGCATTTGTGCATTTATTTTATTTTATTTTTTTACTGGAGCCTGTAAAGCATTGCACCCTTGAATATGAATAAAAGCCATGGCAAAAATGCAACCGAATAGAAGCTGTGGCAAAAACGCAAAAAAAAAACTGCATATGCCTTTTTGCAACGGAGCAGTATAAGAGCAGCCTTACTGTATTTATTATATACCTGTAGTGCAGTTTTTAAAATAAAAAATGTTAATGCAACATAAAAATGAAATAGATCTGAATCGGTTGAGATAATTCGCTATATCGTTACCCTTTTTGGATGCTTAAAATATTAACAGAAAGTCTGAATGAAAAAATGAATGAAAGTGTGAGCCTAGAGGAGTGTTTTCTAACTGCATGGGGGAGGGACTTGTGAAATGAACATAGAGACTTGTGAATCCTATATAGAAGGATACAGAATCGGTCTGTTTCCAACAGCAGACCGTCATTCTCTCTCAGCGGGGAGCGATGGTGGGTGCCCGGCGGCAATTGCAGCCGCTGGCTCCATGGATTGGTATCCCCCTGCCTAGTGGGGGCCCCCAGGAGTGCTCTTGGAGCTCTAAGAGGAAAAGGTGGAGCCTAAAGAGGAAGGGGTTTGGTTTATAGATGACAGGGCAGTTCTTAAATATGAAGGGGTGTGGCCTTGACAGAAAGGGGTGTGCCGTAGTTAAATTAGGGGGTGTATGAGTTTAGACCGGCCTAGGGCAGCACAAAACCTAAATACACCACTGGGGTCAACTACCCCTGGAGCTATACAATCTCGTAATGAGGGTGATTTTCTATGGATATTGTGGGCCTGCTGGAAGCAATGGACCAAGCACTCGATCATGCTTGAGTATAGCCCAATGCTTGGTCACAATTCTCTCAAATTTTTTTTATATTGAATATTGTAATCCAATATCATATGGTACTTATTACTCTTATTCCTCTGACTCTGAGTTCCAGCTATAATCATCTCTATACAGAGCCTTGACTCTTTCTATCTCACTCTCAATGATCAGTCAATCATAGCCTTTTTGTTGGAACCTTTTTGCTAGTACCTGAGACTGGGAAAGCTAATCCCCCTCCGATGCAGTTGCGTCTTAATCTCATAAACTGTCCCCTAGGAATATTACAAAGCCACTTATTTGTGTTATATGTTTATAAAGGGTTTATGGTATTTACCTTGAAGCGTTAAACTGGCAATTAATATGCATTGTTAGGTATATCTGCGCTGAAAATTTTTCCTTATTAACATATACATAAGCATATCTTACGAATGTAGTAATGCAAATATGATCCAAATCTGTATAAAATATCAATCCAAGAGTCAATTTAAGTGGTATCATAAACCACTAATATATAAAACACAAAGACATTTCCTTACTCCCAGGTGTCCAAACCAGGAAAGTAAACCACTATTTAATTCAATAGTAATTTTCCACCAGTTATAATAAAGAAGCTCATCCAACTGTTGTACACCTCGGTGTGTACAAAAGGTACCTTACCAGATATATGACTATCTATTAAATCATGGTCATATAGCCCTCAAAAAAATTGCAGCAGCCTGGTCTCCTGTAAGAAGAATATCTGTAATGAGTGGAGACCAAGCCATGTTCGGTGCAGGAGAGAGTTTCGTAGTCGGGAGTCACAAGCCAAGGTCAATGTAGGAGGAGAGTTTTGTAGTCGGGGTCACAAGCCCAGATTGTTTTCCAAACAGCAATAGAAGTAGCTCAAGTAGTATGCAGGATCAGACCACAATAATCTGGTGACAGGAAGTGCAGAGGCAAGGCTTATATAGGAAGTTCATGGGAGGAGCAAGGAGTTCAAGGTTCAATAGCAACCAAGACACAAGGCAGGGTTGTCCAATAGATTAGGCAGGGCACTGTCCAGCATCCCAGATAGCTCAGCGAGAAGAATCGATGCCAGACACAAAAGAGGTCCCAGGTTTGAGCCCAGGTCTTGACATCATCACAGATCTTCACATGAGCTTTATTCCAAGCAATCTCCAAGAATATGCAATATATAGGAAGGAAAGCTCTCATAGTGAAGTAAATCAAGCCAAATATTTATTAAAACAATAAAAATTACACACTCACATAGGTATAAATGAATAGAACAACATCACATTATACCAAGAACATCCAATCAGCCGCTGTCTCCATGTGAAGCCGCTTCTGGTATTGGCATGTGTGGGGATGTCACTTCCACTGGCCCCGCCCTATGCATTTCGTCATAGTAGATGCAATCAGGGGGAGTGGCTGGAAGGTGGCACCACATGGCATCCATTTATAGTCCCAGTAAGCGGAAAGATCGAACGTATCCAGCTTCGATCTTACTAGCGGGAAACTGTAAACAGCACCATCACATCACCGATAGATGTCAAAAAGGAGGGACAGCATCCCCAAAGTGTTAGTCATAGAATATTACAGTCAGAAACCTGTATATATACAATATATATATATATATATATATATATATTAAATTATACACACACATATATATACACATATATACATATACACAGACGAAAAAAAAAAAAGAAAAAAATATATATATATTTATAATATATATATAGAAGACACCAAAAATGACCGATCCGATGTTCACATACTTAATAAATAAATCCAATCATAAAAAAAACACAAAAAAAACCAAAATTGTCAAAAATAGGAATAACAATACACCATCTTAATTAAAGGTTTAAATAAAATAAAAACTTGTGCTAAAGAATTGTAAAAAAAAATTTGGAATAAAAAACAGAGCGCCTAAGGACTAAGGAGGAAAACTAAATTTTACGAATGGGATGTTCAATTACGTTAACTATTTTTATTAAAGCTATGGACAACCCAGTCAACAATAAAGCCATATGGTTTATAGGTCTTTAGATCATATATGCATTGAGGGTCAAATATTGATATTTCTCTCCTGATGGAACTCTCCAGTGGGGTAGGTATTTATCAATTGCCATAAACAAAGTTCCAGTGGGATCTCTATTATGGAATTGGACATAATGTTTGGACAAATTATGTCCTCAAAACTTGCATTTTTATATTTGCCACTAGGGATGATCGAACGGTTCGACCCGAACATTGGGTGTTCGAAATTCGGCCAAATTCCAAACTTTTTGCTGAAAAAGTTCGGAATTCGGCAACCAGAACCAACCAAAATGCAATGGGACAGGAACTGGGCTTTAAAAGCCCGTGATTGGACCAGAACCATCAGTAAAAGCTAATTGAGAGGACAGGAGAATGCTAGGAATGTTAAAGGAGTGACTAGGGGGTCCAGAGGCCAATCATTAGTGAATACACCCCCCAGTATATAAGATAGCCCCGCCAAATTCCTAGCATTGTAATACAGGGACGTGGAAGAGAGTGGAAGCAGTTCTGTTACTTCTGCTTCAAAAGTGTCATTTATCAATTATTAGTGTGAGGAAAGGGATATCTAGTGTAGTTAGGGTGCTATTTTCCATTTTAGTTAGATTCAAAAATCTAGTTTCTGTAGGAAAAGTGTTAAGTGCCAGGGTGACCGTAGTGTAGTGTAGGGTGAACTGACACTGACTGCTATGGCAGGGTAAACAAACCCTTCCATTTCAGGGTGACCGCTATAGAGAAAAGATAGTTTCTCTTAGGTGACTTATAGAACAGCAATATGGCTTCTCACCTGTCAGCCTGCTTTTTGCTGCAGGCGTTTATAGGGCTTTTTTGAGGACATGTTTGGAGTCAGGCATGGCATCTGAACTTCTGTATAGGGGTATATATACACACACATGTATGTATATATACACATACACATATATAGGTGTGAAAGTAGCAGAACACTATGCTTGCGCTAATGAAATAATTAACAGGCATATGGCTCCGCTCCTATCACACCTATATGTGTGTATGTGTATAAATACATATAAGTGTGTGTATATATACCCCTATACAGAAGTTCAGATGTTTTGCCTGCCTCCAAAGACCCCAAAAAATGCCCAAAAAAACGCCTGCGCCAAAATAAAAACGCCCAGGTGTGTTATTGCAGGTGTTTTTTTGGGCATTTTTTTGGGTCTTTGGAGGCAGGCAAACCATCTGAACTTCTGTATAGGGGTATATATACACACACACTTATATGTATTTATACACATACACACATATAGGTGTGAAAGGAGAGAAGCCATATGGGTGTTAATTATTTAATTAGCGCAAGTATAGTGTTCTGCTACTTTCACACCTATATATGTGTATGTGTATATATACATATAAGTGTGTGTGTATATATACCCCTACACAGAAGTTCTGATGTTATGCCTGCCTCCAATAACCCCCAAAAAATGCCCAAAAAAACGCTTGCTACAAAACCGGCAAGGTGTGAAAATAGCGGAACCATATCCCTGTTCTATATTAATTCTAATACAAACAATCTTTTTTTTCTGGTTCTGGACATACTACAGAGCTGAAAATTCACAGGTACACTTTTTAGACCCCACAGACACTAAATCCAAAGAAATCTTTTTTTTTTTTTCCCAATAATTTTTTCAATAATTGTCTCTCTATCAAAAATGACAATTTTTAAGAACTTTTTTGTGTGATTAATAGTCTCTGGGGCATGATCCAGAACCCTAGGCACTTTTTAGGGGCATTTATTGGGTTTTAGGGCTTCAAAATTGGGTTTTTTGATTACCGAAGTTCGGGTCCCATTGATTTCAATGGGGTTCTGAAATCCAGGCCGAACTTTCTGGAAGTTCTGGTGTTCTGGTCGAACTGAACTTTTGAAAAGTTCGATCATCCCTATTTGCCACATGCTCTTTAAAGCGCACTTGCAACATGCGTACCATAAGTCCCTCATATTGCATGTCACAAGGGCACTGAATTAAATATACTATATACTATACTAATATATATTTAGTAGAGCGGGTCTTAAAGGTTTGAATATAACATCTTTTAGTCTGCTAAAAAAAAAAAAAAGATGTACGTTTCCTTCCTACAGCAGAGTTAATATTACAGATAGCGCACTTGTGGAAGTATATAAAAGCCAATCAAAGCCTCAAAAAAACGTTGGTTTCATGGGGGTCTATCTAGTATTATGTTTATGTTTAGTAGATCTAAACATCATTAAATAAGGACTTCCTGGGAACAGAGTGCAAAGTAGATTTCCACCACTTTCATCCTTCAAAGAACTGGTAGCCTTGATGCAAAACCCAATTACACAGTATTGGCTTGTTTAAAAGCATTCTACGAATTACCAAAACTGTGATTCTACTCCTTTGAGAGCCGGTTCACACTGGGGCGACTTGTCAGGCGACTTGGTCGCCTGACAAGTCGCCGCGGGTCGCCTGCCATAGATTAGCACAGGACCCGTTCTAATAGAAGCGACACAAGTCGCTCCGACTTAGAAAAAGGGTCCTGTACTACTTTGGGGTGACCTGGAGCGACCTGCATTGACTTCAATGATATGAAGTCCGTGCATGTCACTCCGAGGTCGCGGTGCGCGCGGTGCGCGCGGTGCGCGCTGTGCACCACGACTTCACAGGTCGCCCCGGCAAGTCGGATTGCCTCAGTGTGAACCGGCTCTTATAGTTCTTGATACAAGTTGTTTAGGTGTTTTCTATATTGTGTCCACCTCCCTGTAGTATGTAAGTGCACTAACAAAAGTTAGCTTTTTTTGTTGGGAAGATAAAAAAAGATGGGATAAAAAGCTTACTATAGTGTACTGTATACATAAGAACACAGATTTTAATTTCTTTCACATATTTACTGTTCAGTTAATGAGTACCTTATTGTTACTTGTACAAAAAAAGGGTTTGTGGTACTCACTTATAATTGGGTTGGAAACATGAAAATCTGGCCTCTGATTAAATTTTGAAGGTCGCAGAATATGTAGATTATTTGTTGGCTACAGGGCCATTTTTTACAACTCCTCCTGGCTTCTGTCTAACAAGGACCTGTACACACCGGCCGAATGTCGGCAGTATCTACTACTGTACCGGCTGATTTCAGTAAAATTTTGGCCTGTGTGTATAAGGCTTTAAGCCAGCCATATATGAATCAAAATTCTGCCATTTCAGCAGGGGTAGGGTGGTTTTACAGAAGTCGATCTACCGACTGTTCACTTTGCACGGGAATTTTCCCTTCGCTTAGTAAATGTGGTGATAATTCACTTTGAAGAAAAATACCCAATCACATGCAATAAAAATAAAAAATATATATTTTTGCTTGCACACGATTGGATGATGGAAGTCAGCAGAGCTTCATCCCATTCACTAAGCTAAGTGAAAACTCCCTGGCAAAATGAACAGCCTATTTGGCTTTGGTAAATCAACAGCTTTGCCTTCACAAGGATTTAGCTGTTTTGTCCTAGCTTCTCCTTTCTATATTCATATTCAATATTTGTGAGTTCCTTTCAGCTCAAACCTATCCTCAGCAATGGGGATCAGCTAACGTCAAAGTCCTGCCCATTAAAGTACATTTTCATTTTGGCAACACAACGCTGTATGTTCTGTCTCCTCTCTGTCTCAATTTGTATCTGTTTAGTTTTGTCTTTGATTGCTCAAATGGTTTTGAACCTTTACTCTTGGATGACAGTGTCCTTTGGCATTGACCCTGGACATTTCCCTAGATTATGGGTCTCCAAACTTTCCAAACAAAAGGCCAGTTTTCTGTCCTACAGACCAGTGGGAGTAAGAAATGCCCCAAGATCAGTGAGAGTAAAAAATTGCCCCTAACTGGTTTTAGCAGGAGGAATAGTACCCCATTGTGAGTATCAGTTGGGGGATAAGTGCCCCATGGATAGTGTTAGTGGGAGGAATAATGTCTCCTCATTGGTGTCAGTTGGAGGGACAGAGCCCCAAGGGCAGGATAACGATAGGCAAAAGGCCACATCCCGCCCCTGGGAGACAGGTTGGAGACCACTACCTTAGATTAATAAATTATAGAATAAGATAATCTATTTTAAATCATCTTGGCTTCCTATTATGATTCTTGCCACAATCTACCATGGACCTGTTCCAGGAGTACTTAGCTCAGCTAACCTCACCCAGCCAGTCATTAAAAATAATATTAAATGCATCCATATATTAGGATGAGCTGTAGGCAGGTAGTATACACACATTATTGTTCTTTCTGAAAGGCTGTACGTGATAATAAATACTGAGATTGTCACATGCAGCAACCAAACTCACAACAGGTGCTTTCACTCTGTTCTCTCTACATGACATTTTATGCTAAGTATGACAAATGTGGATGTAATTCAAGCCATGGCAACTGAGCTCTTGCTTTGATGCCCAGCAAAAGCTAATAGTGCCACTTGAAAAGAGCTTATGCATTCATCTTTGAGCTGACTTAACATATTCCAAAGTTTCATCATGGGAAATTGTCACATTTTCTGCTGGATTTTTTCGTGATTTGTAGGGACATTTTCCCTCAGTCCGGCTTGCAGTGCTTAGTAGTATTGGAGTTCCCATTCTTAGGCACCTGCTGCTGTGATAATTAATCTGAGCTTGCTGTTTATCACTTCATTCCGCAGCTATGTTAGCTCTCTTCTCGGCTGAAGAAAACAGATAAGTGCCAAATTGGGCAGGCAGCTAGGAAAAAGGCTGCCAATAAATGTATGTCTAGAGAAAAGACCACACACAGAAAGAAGAACTTAAAGTAGAAATCCAGGTTAAATTTTACTTTGAATAGTTGGTTTGGCCCAAGCTGGCCTCAATTAACTGTTTACGTTGCATAGGTATGTGGCTATGTGCTCTGTAATAAACTGTAGTAGCACTAGCTACGTACATGTAGGTAGGTGCAGGTATTCTTTCTGCCTGTAGAAGGCAGTGTGCCATTGCTATAGGGCAGTCATGGTGAACCTTGGCACCCCAGATGTTTTGGAACTACATTTGAACTACACACTGCAGAGTGCATGAGCATCATGGGAAATATAGTTCCAAAACATCTGGGGTGCCAAGGTTCGCCATCACGGCTATAGGGTAAGAGAATTCTGCTAAGGAACTGTCCCTTATGGACTCAATTGGTTCTCTCTGGGTAAGCAGGTATGTGGTTGATAGGGATGATCGAACTTTTGAAAAGTTCGGTTCGGCCAGAACATCCGAACTACCCGAAAGTTCGGCCCGGATTTCAGAAACCCATTTAAATCAATGGACCTGAACTTCGGTAATCAAAAAACACCATTTTAAAGCCATAAAACCCAATAAATGCCCCTAAAAAGTGCTTAGGGTTCTGGGTCATGCCCCAGGGACTATTAATCACACAAAAAAAAGTTCTTAAAAATTGTCATTTTTGGAAAAAAAAGCCAATTATTGAAAAAATAAAAAATAAATAAAAAAAGAGATTTTTTGATTTTGATTTAGTATCTGGGGTGTCTAAAAGGTGTACCTGTGAAGTTTCAGCTCTGTAGCATGTCCAGAACCATAAAAAAAAAAAAGATTGTTTGTATTTTGTCACTTAGAACACAGGTAGTTGGCTTCGTCCCTGTTACACCTTGCCGGTTTAGTAGCAAGCGTTTATTTGGGCATTTTTTGGGTTCTTTGGAGTCAGGAAAAACATCTGATCTTGTGTATAGTGGTATATATACCACTATACACAAGTTCAGATGTTTTGCCTGCCTCCAAAGAACCCAAAAAAATGCCCAAAAAAATGCTAGCGTCAAAAAAAAAAACGCCCAGGTGTGTTGTTGCAGGCATTTTTTTGGGGTTTTTGGAGGCAGGCAAAACATCTGAACTTGTGTACACACACATACTTATATGTATTTGACACTTAGACATATATAGGTGTTATAGGAGCGTAACTCTATTAGTGTAAATGATTTCATTAGCGCAAGCATATATTTCTGCTACTATCACACCTATATATGTCTAGGTGTGTATATACATATAAGTATGTGTGTATATATACCCGTATACACAAGTTCAGATGTTTAGCCTGCCTCCAAAAACCCCCCAAAAAATGCCTGCAACAACACACCTGGGCATTTTCTTTTTTGACGCTAGCGTTTTTTTGGGCATTTTTTTGGGTTCTTTGGAGGCAGGCAAAACATCTGAACTTGTGTATAGTGGTATATATACACACATACTTATATGTATATACACCTAGACATATATAGGTGTGATAGTAGCAGAAATATATGCTTGCGCTAATGAAATCATTTACACTAATATGGTTATGCTCCTATAACACCTATATATGTCTAAGTGTAAAATACATATAAGTATGTGTGTGTACACAAGTTCAGATGTTTTGCCTGCCTCCAAAAACCCCCAAAAAATGCCTGCAACAACACACCTAAGCGTTTTTTTTTTTTTTTTGTTGCAGGCATTTTTTTGGGGTTTTTGGAGGCAGGCAAAACATCTGAACTTGTGTATAGTACCACTATACACAAGTTCAGATGTTTTTCCTGCCTCAAAAGAACCCCAAAAAATGCCCCAAAAAACGCCTGCTATTAAACCGGCAATGTGTGAAAAGCGAGAAGCCAACCTCCTGTGCTGAAAGTGTTCTAATACAAACAATCTTTTTTTTTATGGTTCTGGACATGCTACAGAGCTGAAACTTCACAGGTACACTTTTTAGACCCCCTCAGACACTAAGTCCAAAGAAAATTTTTTTTTAATTTTTCTTTTTTTTCTTTTTTCAATAATTGGCCCTCTATAAAAATGACAATTTTTAAGAACTTTTTTTGTGTGATTTTGTGTCTGGGGGGTCTAAAAGGTGTACCTGTGAGGTTTCAGCTCTGTAGCATGTCCAGAACCATAAAAAAGATCATATAGGTGTAAAAGGAGGGTCCCACCATCCCTGCTCTACTGAAAAATTATCTTTTTTTCTGGTTCTGGACATGCTACAGAGCTGAAACTTCACAGGTACACTATACACAAGTTCAGATGTTTTGCCTGCCTCCAAAAACCCCCCAAAAAATGCCTGCAACAACACACCTGGGCGTTTTTTTTTTTGATGCTAGCGTTTATTTTTGGGCATTTTTTGGGGTTCTTTGGAGGCAGGCAAAACATCTGAACTTGTGTATAGTGGTGTATATACACACACATAGTTATATGTATATACACACCTAGACATATATAGGTGTGATAGTATCAGAAATATATTGGTGTTAATTATTTAATTAGCGCAAGTAGTTTTTTCTGCTCCTTTCACACCTGTATATGTGCAGGTGTATATATACAGACATTGCTGTGTATATATACCCCCTATACACATGTTCAGATGTCATTTCTGACTCCAAACATGTGCTCAAAAAAGCACTAGCAACGCCTGCAGCCAAAAATGCTGGCGGCGGCGAAGCCATATCCCTGCAGCGAAGGTGACACAAGAAAAACAATCTTTTCTCTATAGCGGTCACCCTGATATGGAAGGGTTTTGTCACCCTGCCATAGCAGTCACTGTCAGTTCACCCTACACTACATTACGGTCACCCTGACACTTCACACTTTCCCTACAGAAACTGAATTTTTGAAGCTAACTAAAGTGTAAAGGAGCACTCTAACTACACTAGATATCCCTTTCCTCACACTAATAAATGCTAAATGACACTTTTAAAGTAAATTTAACAGAACTGCTTCCACTCTCTTCCATGTCCTGTATAACAATGCTAGGAATATGGCGGGGGCTATCTTATATACTGGGGGGCATATTCACTAATGATTGGTCTAGGGACCCCCTAGTCACTCCAATCACATTCCTAGCATTCTCCTGCCCCCTCAATTGGCTTTTGCTAATTGTTCTGGTCCAATCACAGGCTTTTAAAGCCCATTTCCTGTCCCATTGCATTTTGGTCGGTTCTGGTTGCCGAATTCCGAACTTTTTGGGCAAAAAGTTCTAAATTCGGCCGAACCTCGAACACCCAATGTTCGGGCCGAACCGATGGTCGACCCGAACCGTTCGATCATCCCTAGTGGTTGAAAACCCAATTTCTGCGAGAGTGCAGGTGGTCATCTTAATGTGTGAACCTTTAAAAGAGGAATCCCAAAACCTTTGGATGCACTTCTGAGTGAGTGGTAGGTCAGGGAGGGAAACCCATCTGATAGGTGGGAATGGTACTTGACAAGAAGGAACGTGGGGGACACTGTTTGGGCCATCTAACCTTCCAAGGATCTCCTTCAGTGGGCTATTGCAGATAAGTTGTACAGCATAACACCACCCCTCCAAATGAAGTCATCCTCCAGTAACATTACAGTGTAGTGCAATACTGAAAGCTGAACTGAATTGCCTATTCTACAGTGTACCAATCAGTTGTATAAATTGTGACTGTTTCACCAACAGCAAATACTAACGTTATTTTGGAAAACTTAGTGTGTGTGTAATCTCTCCCGAGTGGCTACCCTTTTTAAGCCCCTCCTACATACAGTTTGCAGCACTGTGTTTCGGCAGCAGTATGGGAAAACTCTGATCTACTTCCAGAATAAAAGAAAGATTGGCTGAATGCTTTTCCTCCATTCACCAGAAGCCTTGTATTTTTACCAATGAATGCAATGCTTCCTCTGACTGGCCAAGACAAAGGCGGGCGGAAAACACCAGAATTCCCACTTAAGCCATTAAGCCATTCAAGAAAGTCTATAAGCCATTGATAAAAATACAAGGCTTCTCCTGAATGGAGGAGAAGCATTCAGCGCGACTCTAGTTAGTTCTGCTAGCAGATGAGAAATTGCCCATGCTGCTTGAGGAACACAGTGTTGCTTACTGCTTACTGTATGTAACTAATGCTAATGCAGTATATTACAGCGCATACATCAGCCAGTTTGACCCAAACAAACTTAAACCTGGAATTCTGCTTTAAAAACCTAAATTCATATTGATATAGAAAAATATATATATTTTATGTAGTACCTTTCTTTAAAAAAAAAAAAAAAAAAAAAGAAGGAACATATATACAGTGCCCTGAAAAAGTATTCATACCCCTTGAAATTTTCCACATTTTCTCATGTTACAATCAAAAATATAAATGTATTTTTTGGGGATTTTATGTGATAGACCGACACAAAGTGGCACATAATTGTGAAGTGGAAGGAAAATGATAAATGGTTTTCAAAGTTAATTTACAAATAAATATCTGAAAAGGGGGCGTGTATTTGTATTCAGCCCCCTTTACTCTGATACCCCTAATTAAAATCTAGTGGAACCAATTGCCTTCACATGGAAGAATCTGTCCACAGGACAACTATCAGTCGTGCACTCCACAAATCTGCCCTTTATGGAAGAGTGGCAGGAAGAAAGCCATTGTTGAAAGAAAGCCATATGAAGTCCCATTTGCAGTTTGCGAGAAGCCATGTGGGGGACACAGCAAACATGTGGAAGAAGGTGCTCTGGTCAGATGAGACCAAAATTTAACTTTTTGCCTAGAATCAAAACGTTATCTGCGACAGAAAACTAACACTGCACATCACCCTGAACACACCATCCCCACCGTGAAACATGTTGGTGGCAGCATCATGTTGTGGGGATGCTTTTCTTCAGCAGGGACAGGGAAGCTGGTCAGAGTTGATGGGAAGATGGATGGAGCCTTCCAGCAGGGCAACAAACCTATACATACAGCCAGAGTGACAATGCAATGATTTAGATCAAAGCATATTAATTGGTTAGAATTTCCAAGTGAAAGTACAGACCTAAATCCAATTGGGAATCTGTGGCAAGACTTGGAAATTGGGGGTTCACAGATGCTCTCCATCCAATCTGACAGAGCTTGAGCTATTTTGCAAAGAAGAATGGGCAAAAATGTCTCTCTCTAGATGTGCAAAGCTGGTAGAGACATCCCCAAAAAGACTTGCAGTTGTAATTGCAGTGAAAGGTGATTCTACAAAGTATTGATTCAGGGGGGCTGCACAAAACAATTTTTAGATTTATTTGCAAAAAATGTTGAAAACCATTTATCATTTTCCTTTCACTTCACAATTATGTGCCACTTTGTGTCTTAGGGACACTCACACGCCTGGAAACAGTTTATAAGGGCTTTAATAAAGGGGAAAAAAAGCCTGAAGAGGGAAGAAGGTTAGACAACAAATATGCTATACAATGTGCAGTTTATGACGTTTGGCATAAAGATGGCCTACCTACGAGCAAAAATGCCCTGACTACTTCACTGGCCAGTGGGTCAATATTTAGAATCCAGTCCTGCCAGTGTTGGGGCCCTTTAAATTTTGGTGGAATACTCACTCCTCCCTTCATGGGTATTTTTTATCCAATACTTTCAGACCTACTTGAGTGCCATGGACAAAGAGGTGTACTGAGAGCCCTGCCATTTTGCCAGGCCTGGGCATAAGGAACATGCAAAAAGATTTCCAAGATCATGGACTTTAGTCTTGGTATTGCCTTTTCTAGATCTGTGGTCGGATGCAGTCCCTTGCTTGCTTTATCCGGGCCTTGGGTTGTTATTCCCACCACTGACATTAACCACTTGCCAACCAGCCGCCATAGTTGTACTGCGGCAGGTTGCCCCTGTTACGTGAAACAACGTACATGTATTTCGTTTTGTGTAGCAGTTAGTGGGGGCAACCACAATCGTTCCCCATGGAGACAGAACGGCGGTCTTCCGATGTAAACACGGGTAAATTTGGGTACAACATCGCACGAACGTGCAATTGTCAGTTAAAGTAACGCAGTACCGTATCGCAAAAAATGGCCTGGTCATTAAGGAGGTTAAACCTTCTGGTCCTTAAGTGGTAACAATGGGACACTATTCCTCCTACTGACACCACTGATGGGGCGCTAAAACTCCCACTGACACCAATGATGGGGTGCTATTCCTGTTATGTAAACCAATGATGGGGCACTATTCCTTCCACTGACACTAGTGATGGGGCAGCCTTCCTCCCACTGTCACCAATGATGGGTGCTATTCCTCCCTCTAACACCAATGATGGGGCACTATTCCTCCCACTGACTATTTCTGTCATGAAAACCAATGATGGAACATTATTCCTTCCGTTGGGACCAATGATGGGGCACTATTCATCCTACTGACACCAGTGATGGGGCGCTATTCCTTCCACTGACACCAATGATGGGGTGCTATTCCTCCCACTGACACCAATGATGGGGCACTATTCATCCTACTGACACCAGTGATGGGGCGCTATTCCTCCCACTGACACCAATGATGGGGTGCTATTCCTCCTACTGACACCAATGATGGGGTGTTATTCCTCCCACTAACACCAATCATGGAGTACTATTCTTCACACAGACACCAATGATGGGGCCCTATTCCTCTCACTGACAGCAACGATGGGTCACTAATACTCTCACTGACAGCAATGATGGGGCATTGTTACCAACGACAGGACATTTTCTTTTTTTTTTCCCCAAAAAAAGGTGTTTATTGAGATGTCATTCAGAACAAATATTACACAGAAGTCGTAGGTAATAACAAGGTAATTACAACACTAAGTTGCTAACAATTCGTCTATAATTATTCCAAGATGAATGTACTGTATAATTGAAGGCACGAAAAGGGGGAAAGGAGGTACATGTTTTTTGAAAAGGATTCCAAGAAAAAAGAAGCGTCAAGTACAAGCTAGTAAATACCAGGGAGGACAACAGGAGCTAAGTATCAAAGCACAATACAATTAATAATATGGATTTCTTATGAGCAGGGGCATTAGGAAAGGACAAGGGCCAAACTCCCCACACCTCTGGTTTAGAGGGGGAGTCCGACTCCCGTCCGTATATCATTCAGGAGTAGGATACCTCATGAAGTGTAATCAAACATAAGAAGTCATTAGTATAATAGACATTTTACTTCGAGGGAGGCAACAAAGTGCACGTGAACAGAACAATAGGAATAGGGCATTTAGGACGTTAAGGTTGTATATTCCAAAGATGATCGGAAGTGTAACCAGCAAGCCCAGGTTTTGTAAAAATTTGTGGGGTTATCACTTGCACAGGATATAAGTTCTTCCATATCCGCAATATAGTTAATCCTACGGAACCATTCAGAAATCGAGGGGACATTTTCGGATTTCCAATGGCAGGGGATGCATAGTTTGGCAGCATTCAACATATGTATGGGAAGGGATTTACAATAAGCCGTATTTGGAGATTCCGTAAGGTGAAGCAAAAATTGAGTTGGTGAGAAATGAAGAGAGAGCGTCGATACCTGTTCTATGACATTATGAACAGACTGCCAGAATGGTTGAATTTTTGGGCAGGACCACCAAATGTGTATCAGGGAGCCAGTATCTTCTAAACAGTGCCAACATTGCTCCGAGGAATCAGAATAAAATTTATGTAGTAAAGTAGGAGATCTATACCATTGTGACAACAACTTATAGTTGTTTTCCTGAATGGCTACATTGCGGGAACCCTTATGTACTGTGTGAAAGATGTGTTTCCATTCCGTGTCCGAAAGGTCTCTCTGCAAATCCGAAGTCCACGTGTTGCAAAATTTACCACTGCTCGGTAGTATCTTTGTAAAAAGCAAATTGTGAGTAGTGGAGATAACATGGCGTTGCGGAGTAGTCTGAGAGGATAAAACCGTGTCAACAGACGAAACAATGACCCATCGCCATAGTTAGTGTTCAAGAAGTCACAGATATGCAGAAAGAGCCACCGGGGGAAAGAGTTGGTTGTTGTCAGAGAAACAATAGCGTCCAAGTTTTTGTCTACGCCCCCACATCCATACCCCTGGTTTCTTTCTTTCTCTTCACGCGGAGAAGGAGTTCGACAGGTGGGTCTGGGACTATCTAGAAGCTACATTGCAATATCTTGGCTTCCCGCAATGCCTGTTATTGTTCATCATGTCCCTCTATAACACACCAACGACGAGGGTCAGAGTAAATGGCCACCTGTCGAACGCCTTCCCAATCCGCAATGGAACGAGACAGGGGTGCCCTCTCTCCCCCATCCTTTTTGTCTTAACCCTGGAACCACTGTTGCGTTGCCTTAGAGCTTCTATAGAGGTGAAGGGGTTGTAAATCGCTGACAAAATATATAAAGTAGCCGCTTTCGCGGATGATAGTTTGCTTTTCCTTAGAGACCCACTTACCTCGATTCCTAATCTTTTAAAAAAATTTTCTGACTTCCAATTAATTTCAAATTTAAAAATTATTTTTCTTTGAATCACATGCTTTAAATATTTACCTTCCGCAACCTCTGGTCGACCAATGCAAAGCCAACTTCCCCTTCCAATGGATAAACACACCTCTTATCTATTTAGGCATTTCGATCCCGCATAAACTCTCAGACCTTTTTCAAGGTTAACTACTTGCCTCTTTTGGATGCTATTGTTAGGGATCTACATAATTGGGAAAAATCATTTTTTTCATGGTTTGGTCGAGCCGCACTACTTAAAATGAACATACTTCCCCGCGTGCTATATATGTTACAAGCAGTCCCTGTTTCGCTCCCCAATTCTCTCTACCAAAAATTTTGCTCCGAATGTATAAAATTCATTTCGAACAACAAACGTCCTAGAATTAGCTTTGACCAACTGTCAAAACCCAAAGACAGAGGGGGCATTGGAATACCTCATCTTAGAAACTACGCTTGGGCTTGTCAACTTGCCAGAATTGTATATTTGTCAACTCACTCCTTGACAAAGGACTGGGTTTCCCTGGAAGATTAATTTAGCTCACTCCACATCGAATCTACGCCTTGGCTTCCCCTTACATGTATCCCAAAATCCCTATCCAAACATCCGCTGATTGGCTATACCCTAACTGTTTTTCATGTGTTATGTTCTAAATTAAATATTTCTTCAAACCTGGGTCCACTCACACCAATTCTAAATAACCCCGAATTCTCTTCGGAACCTTCCCTTATCTCTTCCGCTTGTAATTGCCAGGACATTTTCTACTCCTACAGGCCATAGTTCGGCCCCTCTAAAGTCTGAAGGATAATAAACTGACACTTTACATAGTTATCTGGCCGAAAAAAGACACAAGTCCATCTAGTTTACCAATAAAAGGAAAAAAAAAATATACATATACATATTCTTTGTTTAGAACGTTTGGAGACCCCTGTTCTACCTCATAGTATACGTTAGAGGAGGGGTATGCTGGTGCATTGGCTCCAGATGTAGCGGTTGTGTAACTGCTCACCAATGCCTATTGATGAAAGTTGCACATAAAGTCTTAAAACCATAAAACCTTCCTCTATATAATGCTTAGTCCTTAGTGTATAGTCAAACAAAAGCAGTTTGAATGTGAAATTACCGTTTTAACACATCATTACTACACTAGTATTTAGAGTCACTCCATTTAGGCAACAGTCTGCAATTTCTTCATGTCACCGAGCAATGCCGGTAATAAAACCATCATGTTTTAAAAAGAATTGTTCACTTTTCTAGCAAAACCCCTGATAGGCAATGTGGCTGGATGACAGTTGAAGGTGCTTTGCGCATTTCAGAATGCAGAAGTACAACAAAATCTTAGTCTTAAGGACACTGATGTCCTCAAGCTAAAACTTTGTCAGGTTGTCAGAAGATGTAAACTTGCAGCAAAGAGATGGACTAAGCGCACTTGAAAGAACACGTGTGTTCCAAAATGATGTGCTAGCAGAAAACCAAGGAGACTTTGGCTTTTGAAATGTTGAATTTCAGTGTCATCTCACTGCTAGAGATAAAACAAGCGGTTGGTTTTCAAGCAATTTAAATAATATGTAAAAAAAAAATACTCTGACATGCTGACTATATCATAGGGTGACCAGATGTACCCTGTTCCTGGGGACAGTCCCCGGACTGAGGACACTGTCCCCGGACCAAGTCTGTCCCCGGTTTTGTCCCCAGATTCAGGGCCGGAATAACGTAGGCAGGGCATCCCATACTGGCTAAGAAAAAGCATGGTGCCCTGAAAGCTGACACCCCTTGCTGGACGAACTCACTGCCGCTCCAGCTGCTGTTCAGTGGAGCAGAGGTAGAGCCTAAAATGTACTGTGTGGAGGGCTGAGACAGGGAGGTGAGCAGATGGGGGGGGGGGGGTCTCTTTGTACAAAGGTGAGGGCAGTGGGGGAGCAGGGGTCAGAGCTGATGCAGCTTCATGGAGAGATGGAGAGTTTAGCTGTTATGGGGCGAGGGCTAAGAGGTGGCTGCAGAGATAATCTGTGAGAGAAGGGTGCAGAGGTGAGCTATGGATGTGGAGGCAGAAGTGTCCTCTGTTCATAGCAAACCTCTGAACTCTGCACTCTATATCTAACACCCTCCTGTATATGTATATGTATTATGCAGTCCTGTGCCCAGCGCTCTGTGTATTATGCAGTCCTGTGCCCAGCGCTCTATGTAATATGCAGTCCTGTGCCCAGCGCTCTGTGTATTATGTAGTCATGTGGTCGGCGCTCTGTGTATTATGTAGTCCTGTGCCCAGCACTCTGTGTATTATTTAGTCCTGTGCCCAGCGCTCTTTGTAATATGCAGTCCTGTGCCCAGCGCTCTGTGTATTATGTAGTCCTGTACCCAGCACTCTGTGTAATATGCAGTCCTGTGCCCAGCACTCTGTGTATTATTTAGTCCTGTGCCCAGTGATCTATGTAATATGCAGTCCTGTGCCTAGCACTCTGTGTATTATGTAGTCCTATGCCCAGCGCTCTGTGTATTATGTAGTCCTGTGCCCAGTGCTCTGGGTATTATGCAGTGCTGTGCCCAGCACCCTGTGTAATATCCAGTCCTGTGCCCAGCGCTCTGTGTAATATGCAGTCCTGTGCCCAGAACTCTGTGTATTATTTAGTCCTGTGCCCAGTGCTCTTTGTAATAGGCAATCCTGTGCCCAGCGCTCTTTGTAATATGCAGTCCTGTGCCCAGCGCTCTGTGTATTATGTAGTCCTGTGCCCAGCACTCTGTGTATTATTTAGTCCTGTGCCCAGCGTTCTGTGTATTATGCAGTCCTGTGCCTAGCACTCTGTGTATTATGTAGTCCTGTGCCCAGCGCTCTGTGTATTATGTAGTCCTGTGCCCAGCACTCTGTGTAATATGCAGTCCTGTGCCCAGAACTCTGTGTATTATTTAGTCCTGGGCCCAGCGCTCTGTGTAATATGCAGTCCTGTGCCCAGCACTCTGTGTATTATGTAGCCCTGTGCCCAGCACTCTGTGTATTATGTAGCCCTGTGCCCAGCACTCTGTGTATTATGCAGTCCTGTGCCCATCACTCTGAGTATTGTTTAGTCCTGTGCCCAGCGCTCTTTGTAATAGGCAGTCCTGTGCCCAGCACTCTGTGTATTTTGTAGTCCTGAACCCAGCGCTCTGTGTATTATGTAGATCTATGCCCAGCGCTCTGTGTATTATGTAGTTCTATGCCCAGCGCTCTGTGTATTATGTAGTTCTATGCCCAGCGCTCTGTGCATTATGTAGTCCTGTGCCCAGCACTCTGTGTATTGTGTAGTCCTGAACCCAGCGCCTCGAACAAGCCATTTGTTTATGCATCCCTAGCCAGCAGGTTCTGCATACAGGCAGTCCATTCAAGTGTATGAGAATGCAGTGGTTGCACGGACAGACAATGTGCATTCTGGACCAATCACCCACCCCCTGTCACATTAACATTAATGTAAACGGGGCATCCCATGCGTTCCTAGTCAGCAGATGTCCATGTAGCACCTGCTGACTAGGGATGCATAAACAAATGGCCTGTTCACGGTGTATGGGCCTCAGTGCTGTGTATAAACGAGGCACCACAGGACATGAGTAGGAAGGAGTAAGCTATGTTTTGTTTAACCCCAGAACCTGTGTAATTATTATGTGTACGGTTTTAAAGGGATGAGGTGGCAACCCTACGGACACAGCGAATTGTTGATCACTATGCGATCACAAGATCTCAGTGTCAACACAACTGTTATGAATGGGTTCCATTCATAACAGTTGTGCTTAGTATTGTGATGCTGTGAATGACCCACCGCTATCACATGGTACCTGAGCCAATTACAACACTCCTTACGATGTGATTAGCTGTAGCCAAACACAGATCACTAGTAATCATAGCTGTCATGAATGAAAACCCATTCATGACAGCTCAAAACATTACTGTTACATTGCTGCATACAGAAGGTGTTTTATCTTAATGCTTAGAAAGCATTAAACTAGAACTATAGACAAAACGTTTTATTTTTATTTTTATTGAGTAAGGGGGCGGGGGGTTATGACCCCTGTCATATTTTTTTTTGTGTCCCATTGCAGAGATTTCTCTCCACTTCCTGTCCCATAGCCAAACAGAAAGTGAGAGGAAATCCCTTCAAATTAGGGGAATTCCTTGAGTACCCTCAGGTCACCAGAACTAGTGTCCCCATTTGAAGATTTCCCCTCTATTACTTTTCTGGGGACAACCCAAAATTTGGGATTATCTTTTACTTTCACTTTCAATGATAATGATAAACAGGACAAATAGAGAGGATGAATCTCCCTAACGAGGGCACAGGCAAAAATAAAAACTGTCAGGGGTTCTAATCCCTCTCCAATCTATCCAATCTTTAAAAAAAAAAGTTTTGCCTTTAGTTATACTTTAAGATAAAAAAAAAAGGGTTGCAACCACTTCAACAAAGTGTTATGTAATCTTAACACACTCTCTTTCCTACAGTGACAATGCTGCTCAGTACAGTTGCATACCTCCCAAATTTTTGAGATGGAAACAAGGGATACCTATTCGCAAAAGTATGTAGGTATAGGACACACCCCCTGTCACGCCCCTTATAGGAGAATTATGCAAAAAAAAAAAAAAATGTTCAGTTAAACCCACCAGTGCTTTCATTCTACCACTGTTGTTCCTTTATACTGGCTTTTGAATTTTGCAAATGCAGCAATTTACGATTTGGATTAAAGGTTTAGAACTATAAAAAACTTTTTGATAAATAAGTAATGCATTTTTTATACAACTATAAAGATCAGATCAAAATGAGGGGTTGAGGTCAGGACTCTGTGCAGGCTAGTCAAATTCCCCCACCCCAAACTCACTCATCCATGTCTTTATGGACCTTCCTTTGTGCACTGGTCCAAATAATTTGGTGGAGGGGGGGTTATGGTGTGGGGTTGTTTTTCAGGGGTTGGGCTTGGCCCCTTAGTTCAAGTGAAGGGAACTCTTAATGTGTAAGCATACCAAGACATTTTGGATAATTTCATGTTCTGAACTTTGTGGGAACAGTTTGGGGATGACCCCTTCCTGTCCAACATGACTGCGAACCACCTCAACCTGATAGCACACCTTTGGGATGAATTAGAGCAGAGACTGCGAGCCAGGCCTTCTTGTCAAACATCAGTGCCTGACCTCACAAATGCGCTTCTGGAAGAATGGTCAAACATTCCCATAGACACTCCTAAACCTTGTGGACAGCCTTCCCAGAGGAGTTGAAGCTGTTATAGCTGCAAAGTGTGGGCCAGCTCATATTGAACCCTTTGGACTAAGAATGGGATGCCATTAAAGTTCATATGCGTGTAAAGGCCGGCGTCCCAATACTTTTGGTAATATAGTGTAAGTAGGTCCATGTTGCAAACAGGAGGAACAACATTTTATAATGCGAGGCATAAATAAAGTCACACTAGGGAAGTAAATGCATAGTAGGGGTGGGCCAAACACCCCCCTTTTTGGTTCGCACCAGAACATCTCGAACCGGTAAAAAGTTGTAGCGAACATGCAAACTCTATTATAGTCTATAGGACACAAACAAAGTCCTCATTTTAAAGGCTTTAAGCTATCGTTTTTAAAGGAGCAGTGATTTTAATTATGCTTAAAGTGAAAAATAAATTTAAAAATCCTTTAAATATTGTGCCTGGGGGGTCCCCTTAATGTGCCTGTAAAGTGGCGCATCTGTACAATGTATGGAGCCTGTTGCAGCAATACTGACAGTTCTAAAGGAAAAAATGTAATTTAAACTTCCTCCCGGCAATAAAGATTAAATAAAAAATAAAATAAAATGGCGTAGGGTTCCCCCCCCCCCCCCCGTCCATACCATGCCAAAATGTAAAAAAACGGTATGGGGTCCTCCCCAAAATCCATACCAGACCCTTATCCGAGCATGCAGCCTGGCAGGTCAGGAAAGGGGAGGGGATGAGTGAGCGACCCCTCCTGAACTATACCATGCCACATGCCCTCAACATGGGGGTTGGGTGCTTTAGGGCAGAGGGGACTCTTCCCCCCCCACCCCAAAGCACCTTGTTCCCATGTTGATGGGGACAAGAGCCTCTTCCTGACAGTTCTGGGCTTTGGTTGTCTGGGTCTGGGAGCCCCCAGATCGTACCCATACCCATTCACCAAAAAAGGGTAAAAAAAGGAAAAAAACACAGGAAACTGTTTTTTGTTTTTTGACAAGACTAAAAAGATAAAAGAAAAAAAAATAGTGTCCCTCGATGTAAATTAATCGTCAATCACGACGCCCCTGGACCCGAAAAATAGAAAAAGTGCAAAAAACACTTTGCCCCCTAAGAGGCTATCCGCCGTATGCCCGATCTTCAGCTTTGACAGTTCTTTTACAGTCAAGGGGCGAGGCCACCCAGTTACGTCACCTGGTGGCACTGCCCCCTTCTGATGTCTCGTGAGGGACACTATTTTTTTCATTTATATTTTTAATAAAGGACTTGTTTCCTGTGGTTTTTACTTCTTTACACTTTTTGGTGAATGGGTATGGGTACCCATACCTATTCACATAAGTGGGGGGGACTAGGATCTGGGGGCCCCTTGTTAAAGGAGGCTACCAGATTCCGATAAGCCCCCCACCTGCAAACCCCCACAACCACAGCCCAGGGTTGTCGGGAAGAGGCCCTTGTCCCTATCATGGGGACAAGGTACATTGGAGGGGCACCCCAAAGCACCATTCCTATGTTGAGGGCAAGCGGCCTGGTATGGTTCAGGAGGGTGGGTGATCGCTCGTCCCCCCCTCGTTCCTGGCCTGCAAGGCTGCATGCTCGGATAATGGTCTGGTATGGATTTTGGGGGGCCCCATGCCATTTTGTTTTTTCATTTGTGCGTGAACTTTTACTTAAAATCTAAACCAGACCCAAAGGGCCTGGTATAGATTTTGGGGGGGACCCCACGCCATTTTCTTTTTTTAATTAGGTTATAGGGTTTTCCTTAACCACTTAAATACAGGGCACTTTCACCCCCTTCCTGCCCAGACAAATTTTCAGCTTTCAGTGCTCATTAGTGTCTATGGGAAATATTGGTCAGCTTGTCATGGCACTGCTTCCCATCTTTAACCTTGGCATCTATGGGAAATCTTGGTCAGCTTGACAAGGCACTGCTCATGAACCATAAGTGACAGGGGCACCAAAATTGGGGGCACTGAGAGGGGACCCAGGACTACAACATACATTTTAAAAGAATATGCCTGTACAGTACGCTGACTGCACTAAACTGACTGAACACTATTCACTAATTACCTGCCCAAATCTCTATTGTCACACACTATACACAGCTGCCGTGTAAGCAGCAACCTTATATAGTGTGGGGCGTGGACTTAGCCCCTGTGTCATTATTGGCCAAAGGCACTCTGCCTTTGGCCAATCATGGCTCTGACAGTACATTGTGCTGTGACTGGCCAAAGCATACAGGTCGGGTGCATGCTTTGGCCAATCATTAGCAATCAATGCACTGCAAGAGCGCAGTACATTATGGGGTGCTCATCGGTGGGCGAACTTCCCGCTGAGCGCCCCATTTCTTTGTGTGTTCAGCGAACACACGAAAAGCTGATGTTTGAGTTGAACTTAAGTTGACTCAAACACAGAGCCCAACCCTAATGCATAGGAACCAGGTGGACAATAGCAGGGCTCCCAGAAATTTCTTGTAGGGAGCCAAATGTTCCCATGAGCATATTGAGATAGCAAAAAAAAAAAAAGTGTGTGTCCTGATCCCGGGGCCGGGGGCATTTTCCCTCTCAAACCTTAGTGTAGATAAAGGACGCAAAATTGGAAGAGTAGGGTAAATGGTTCCAAACAGACCAGGTAAGGCGGTGGGCCTGAGATTTATCCTGCTCACCAGCAAGCATACTTTCCAGAAGTTCAATATTGTTCACTTCACAAGCCCAGGCAGCAAATGACGGGGGCTCAGGCTGGTGCCAGCTTCTGTCAATAACAGACTGAGATGCCATCAAAAAATATCTGATCAAACTTTTCTTGATTTGTTTGTAACTAGTGGGACTTTAGATGCGATTTCAGTTGCACAGAATCACATGACAACGGAAATCACATTGTCTAGATTTACTAAAAGTGGAGAGTGCAAAATCTGGCACAGCTCTGCATAGAAACCAATCAGCTTTCAGGTTTTGTTGTCAAAGCCTAATTGAGCAAGCTGAAGTTATAAGCTAACTGGCTACCAAGCAGAGCTACACCAGCTTTTTCACTCTCCACTCTTAGTAAACCAACTACATTGTTTTCAATGGTGCCCGTTCACATCAATGCAGTAAGCATGGCACCTTTTTGGAAACATTTTCTGTACATGGCTGTGATTGCAGTATGACTTTGGCCCCATAGAATATGCAAACCACATCCAAAATGCTACCAAGTTACCCTACATAATCGCTCTGATAATCGGATCAAAATCAAAACCTAGCTGAAAGGAAATCTGCAGCTATAGCAAACTCGATAAGCTACCACATGCATACACTGACAGGCACCTCCCAGGAGATTTGCATATTATTGCAACCCAGAAAGCTAATTCTACTGGCAAACAGCTGCAGATGCTGATTGGCTATAAAAGTGACAGTTGAATACAATTACTATGACCACATAAACTTTAGGGCAGGCATGTCCAACCTGCGGCCCGGGGGCCACATGCGGCCCAGAACCCCAGGCAATGCGGCCCACTGCCCCCTGACAATTTTTTTTTTTGCTGGGGAGGAAGGAAGTCAGGACGGGGGCATGGCCACAGCGGCTTCCAATTAACGGTAGGCAGAGGCTGCCTTGGAGGGTGTGGGAGGCAAGCATGTGCAGTGTTTCTGACTCTTACCACCATGACCGCTTCAAAGCACTGAAGTGGTCATGATGGTTAGAGTGTTTCTTTAATATCTCTCAGAAGAAGTAAACCTCTGTATACTGATTTTCATTTGATCATTTGTGTTAAATTAGTGTATACCTTAAATATAGTATATATTTTATATGCGGCCCGAGAACATTTCTCTACACTTAATGTGGCACAGAGAAGCCAAAAGGTTGGACACCCATGTTTTAGGGCCTCATTTACGCTTTTCAATTTATTTTTATTCAGATGAAAAATGTCAGTATGCAAAGCAAAGAGCAGAAATCCGCAGACAGTACAGACTTCTACTAAGAAATTGATAAGGCCAGGGATACTACTAGAAGTACTACTAGAAGTACGTGAGAAACTTTACATACCACTACCTCTGTTGATGGCCTTGTGCTTTCTTCCTTTGTGTTATGTACTTATAACAAATGATCACCAGCCAATGGCTAATGAGACACGTGTTTCCTAGGTACTGGTGTTGCTCCGGGCAGCCTTTTAGCACTCACTTAGTAGTCATTACCTACCTAAACATCAGCTGCAGTAAGAATCTCTGAGAAGTGGTAAACTAAGCTGAGGTTGAATAATTTATATGATTTAATTGAAATACTTTACATTATGTTTAGAAGTAGTTTATTATTTACACTTTTGCTTATGCTTTAAGTGGGTCTCTTCCATTTGTTAAACGGATGCCGAAAACTAGTACCAGGAGAAGGTCCTCTAGCACCCAAGGCAAATATGCTTAAATTTTAATCCCTAACCCCGCCACCCCCTCCCCTTCAAAATGAGGTTTATTGAAGGGAAAAAAGTGATCAGACAAGTTGGAAAACTTTGTGCAATCACTATTTTCTCTGTCATAACCCTGAGCCGTTAGTGCTTCTAATGCTCTTCCCCCTTTGACCATAAACCACCTCCAAAAAAAAGCTACTACTAAAATAGCTATAGGACATACGTATGGTGTTAACATTATGGGGTGTGTATATGATGCGTTTTGGGGTCGCACCTCTTCCTCAGAGCTAGGCTACTCTAGCCTAGCTTTGAGGAAGGGGGTGTGCCCCCCAAAACACGTCAGTTAAACACCCCTTGGTGTTAACAGCTTACGTATGAACTATGGCATTTTAGTTGTTGCTATTTTGTGAGTATTCATTTTTTATCCATTTTTATATTGAATAAATATCTATCAGTAATGCACGAGATGCCTGCACCTTCTTGTTTGTTTGTTTGTTTTTGCATTACCCCAGTTGAGGGCTGCATCCGCCTAGTTTTTGGAATTGCCATTGTCCTTTCTGCATTCCCCCACAGAGGTCCTCTTAGCGCTGGAAGTGTTTGCTAACCTTTGTGTATTGTGGGACAGACCCCAGTACTCAAGACAAGTATGTGTGCCGTATAGGCTTCCCTTGCTCAATAACACAATGATACCAGATCCTGCAGCCCCCAGTCACTTGTCAAAACCCAGCGTAGGGGGGTGGAAGACATAAGACTATTTATTGAAACACAGCCAAAAAAAGATATACACTCTTATACAATTCTCCCTTTTTTGCATAATGACACAGGGCGGGGTAAACTGTACATCCAGTAACATGAGACACAGGTACATTCAAACTTTTCAACAAATAACTCAATCAGTAACTGGGCTCATAGATAGCACCTAGGAAGGGCTGTTGGAGAAATCACCCCCCCCCCCCCCCCCCAACAGGAAATAATAGCTGACATTGGTTTAGTTAACATGAACTAATTAACTAGGCACCCAAACCAGCCTAGGCGACCAGACTAATCGGCCCCTCTGCCCCTACATCCCTGAGTACAAAATACTGTACAATACACAATCTTATAAGCATAAAACATAACATCTCACACTAGTTCCATAACAAGTTAAAGTGGTCACAAGATTAGTCTCGTATACAAGAGGTGCTCAGGCAGACAGAAACAATAGAACAACGCCACTTAACCAGGGCAGTTGTTACCACTAGACAAACTAGGCAGCCGCCTAGGGAGCACTGCTGTCTAGGGCACAGCCAAGGCCATGATTCACAAGCAACTCTGACATGCCAGTTAAAATTAGACTTAGAGTTAAAAAAAAAATGTTTTTTCAATACCATAATTTTATTCAAAATAGTAAACTACTAAAGTAGTGTCACAAATTTGTAGAAAGTGAACTATTATTTGAACAGGTGGCTTGGTATCCAGCCTGTTTTCATCTGAGATTCTAATATTGAAGATGGATTTCACTGCATGCTGGTCTTAGGTCCTAACTCCCAGGTTCACCCTGCTCAAGGTGCAAAGACAAAGCTGTACAAGTGGATACAAAGTGATGCAGGAGTACAGTACAGGCGGAGCCAAAATGGGCAGAGACGATAAGGAGATTCAGGAAACAGACCAGATGCAGACAGCAGAATAACGAATCTGAGAGAAGAAGCCAAAGTGAGTATACAAAATATCAATCCAAAGAGACAACAAACAGGTCAATGAGTCTTAAGAGGGAGCTCAGAGGCAAATAGGAATGTTTTCTTGGGTGCTGGGCACAGGAAGAATGCTCACTTAAATAGGCACAGATGCTTTAAGAATGACACACCAATGACATCATAGCCCATGGGGCCAACCAAGAACCTGGAAGGACCGTGGGCAAGGCAGACAATGCCGGGACAAGGAAAGTAAGTGATGGAACCCCCTGCTTATGAGACCTTCCTATCCATTTAGGGGCAGGCTTAAAGGAAAGCTTCTGTTCAAAAGAATGTGGCAGATACACCTGAGGAATGAACCCAACATCTTTTCTCTAGACTGAAGGATTTCCAGCTGATTAAATAAAAGGAGCCTCCCCCTGGAGTATTTAGAATCCAAGATTTGCTTAATTTTCCTATTGATCCATGGTATTCAAGAAGTGCAGGATCATACCATGAAGACTAAAGAAGCACTAAAGTAGAAGCTAAAAACAGCCTGGGGAGTAGAGTTGGCTGGCACACCCCCACCATCCAGATGACATTAGAGGCCTCTGAGGAAGGTAGATTTAAGATAAAAATCTATGGAAATACAATGCCAAGGTTCACCTGGGATTGGCAGCAGTATAAGGGGACCTGCCAGGGCAGATAAGAGAGACTTGGATTATTAATAGTTTGAACACACCTAAACATATTCTTTGACATCCTTATGAATGGAGGGACAACAGTAGTAATGCTAAATGAAAGAACAAGTATTATGTACACCTGGATGTCCAAAAAACCTTTAGTCATGTGTCCATTTGAGGATTTTAGAGCCAGGAGGAGGCTGGACACCACCAAGGCCCTCCAGTGGTAAATACTTGGGTACTGGGGAATAGGTAATGGCCAGAATATAATGTGGAGGAATAACAGGATCAGATCTGTGCTGTGCATAGTTGAGTCGCCTAGCCTTGTTTGCATGTCCTATACATGAAACTATAGGAACTGTGGTGCAGAAAGATGGCAGCAGATGCTCTGGACTGAGTCATCGAACCAAAATTTGAAATATTTGGCTGTAGCAGGAGATAGATTGTTGGTAAATGGCTAGGTGTCTGCAGGCAACAGTGAAGCATGGTGGAGGTTCCTTGCAAGTTTGGGGCTGCATTTCTGCAAATGGAGTTGGAGATTTGGTCAGGATTAATGGTGTCCTCAATGCTGAGAAATACAGGAAGATACCTATCCACCATGCCATACTATTACGGAAGTGTGTGCTTGTCCCCAAATGTATTCCGCAGCAGGATAACGACTCCAAATATATAGCCAATGCCATTAGGAACTATTTTCAGCATAAAAAACAGGGAGTCATGGAAGTGATGGTTTGGCTCCCACAGACCCCCGATCTCCACATAATGGAGTCTGTCTGGGATGACAGGAAGAGACAGAAGAATTTGAGGCAGCCTACATTTACAGAAGATCTGTGGTTACTGTAGTTCTCCAAGATGTTTGAGACCTACCTGCCAAGTTCCTTCAAAAACTGTCTGCAAGTGTACCTAGAAGAGTTGAAGAATTGATGCTGTTTTGAAGGCAAAGGGTGGTCAAACCAAACATTGATTTGATTTGGATTTCTCTTCTGTTAATGTACTTTCCATTTTGTTAATTGATACAAATAAGCTGTTAACAATTCTATTTCTAAAAGCATTCTTCATTTACAGCATTTTTTCACACGTTCCTAAAACTTTTGCACAGTACTGCAGCTCTTGCTTAGGATGTAAAGTAGGTAGACACAACCTCAAGGTGAGGAGGTTCTGGGTAAGATGTGAATAGGACATTCATAAGGACGATGAGGAGGGAGGAAGTTTGCTGTTGTTTTGCAAAAAAAAACATCTTGGAAGGAATGCTAATATCAAGGAAGCATTGAGGTGGTGGTAGTTCTGTCAGAGGTACAGAAATAGGTGATAGCACATTGGGAAGGGAATTATGTGACAGTAATATCCCCAAGACAACACCTGAGTACCAGCCAAGATGGGGTGAATGTCTTTGTATTCAGGGTAAGCAGAGAGGACTAGTGGACTTAGGAAGAACCATAAAGGAGACTTCGTCATAATGTAGAACTTTGATGTACATAGATACAGAGGTAGTTCTGAACCAAATAGAGCTCACAGCCAAGGTAAAGCCATCCATTGGAGAAATAGAAACAGGAATTACCAGGGAGACGAGAGAGATGCCCAGCTCGGAAGCAAGGATCGCCTTATGAAGTTACTGGCTCCCCCAGAGTCCACGTATAAAAAGAATTGATAAGGGTTCAGAGCCCAGTCAATGGAAATGGGTAAGGTGAGAGGAAAGAAAGTGAAAGTCAGAAGTTCAGATATCACCTCCCTCTAGGTGAAATAGACCTGGGAGTTTCCACAGTTGACAAAATGTGGCTACTGGACCTACAGTAGAGTCCTAACTCAAACTTCAGACGACAGATGCACTCTTCCAGCAAGAGGCATGGTCACCCTAGTTGTATGGGCCTTTCCAACGTGTTAAAGGGAGATGAAGAGAGTAATTCAAGAGCTTTTGAAGAAAACGGGACCTGAGCAGCCAGCTGAACTATGACATAATCTAGATCTTTCTAGGGCTCGCTCCTGGAAGCAGACGTGAATTTGGGTCAGGTCATCCAGGGCAGCAAGAATTAACTTTCCTGCTAATTCATCCTTTATTCACTCAGATAAGACTTTCCAAAAGGTAGAAGTAATGCCCTCATTATTCCAAGAAGGCCAGAGTGTGAAACTGGCCAGAGTATTGGCCTACAGTCATGTCTTTTTGAGAGCTCCAGCAGTGGATTAGTCTCTAACTGATTCATCAAAAGTTTTCAGGAAAGCGTGTAATAAAATAGCAAGGTTGGAGGTCTCTGGGTCTTGACATTCCCACAAAGAGGAGGTCCAGGCTAAAACATCAATCAATAAATTCAAATGAGACAATAGGCAGGACAAGGAGTCACAATAGGGAGCTCAGAGACATACAGGGATATTGCTCAGCTGCCCGGTGCAGAGAGGAAACTCCCTTAAATAGACACGCCCCCTTGAAGAGGCTGCAGTGTTTCAGGGCATGTGCCTGATGAAGGGGTGCTGCATTGCCTTTGAAATGTTAAAATTTACTTTTGTGATATGATAATTTTTATTCATTTTTGAGCACTATTTTGAAGATCCATTGTGTGCTGGTGATATATGCTTTGACTTGTGATGGATGGATGTTTCTGAAAAGGACATGGATTTGCAATCCAGACATAATGTAATTGTGGCTTTGTTCTTTTGCAAATTTTATCCACTGGGTTTAATGGCACTTTAAGATGGCATAAAGATGTTCCTACAGTACAGGGTGAGTCTAGGATGGAAAAGGACCTGGGGGTACTGGTAGACAACAGGCTTAGCAGTGGCATGCAATGCCAAGCCGCTGCAAGCAAAGCCAACAGAATACTGGGATGTATAAAAAAGGGGATTCACTCTAGAAATAAAGAGATTTTTCTCCCTCTCTACAAGACTCTGGTCCGGCCACATCTGGAGTATGCTGTCCAGTTCTGGGCACCGGTCCTCAGGAAGGATGTGCTGGAACTGGAGAAAGTCCAAAGAAGGGCAACAAAGATAATTAGGGGAATGGAGGACTTCAGCTATGAGGAAAGACTACAAGCACTGAACTTATTCTCTCTGGAGAAGAGACGATTGAGGGGGGATATGATATCAATGTACAAATATTGTACTGGCAACCCTAGCATAAGGAACAAACTATTCAGAGAAAGGAAATACAATAAGACACGTGGCCACTCACTAAAACTAGAGGAAAGGCGGTTTAACCTTAAAATACGCAGGGGGTTCTTCACTGTAAGAGCAGTAAGGATGTGGAATTCTCTTCCGCAAACAGTGGTATCAGCATTGAGCATTGATAGTTTCAAAAAACGATTAGATGGGCACCTTAAAGACCACAACATACAGGGGTATACGATGTACGGTTAACAGCAAACACACACACACATCATAGGTTGAACTGGATGGACTGATGTCTTTTTTCAACCTCACTAACTATGTAACTATGTATGAAGGCATTTAATATACTATTGTGATAATAGTATATTTCAAATGATGAAAATGCTGCCAGTTACAAGAGGACACAAATATGTGCACCTGTTTCTAATAAGATTGATGAGCAGTACAAAAACTGTATGTATGTTGCTAATTTCATATTTGGAAAATGTCACATTCTACTTAGTAGTGGATCTTCTTCACTAACAGCAGTAAAAATCCTTAAGGCATCGGCACTTTGCCAGAAGACTCAAAGCTGTAATTAAAAGATTTACATTCAATCCTGGTTTATTTCAGGCAGTCGAGCCAACAACTACTTTAAACCTCTTTGATCATTAATTCATTTTTTATACACAATTTTCTTTTAAGGACAATGAAGTTTACCATTTCAGTCAGTAAATCAAGAGAAAGCTGTGAATGAAAATGATAGACTGAAGCGCCACAGGTTTACCAGTTTCAGTCATTGCTCTTTCCATCACTAAGAGCCCATTCACACCAGATGAAGTGGGATGCATGACTAGAGCTTAACAGATATCCTCAATCCACTTACCAAAGGGTACCGCTATTCCCCCCATCCCCTCTTACCCCATATGCCTGATGGTCAGACCGACACTCTTTGGAGTGAAAATTAGTTATAGTGGTCATTTATTAACAAATAACCAACATATAAAAAAAATTCCTTTGAACACAAATATAATAGTAATAATAACAATAACAACCAAGGTTGCCGATCTTTGGAGGTACTAACAACGTTTTGTATCTAAAGAACATTTAAAGGTCCAAAATTGCAGAACACTGGCTCAAGGCCAATTCCAGCTCTCAGCTGACACCAATTCCCGATAAACCCACCGTTACCTGATATTCAACAAACAACGCCATACCATCGATGTGTCTTTACTCTGATGTAACACAGTAAATTTTGAACACCTCCAAAGTACCCAACCGCCAGGCCACTATGACTGCCAAATTAGTCCGAACCATAAAGAAGGGCGGGAGGGAGGGGAGTTTCTTTGTCGTTCATTGCTTTGAACTGCTTGAAGATCTTGAAAATCCCTCCTTGACATTGTTGCAGCCCATCTCTAAATATTTAATCCCACCAGTCTAGGTATGTGCATCATATCTCTTGATCTTTATCTATACGGGTTATTCCTCTAACTCCTGACTCCCCAGTCATGTCTGGCCTTTGCTTTTTTTTTTGCTTCAGGCCTATCTTTTTTGACTGCTCTCTAACTAAATAGATAGTCCAAAATCCATGTTATCTTATGGGTACAGTTCACACTATTGCAGCACAGTGCAGTGAAAAAAGTTTACAGGCTGGATTCTTCTGCATTGCAAATGAAGGGAAATGAGTGCAATGCATGTAAATGCATGAAAATGCAGTGCAATGCACATAAAAGCCAAAAGGGAAAAATAAGACAGAAATGGTCTCAAAGGAAATGCAATCTTAAGAAAAATACACCACAAATGCATGCAACCGCTCATACGAAAACTGCCAAATGCATGTCACTGCGCATGCAAAAACACACAGTAAACATGCAGTTTCTAATGTGAATGGGCTCTAAGATTATTGAATATCAAATAAAGTGATTTCAACTAGAAACTTGGTAGACAAAGGTACAGTATATCCTCCTGCTGACTGCATATACGCAGGAGCTAGAAAGGTTGGCTTTAACACCCAGGTGCCACACATATGCATCCATGGCAGCATGAGATTGTGTGCTGAGAGCACACAGAGACAGGGTTTAGAGGCTTTAGGCAAAATTTCTTCCTTGGAGATTCTGTTGGTAAAAGCATTAAGGCAAAACTCACATGGTCAAAAGAGTGCAATGGCCTCATACAGACTAGTCTATTAGTAGTTTGTGTTTTGCAAAAACTCTGCAGAAATGCCAAACCTGGATGCACACAGTCTGCGTCAGGCAGAGGCCCTTTTCACATGAAACTGCTCAGATAAGCGGTTAAATGTGAACAGTGACGGCAGTGTGTTTCCATCACACTAACTGAACAGTCATGGCTTCTGGATGATAACCTGCGGTGCATGTATTTTTTGCGAACCTGTTGCAGGCTGACAATTGAAGCCCACAACCTCACAATTGCAATCCGTCCAGTCAGCCTGCCGACTATCAGAAAAATAACACAACTAAAGTAGCTTGCAGGGACCCTTGAAAAAGTCACTCTTGTGACGCAACGCATCGGGAGGAGCCGGGTGACGTCACTTCCGGTTTCGGCCGAGACCGGAAGTAGTTGTGGAAGACGCCGGTTCAGTCTGCGGACTCCGGCAGTCTATTACCTACGCTATTCTTATGCAACTTGTTAGGAGATTTACTACTTTTTTTCAATAAATCTTGCCATTATCATACTACACTATGGGGATGTCCTTAATTGTATTTGCATGAGCGGAGGAGCATATTAGTGGAGTATTCCAGAGGGAGGATCCATCCGTGTATTATAAAGGGGGACCTGCCAAAAGTCTCTGTATATTGCGATTAATTATTATCATTAAGGTGAGCGACCATTGCTACTAGTGTGTATCCACAGCTGCACTGCTCCGGTGATTTGGGATCCCTTATACCACTTGAAGGTACCCACTCAGCTAAAGATTTTTTAGGATTCTGTATTTGCACCTTTGGAATTAGACTATATTGTTTAACACAGTGTCACTTTATATTTATTTATCCGTTAATGGACACTATTTTGAAGCACAAAGGACACTATTTATTTTGAGTATCATCAGCACATCATGTGACATTTGTATTATATATGTATTCATTTTTTTATCATTGTTATTCACTATATGCATGACATCTTGACTTAGCACATAGTCACTTCATCATATATATTAATATTATTATGGAGCACTCAGTCACTTTAATCAATATTTTTTTGGAAGCACAACGGATACTTCATTCAGGGATATATACCATATTTTCTTATCTGTTTAATCTAAGAATTGGTACAATTGCGTATCCAAATCGTTTTGCTGCTTATGCACATTTATTGGATATACACTCAGTGCATGTTTACTTTTTTTACGCAGCACTTCATCAACTTTTGTTGAATCACTATTGATCTCACTTTGCACTTTTTAGATGTTATAATCTATGATTATTTAAAATTTGTTATGAATTTTATGGTGCAATAATTCATGATTATTTATTATTGGTCTGAGTTATCAATATCTTATAGGTGATATCTTTCTAAATAGCGCCTATCCATTTATTTTATCCATTACTTATTTTATGTGGTGACACATGTAGGATTGGCAGCTGTTTTTTTATAAAGGTTATCCGCTAGATTCGCATTTAGATTCACACCCTGTTTCTCCTTCCATATCTGTGAGTTTTCAGAGTGGTAGCGCATTGGTCACTTTACATTGTATTCCTTTTCATTTTGGATGTTCACAAACATGATCAGTAACTAGTAGTTTTTTGGGGTGATAATCCCGACATGTTTTGCGATGATCGGTGGGGAAGCTGGGATCTATTTCCACATGGGCACAAGTTTACAAAACCCCATGGGGCACATATGGAAGAGAAAAGCACAGCGCCTTCTAAGTGCAGCAGTTGACAAATTTAATGTAGGTGTAATAAAAAATTACTCACAAGGGTAAGCTTGATAAAAGCACAGCAGAGGGATTCCTGGGTGGTGTCCGAGGTTTCCCCTGGTCCATGGAATGCAGGGGATCAGCTCCAACAGACCACGACGTCACTTCCTGGTCACGATGTACAGACGTAATCGGCGATGCGTTGCGGAGCATGTGCTCCTTCTTCAGCCCTGAAGAAGGCTTTGTCTATTGCTGCACTTAGAAAGCGCTGTGCCTTTCTCTTTTTTGTTTCTCCAGAGTTGCTTCTACCTCCTCCACCAGCAGCAGCTACAGTGAGGAGCATTCAGATGAACTGTCCTTGCTTTCCCTCTCCCCCCTCCCCTATATTATCCACCAGTTGTTGAGGTGACACTGTGAACTCTAACTTTGCGCCAATTATTTTGTTCTCTGTGTGGCCACATATGATGAGGATCGCAGACTTTACTTGTTGGAGACACCCACCACCTAGCAGTGGACAAAGACCTGACCTGTCCCACCTGCGGCCAACAAATGAGTGCCCCATCTTATAGCTATCTGGTGTAGTTCTCTTTCTCTGCCTCTTGAAGTTTATGGGGATCTTGGGACCTTACATCCTATTAACCACTTGCCGGCCGCTTACTGTATATATACGGCGGCAAGGTGGCTCGTACAGGCAAAACAACGTATGGGTAAGTTGCTTGCCTGGTGGCAGCTAGGGGGCGAGCCCGCGGCGCCGCCAGCGCACTCCCGCCTCCGATCATCAGCGAGAAAGCCGATGCGTGCGTTAGGCGGCTTCGATTGCTGCCTGACACCCGCGATCGCTCCCCGCTGAGAGAGAAGAATGGTCAACTGTTATAAACACAGCCGACCGTCCTTCTCCCTGAAATGATCACACAGCTCATGTGATCCTTCTATATAGGATCACGTCTCTATGGTCATCTCAGAAGCCACGCCCCCCACCCAGTTAGAATCACTCCCCTAGGGTCACATTTAACCCCTTGATCACCCACACTGTTAACCCCTTCCCTGCCAGTGTCATTATTACAGTAACAGTAAATATTTTTAGCACTGATTACTGTAGTAATGTCAGTTAGGGGTCCGATCTGTCCGCTGCAATGTCGCAGTCCTGCTAAAAAAGGCAGCTCGCCGCCATTACTAATAAAAAATAAATAAAATAAAAATGACATAAATCTTTCCCGTAGTTAGTGACGTGATAACTATTGCGCAAACCAATCAAAATACGCTTATTGTGATTTTTTTAACCAAAAATAAGTAGCAGAAAACAAATTGGCCTAAAATGTTAAAACATTTTGATTTTTAAATTTTTTTTTTGAGAATGTCATGTAGCAGAAAGTGAAAAATATTGTTTTTTTTTGTTTATAGCGCAAAAAATAAAAATCGCACAGGTGATCTAATACCACCAAAAGAAAGCTCTATTTGTGGGAAAAAAAGGACGTCAATTCGGGTACAGCGTTGCACGACCGTTAAAGTAACACAGTGCTGAATCGCAAAAAAATGGCCCGGTCATTAAGGGGGAAAATCTTCTGGTCCAGAAGTGGTTAAAGGGTAACACCACTTTCATGGGGAAAAAAAAGCAAATAAAGAAAAAACATTATAACATATACAATTGCAACACAAATCATATAGTAATTGAATGTTATTAAAAATTACCTTTCCTTTTCAATTTGCAGCTCTGTAATTTCCCGAAAATTCAATGCAATATGGCATCAATGCCCCCCAGAAACATAATTTCCTGCTTGTGTGATTGGCTCACCAATTTTCCCAGATGTCTGCACTAAGATACAAGTCAGATTTCTGGCATCCCCTGCAAGAAAAATGTCATTTTTGGTGAGATACTCCCAATAGGAAATTAAGGCTAAAGGGATGCAGGCCCAGCAGCTTTCCTCATTAGAGCCCTGCAGGTTCACAGCTGATTGATAATTATGAAACCACTTCCATTAGCATAGGTGTGCTCACTGGGTGTGCCTGGGCACACCCTAATCACTCTGGGTGGCGCAGATTCCCCTTGCTTAAAACTCTGATTTTTTTTTACCAAAGTCCCCTAATGGGCCTGATAAAAAATGTGTAAAAAAGAATAAAAAATAAAATAATACAAATAAAAAATACACCAATCTCTGCCATACTGACATCAATCTCTGCCCTACTGACACTGTTCACTGCTCTACCGACACCATCAGTATATATATATATATATATATACACATGCACACACATATGTGTTTGAGCTTTGAGGTGCAAACCCTAATGCAATATGCTGTGCACACCTATGTTCATTAGACTCACTTTTCCACATAGATAAAAGCACACAGGGATTTCTTCATAATAACAAAAGGTAGGAATCTGCAACAAAGTTTGTTAAAATCCTTGTAATGTACAGAGATCATCCAGAGGGGAATTTTTTTTTTTTGTCAACATAAGTGGAGTTACACTTTAACCACTTAAGGCCCGCCCGCTGCAGTTATACTGCGGCAGGCTGGCCCTCCACCGCAAAGCGACGTAGGTATACGTTGGTCGCGGGCCTGTAGCTAGGGAGCAAGCACGCTCCCGCCCCCACTCGGCAGTGGGGAAGCCGATGCACGGGGCAGGCAGCTCCAATTGCCGCCTGACACCCGCGATCGCTCCCCGCTGAGAGAAAAGAACGGTCAGCTGTTATGAACACAGCTGACCGTTCTTCTCTCTGGAATGATCAGAGCCCCTGTAATCCTTCTATATAGGATCACATGTCTCTATGATCATTTCACAAGCCCCGCCCCCATACAGCTAGAAACACGCCCCTAGGTACACATTTAACCCTTTGATCGGCACCCAGGTTAACCCCTTCCTTGCCAATGGCATTATTACAGTAACAGTGCATATTGTTAGCACTGATTACTGTAGTAATGTCACTGGTCCCCCCAAAAGTGTCAAAAATGTCAGTTAGGGGTCCGATCTGTCCGCTGCAATGTCACAGTCCCGCTAAAAATTGCAGATCGCTGCCATTACTAGTAAAAAAAAAAAAGCAATAAAAATTTCATAAATCTTTCCCGTAGTTTTTAGATGCGATAACATTTGCCCAAACCAATCAAAATACGCTTATTGCAATTTTTTTTACCAAAAATATGTAGCAGACAACAAACTGGCCTAAAATGTTAAAAAAATTTGATTTTTATATATTAAAATTGTTATATAGCAGAATGTTAAAATTATTGTTTTTTTTTTTTTTTTTTCAGAATTGTCGCTATATTTTTGTTTATAGCACAAAAAATAAAAATCGCACAGGTAATCAAATACCACCAAAAGAAAGCTCTATTTGTGGGGAAAAAAAAGGACATCAATTTTATTTAGATATAGCGTTGCACAACCACGCAATTGTCTGTTAAAGTAGCGCAGTGCCGAATCGCAAAAAATGGCCTGGTCATTAAGGGGGCAAATCCTTCCGGTCCAGAAGTGGTTAATGCAGAGATTGCATTAAAGAGGTTGTAAACCGAAATTGTTTTTTTTTTTTTCCACCCTGAAAGAGAAACACATAATGAGCTAGTAGCTCATTATGAAATACTTACCTTAGAACGAGCCCCCTCCGTGCCGCCCGCTTACCTCTATGACGGGCGACATGTTCAGCCGCCCGTCTTCCGGGATCGCGGCATCCGGCCATCTGATTGGCCGGAACCGCGGTGACGTCACTCCCGACGGTCACGGCACGGGCTCTGAAGGAACGGCACCAGCGGCCGTTCCTTCAGAGCGCATGCGCCAGTGACGTCGCTGGCTGCATGTAAGGTAAATATCTCCTAAACGGTGCATGTTTAGGAGATATTTACAGTACCTATAGGTAAGCATTATCATAGGCTTACCTATAGGTACAAGTGTCAGAGGAGGGTTTACTTCCTCTTTAAGGTGAAAAAAAAAAACTTTAAATTTTAGAACTCCTTTAAATTACAATGCAAGACACGAGGGTTAGGAAAGCTCTGCTCGTGAGGTTCATTGACTTATGACTAGTTCTGCTACCTCCTAGTGCATTCATAGGCTGCATTCATTCCCGTTAATTTTATATCAGCTTGCAAAAGCTTATCTCTGTTCTGCTAACTTGGCAGGTTCACTTTTTATATAAATACATCTCTATTAAAAAAAAAAAATAAAAAAATAAAAAAAGAAGGGGTGTTGTTTGTAGACCGTACAAAGATCCATCACTATGTATGCGTTCAAATCTAGACGCTACGGAAATGCTTTCAAACCTCCAAATGGCAACATCAATATACATCCCTACAAAAAAAGCTGTTTGTTGTCCGGTTTATGTATGCAAATAGCCTCTTTTGCATCGTTCTGGAAGAAAAGTAAACAGACTCGCATCTCCGTGCAGCGTTCTCCCAGTTCGCATTCTCAGTTGAAAGCGGAAGAAACCGATTTCTTAAATAAGTTTTCTCAGACGCTGTGAATTCGAGCAGCTACTCTACAAAGGCAAAGCTGCAGGCTGCATGCTAGAGATAAGGCTTTTACAGTGCTTCTAGATGGCGCAGTTAGAAAATATAATCACAAAGAGCTATTTGATTAAGTCTTTCATTTTCCTGTTGTTGAAATTCACGAGGAGCACTGCTCCAGGCCACCAAAGCAGCTTTGTGAGAGATAATCAATGTATATGGTATGGTAAAAAAAATAAATAAACTGGAGGAGCCATCAGAACCATAGCATAGTATTAGTATTATAGACAACGTGGCCGTTACTTGAGAGTGAAGGAATTACATAGCTTCAGGGACAAGTGTCCAAAGAGGACCACGGGACTGAGCTGCTTTCCCGTATTTGATAACATAAATAACAATACGGCGCGGAGGCGTAACTAGAACCTTCAGGGCCCCCGGTGCAAGAAACCATGAAGGGCCCCCCGGACCCCTGGCCGGGGCCCTACCCTTCAAGCCTGGGGCTCTTCCCACTGATCTTTGGACCCTTTACTCTCGTTGCAGGGCCCTTTATTACGGTCCCGCAGCGGGACTCTTTCACAAGTCCTTCAAAGACAGCAGAACACAAGTGAACTGGATGGGAGGAATGGTGGGGGCAGCATACAGAAGAACCAATTTCCTTCATTTTCCTCCTGCAGCTACAGGAGGAAAAAGGAAGACAGTGATTTTTCTACATGCTGCCCCTCCTATCCAGGTGTACAGGGGAGCTGCGCAGGCCCCCTGGAGCATGGGGCCCAGTTGCAATTGCACCCCCTGCAACCCCTGTAGTTACGCCCCTGATACGGTGGCTCGTTTGTAAATAGCGATGCTAAAGGAAATGAAAAGTAATGGCTGACTGATTGATATAAGCCAGTGATGGCGAACCTTGGCAACCCAGATGTTTTGGAACTATATTTCCCATGATAATAATAGATAAAAATTCAGCGCAACTGTATAAAATAATATAATAGAAAGCTGCTATGCACTAAAGGATCAATAAACCAAAAGTCCCAATAACAAATATATAACAAAAAGTGCAGCGCTATCAAATATGGATTATGAAGAAGATATCGAGGAGAGCAGTCCACAGGTGAAAATTATGGTGAAGCATGCACAAGATATAAACATTCAGTGCTCTTCAATGTGCTGGTAATCCTCCACCCAGTCTCATTAGCCTCTCACCTCACACTTAGCCCCTGTGTCACCAGACGGGCTAGTAAGACAAACTTTCTCCAAGGATATCCCAAATATAGATCAAATCAGTATTCCTCTTCATCAGAAGATAAGGCTCACAGGTAAAAAATCACAGGTCCATAAAGCGGGTCACAGGTCCATAGGAAAACAAAGGTCCGGACATAGTGCATTACCGCAATAAATTACTTTATTGAACATAGCATAAAATCATAAAAATTACCTTGTAAAGCACTATACAAGTGCATGTGATGAGCAGATTGTATTACACACAGCGGTCTCGACCGCAATGGATGGCGGGTGACGTCACCGGCCCCTCCCCCTTCGCACGCGTTACGTCCCACTGCACGCTGAGGAAGTCCCGTCGCAGTTATACCCCTGGGCGAACCGACGTAGCTATAGCAGCGGGGAAGCGGTTGCAGCATCAGGGGGCTCCGATTGCCGCCTGACACCCGCGATCGTTCCCTGCTGAGAGAGAAGAACTGTCAGCTGTTGTAAACACAACTGACCGTTCTTCTCCCTGAAATGATCACAGAGCTCATGTGATCCTTCTATATAGGATCACAGGTCTCTATGGTCATTTCACAAGCCACGTCCCCCATAGGTACACATTTAACCCCTTGATCACCCACAGTGTTAACCCCTTCCCTGCCAGTGTCATTATTACAGTAACAGTGCATATTTTTAGCACTGATTACTGTAGTAATGTCACTGGTCCCCCCAAAAGTGTCAAAAATGGCAGTTAGGGGTCCAATCTGTCCGCTACAATGTCGCAGTCCCGCAAAAAAAGTCGCAGATCGCATACCGCTGTCTTCAAGAGAGACCTGCTACATGTGGCAGCCCCCCCTTGTCTGTCTCTGCACTGTGCTGATCTACTCACACTGTCCTTCCTTGCTCCTGCTGCCTCTCCGGAAAGCCTTCTTCCAGCTGCCTGTCTTCTGTGGTAGGATGCTTCCAGGCCAGCCACCCAAGCTCCAGTCACTGGTAAAGCCCCTCTGTGGTGGGGACCCCCCAAGGGCCACCAACAGTCTCCCTCAGCACTGCATCTCCATCTTTCACCTGACTCCCCTGCTGGCATGACTCCTGTCTATTTAAGGGCTCACTTAGTTCCCTGCCAGGCCCACTTCCTGAGGATTGGCTAAGGGCCCCTAAATATGAAAGACAACTCGCCTAGCTTCTGCCCACTATTTACTTGAATATTCTCCAATAATCTAGAACCAGGAGGAGGCACCAGAGAGCTGCCCAGCTGAGTCATCCAGCCCAGAACTCTAATGAACCCTGACCCAGATTCCAGCTAAGCCCTAAACCAGACTGATGTAGCACCCTCCTAGGCAGGTACTAGGTAAAACATATATGTGACCCTGTTCTGCTTATCAGGAGGGTCTGATCTGTTGGTTTAGCCTGTCACATGTTTCCAGGTGTGATTCCCTGGGTCTGAGGGAGTGTCCCCAGTGCAGCCAATGAGGGAGCTCATTGGACAGTGGATGAAACCTAGCCAGTGGCGCACTCTGTTTTATGTCAGTTCCAGTGGGAGGGCATTCCTGCAATGCATCCTGGGATTGGACATAAATAGGAGGGGAGCATGTGACAGGGGGATTTTTGGCGGGAGCAAAGTCCCAGGAGGAGGCAGACAGTAGGGATGATCGAACGGTTCGGGTCAACCATCGGTTCAGCCCGAACATTGGGTGTTCGAGGTTCGGCCGAATTTAGAACTTTTTGCCCAAAAAGTTCGGAATTCGGCAACCAGAACCGCCCAAAATGCAATGCTTCAGGAAATGGGCTTTAAAAGCCTGTGATTGGACCAGAACCATTAGCAAAAGCCAATTGAGGGGGCAGGAGAATGCTAGGAATGTGATTGGAGTGACTAGGGGGTCCCTAGACCAATCATTAGTGAATACGCCCCCCCAGTATATAAGATCGCCCCCGCCAAATTCCTAGCATTGTTATACTGGACATGGAAGAGAGTGGAAGCAGTTCTGTTAATTTTACTTTAAAAGTGTCATTTAGCTATTTTTAGTGTGAGGAAAGGGATATCTAGTGTAGTTAGAGTGCTCCTTTACACTTAAGCTAGCTTAAAAAAATTAGTTTCTGTAGGGAAAGTATGAAGTGCCAGGGTGACCGTAATGTAGTGTAGGGGGAACTGACTGCCATGGCAGGGTGACCGACTGACCAAACCCTTCCATACCAGGGTGACTGTAATGTAGTGTAGGGTTAACTGACTGCCATGGCAGGGTGACCGACTGACCAAACCCTTCCATACCAGGGTGACCGTAATGTAGTGTAGGGTGAACTGACAGTGACTGCCATGGCAGGGTGACCAAACCCTTCCATGTCAGGGTGACCGCAATAGAGAAATGATCATTTCTCTGAATTGCTTCGGAACTGAAATATGGCTTCTCACCAGCCAAGCATTTTTTATGCTGCAGGGGCTGCCACTGTCAGTGCTTTTTTGAGGACATGTTTGATGTCAGACATGACATCTGAACATGTGTATAGGGGGTATATATACACATATATGTCTGTATATACACCCCTAGCCATATATAGGTGTGATAGTACAAGTGCTACTATCACACCTATATATGTCTAGGTGTGTATAAACATATAAGTATGTGTGTATATATACCACTATAGACAAGTTCAGATGTTTTTCCTGACTGCAAAGAACCCAAAAAAATGCCAAAAAAAACGCTAGCGTCAAAAAAAATGCCCAGGTGTGTTTTTGCTGGCATTTTTGGGGGGTTTTTGGAGGCAGGCAAAACATCAGAACTTGTGCACAGTACCACTATACACAAGTTCAGATGTTTTTCCTGACTGCAAAGAACCCAAAAAAATGCCTTCTATTAAACCGGCAAGGTGTTACAGCAGCGAAGCCAACTACCTGTCCTGAAAGTTTTCTAATACAAACAATCTTTTTTTTTTATGGTTCTGGACATGCTACAGAGCTGAAACTTCACATGTACACATTTTAGACCCCCCAGATACGAAATCCAAAGTAAAAATAAAAAAATCTCTTTTTTTTTTTTTTAATTTTTTCAATAATTGGCTTTTTTATCAAAAATGACAATTTTTAATAACTTTTTTTGTGTGATTTTGTGTCTGGGGGGTCTAAAAGGTGTACCTGTGAAGTTTCAGCTCTGTAGCATGTCCAGAACCAGAAAAAAAGATCATATAGGTGTTAAAGTTAAAGGAGGGTCCCGACCCACATCCCTGTTCTACTGAAAATTTATCTTTTTTTTTTTCATGGTTCTGGACATGGTACAGAGCTGAAACTTCACATGCACACCTTTTAGACCCCCCAGATACTAAATCCAAAAATCTCACTTTTTTTATTTTTTTATTTTTTCAATAATTGGCTTTTTTATCAAAAATGACAATTTTTAAGAACTTTTTTTGTGTGATTAATAGTTAATGGGGCATGACCCAGAACCCTGGGCACTTTTTAGGGGCATTTATTGGGTTTTAGGGCTTAAAAATTGTGTTTTTTGATTACCGAAGTTCGGGTCCCATTGATTTCAATGGGGTTCTGAAATCCGGGCCGAACTTTCGGGAAGTTCGGATGTTCTGGCCGAACCGAACTTTTCAAAAGTTCGATCATCCTTAGCAGACAGCTGTCTCTCCTCCTGCAGAGTGAAGAAGGTGGTCCAGGTGGTCGGCCTAGGGACCAGGAGTGGAGCTGGGCTGCAGAGTATCCAGTGTGCTGACCAGTTGAGCTGCTGGGCAGAATACTTTGGGAAAAACAGTATTGTGAGTACTTAAGCATCTGCCCAGGGGTCTGCCTAAGAGAGGGGACCACTCCAGACACGTCAAGGGGATCAAGGAGCCAACTAACCCGGAGTGTTCCAGTAAAGGGGGTGCCAAGTTGTAAAGCCCTGAAGATTATGGATTAAATGGGGTTCCAGAAAGGACCCTGAAGTTGCTCAGCAGTGCAGTCTATTATTAAAGTCAGCTACCTCGGGAAAGGAGTGCCTTAGGAAGCTAATATGACTCTTTCACAGTCAAAGGTGAATTACAGTAAGCGGCCTAGCCGTGACTATCTCAAGCAGCGTTAACCAGCGTCAGTCAGCGTTAACCAGCGTCAGTCAGCATCTTTTGTACAGTCTCTGCCTTTTTTGCATAGTTCAGGTATTGGAGTATTCCACTCAACCCTTCTCCTATCCAGGTTACAAATAAAAACACAAAACCCAAAGAAACTGGACTGGTCCTTGTCTGAGGTAAAATCACTTGGAAACATGTCTGAATGTTGTACTGTTGCTAATGGTAACCCAGGGGATCCCGTCTTCAGCAGCTCCCTTGGGAGAAAGGCTACACTATAATTTACCTGTACTATATCTAGTAGCACACTAGAGGGTGCTACAGTTACATCCAGCTTGGGCAGAGTTATGTGCATATGCCCGCACTGTTTCCTTCTACTGACGTGAATCCATCCTTCAGGAGATGATGCTGCCATCCATGCCAACAAGACCTAACAGTGGCTAGATAAACTAAAACATAATTAGAGGAAATACATTATGTTGGGCATGCCAGCTCTTGGGTGGCACACATTTCGACACTGGACAACAACAAAATACTCTTTAATTAAAGTCACTATATGTACAATGTGGTAAAACCGGGTACCTACATCCTATTATAATAGATTTATTAAGGCCAAATGGCCCAAAGAAGGGAGAAGGATGGAGGGGTAAGGAGTCATGTAAAAACAAAAAGTTTGTATTATATTCTATGAAAAAAACGTATATGGATACAATTTACAGTACAATACAAACAAGGATAAAATTAACCCATTTAACTATTTTGTCAAAATTTTGCCAATAAGCATTTACATATTTTCATTATTTTTATATTTGTATATTTATATGTGTATTCTATTTTTGTAGGACTATTGTCCCCCCATTCTCTTGAACTTCTGAGGAAGTGGTTCCGGCGGGTATGGCCTAACTATATATATATATATATATATATATATATATATATATATATATATATATCAACCCAACTATGTGTTGTGCTTTACAGCAAGGGTAAAACATTATAGCTACAGTTAAGCCTCCTGAATGGGTTAATTTTATCCTTGTTCATATTGTACTGTAAATTGTATCCATATGTGTTTTTTTTTTTCATAGAATATAATATTATCATTTCTTATTATATATAGCGCCAACAGTTTGCGCAGCGCTTTACAATGTGAGGGAAGACAATACAGTTACAATACCATTCAATACAGGAGGAAATAGAAGGCCCTGCTCGTTAAAGCTTACAATCTAGAAGGGAGGGTCAAGTGAAACAAAAGGCAATAACTGTGGGGGATGGGCTGATGGAGAAAATGGAAGTATAGTTGTTAGGTGTGAGTAGGATAGGCTTCTCTGAAGAGGAGGGTTTTCAGAGATCGCCTAAAAGCTAATAGAGTAGGATAATTGGACAGATAAGGGTAAGGAGTTCCATAGGATTGGAGAGGCTCTGGAAAAGTCCTGGAGGCGAGCATGGGAGTAGGTGACGAGGGAGCTAGAGAGCAGGAGGTTTTGAGAGGAACGAAGAGAGCGATTAGGTTGGTATTTTGAGACTAGGCTAGTGATGTAGCTGGGGGCTAAGTTGTGGATGGCTTTGTAAGATGTTGTTAGTATTTTGAATTTAATTTGTTGGGTGAGCGGAAGCCAGTGGAGGGCTTGACAGAGAGGAGCAGTGGATTGGTAAGGTAGATGGGTCTGGCAGCAGCGTTAATGATGGATTGAATGGGGGGATAGCCTTTGTAGAGGAAAGCCAATGAGAAGGTAATTGCAGTAGTCAAGGCGCGAGATGACCAGGAAGTGAACTGGGAGCTTTGTTGTGTCTTTGGTTAGAAAGGGGCGTATTTTGGAGATGTTGCGAGATGTTGGAGATGTTGCGGAGGTTGAGGCGGCAAGATTTGGACAGCGATTGGATGTGGGGCTTGAAGGAGAGTTCAGAGTCCAGGACTACACCTAGGACCTTGGCATGCAGGGATGGGCTAATAGCAATGCCATCGATATTGACAGAGAGATCAGGGGAAGGGGCACGTGGTGGAGGAAAAATTATGAGCTCGGTTTTGGATGGATTGAGTTTGATGAAGTGGTGTGACATCCAGACCGATATATCTGATAGTAAATTAGTGATACATGAGGAGACTGAGGGAGAGACTTTTATTAAATACTTTTTGTTTTTACATGACTGTTTACGCCTGTTGATGGTACCAAGAAAATCCTTCTTGTCCCCCCCCCCCCCCTCCCTCCTTTGGGCCATTTGGCCTTAAAAAAATCTATATGTACAATGTGGCTTGTGTGTGTGTCAGTTTGCACATCCTGGGTGCATAATAACTACTTTGAGGATACAATTTGGGTTTTCATACATGATCAAAGCTCTGTGATACATGTATAAGCTTTAGTAAATCGGGTCCAGTATGTGAGGATCTGCTTATTTGTTCCAAGAGTTATTTTGCTACTAAGTGACATGTTTTTCAGTAAAGAACCATTCTCGTGTGTTTTTTTTATACATTTAATTGACTGACTAGTAAAACAAATGGACTGTTTCTGTATGGAAGCCAGCTGAAATGGCTCAGTGAGCCTCCTGCGTTGTTCCAAATTTTGAGCAGCACAGATGGTACCAAAGCTTGGCAGAATTTAGCTTTGTTGACCAATAAATTGTTGAACGGTAGTGCAAGCTAGAAGTGTTTCTCCTTCCCCTACTTAACTGCGAAAACAGCCTCATGTGTTATTTTGTTAGGTTGACAGCATGACCAAGTATTTGTGTTATATGTAAAGCATCTATTGTACTTCATATGAAAATGAAAAGGAAAAAATATGTAGCTGACAAATGCTAAATGATGGAATGTTTTATTTACTCCATCTGTTTATATGCTAATTGGAAAATCGGTTACTGTAGCATTGCAATTATTTTTTTTTTTTAAATAGCGGTGTCCTGAGCAACCACAATCTCAGTGGGCCAGATATTTACAGTTCATATAAGCATTAGGGTACATTGAATACTAGTAAAGTGAACAGTTACTTACAAATAACCAGATAGGAAGTTAGTTAACTACTTGACCAATGGAAGCTTTTACCCCCTTCATGACCAGGGCATTTTTTTGTTATACGGTACTGCGTAACTTGAACTGGCTATTGCGTGGTCCTGCAACACTGTAAGCAAATAAAATTTATATGACACACATAACTCTGTGTGTGATTCAAGCAAGTTTCAACCAAAATCATTGGCTGAAATCTGCTGCCAAACTCATGCTGTGTCCAATCACAGCACAAATCAGCAGGGGACGGGTGCCCCAAACCTGGAAGAAGGCCAGTCATGGCCTTTACCCCCTTTTGCCTGCTCACAGTATATTTACTGTGAGCAGTCAGCAGGTTGGGTAAAGTATATATAAACCCTAAATGCCCATTACATGCACCGTAGTGCCATTTTTTTTTAATGGCACCCCAAGTGGCCATTTCAATGTGTGACATTGCACTATAGGGCATCAGGTTGCTTTAAAAATTTAGTGGCATGTCCAATTCCGTGTGTGTTGGTGGCCCATTGCTTTCACTGGACTGCTTTAAAAGAGTTGAGATTGGAAAAAATACAAGGACTTTGTAGGCACAAAAATATCATAAAAGGTTCTGTTGATTGATTGTACATTTTTTAAAAACACACATGTCACAGCTATAAGGCCAAAGTATGGCAAAAGTTATGTGATTGGTAAAGTACATAATAAGGGCATAACACAAAATACATAAAAAAATACATAACACAGAGTATCAAAAATCTATAGTTCAAACCACAGCGGACGATTCCGTCATAGGCAACATATAGTAGGGGCTGTCCTCCGAGAGGATCACTGCATGTGGTCATTACAGGTATATGCACTTCATATAATTAATGGCTGCTGCGCCGTGCAAAAAAGGTGCTGGTAGATGCACTGATTGCATCAATGCTGAAGCCATTTATGTTGGAGGATGCAGCCGAGGCTGCTGTAGACATATGTGTTGCGTTTGTCACCCACAGGCCGTCCTGTGTGGTTATGGGTTTCTCTTATCCAGCTTATTTTGACAATTGTGTCTATAAGTGCTGGGTGCGTATTGGTCTGGCAATCAGGGAACAGGCTTCTTCAGACCTGCTGACAAGGCCCTTTCGGCATGAAGGTTTTCCCCCATCCATGTCTTGCGTGGGGGGACATTGCTGCTGGTTCTGGTTCTGTGGCCTTGCCGGGTCAGTGACCAATGGGTCCATTAGGTGGCTGTATCCGGTTCTTGTCCTCTGGAAAGGTTCCTTCCTTCCAATGTGCACCTGCCCCCAGATTGGCCTCTTCCGGTGTCGGAACGTTTTCGGGGGTTTTATTTATACCCTTTCCCAGGAAGGAGGGCAATTTGGTCAGATTCTGGACCTCAGTAGCGTACCTGCATCAAAGGGGTTTCCCTGGCTTCTTTGGATGTCAGGATGCCTATCTGACATTCCTATTTACACCCGGCATCAACGTTTCCTCCGCTTTGCTGTGAGTAAGGAGCACTATCAGTTTGTGGCGTTACCCTTTGGTCTAGCCCCTGCTCCTCAATTCTTCATGAATGTTTTGGCCCCCGGTCAATGGGGGATTGCTGTGCTGGGGTACCTGGACGACCTCCTCTTGGGAGCGGAGTCTCCGTCGTCTCTGACAGCCAGTGTGGAAATTACTCTCCAGACTTTGCAGAAGATCAGGTGGTTTCTGAATTTTCAGAAGTCTGTCCTGGTTCCAAACAGGAGGATGGATTATCTGGGGCTGACTCTGGATTCAACTCTGGCAAGAGTGTTCCTTTCTTTGAAGCAGTTGCAGAAGTTGCGTTCTGCGATTCAACTGTTGCTAGCCCACAAGCGGTCGTCCCTTCAAGCATGTATGCGAGAGTTGGGCCTGATGGTGTCCACCTTCGAGGTGGTTCCGCTTGCTTAGTTTTACATGGGACTCTTTCAAAAGGAGATTCTGGTCAATGGGATGAGTATCCCAAGTCGCTGGACTTTGGGATTTGTCTGTGTCAGGCGACAAGAGATCTCTGGTCTGGTGGCTGTACTCCTCGACCTTGATACAGGGCGAATCCTTTCTCCCCTTGTACTGGACATTGGTCACGACAGATGCCAGTCTTTCCTGGTGGGGAGGGGTCCTGGGGCTGTACACGGTCCACGGCTGTTGGACGTTGAAAGAGTCATGATTGTTCATCAATGTCTTGGAACTTCGAGCGATCAGGCTTGCCTGGATCGGAGCAGCTCCAGGGGCTCCCTGTGCGGATTCAGTCTGGCAACGCCACGGCGTGTGGCTTATGTGAATCACAAAGAGTGTGTTGGCAGTCCTGGAGGTGTCCAGCATTCTCCGGTGGGCAGAAAGGTTCGTTCTGGCCATCTCCGCCGTGCATAGTTTCCGGCATAGAATATTAGCGGCCATGTTGTCAGACATTGGACCAGGTGGACTGGTCCCTACATCTGGACTTGTTTCATCAGATATGTCTATGGTGGGGCACCCCCAAGGTGGATCTGTTGGGTTGTGAGATCCTCTGGCAGATGCCACGGAAGCTTTGGGGACTCCATGGAGCAGGTGCCATCCGTTTTTACGCCCTTCCTCTAATCCATCTTCTTCCACGACTTCTATGCAGGATCAAGGACGATGGGATTCCGGCCATTCCGTCCCCTGGAGGCTTCCTCCCAAGGACGATCTGTTGTCTCAGGGGCTGATCTTCCATCCTGTTTTGCAGTCACTGGCTTTGATGGCCTGGCTGTTTAGAGCCAGGTGCTGAACTGGCTCTGTGTTTCCGACTATTTTGAAGGTGTGGAAATCTACAACTCGAAAGCTTTATCATTGGATTTGGAAGGCGTACATTTCCTGGTGTGAGGTTCAAGGAATCCATCCTCGTTTTTTTTTTAGGGGCTTGGGGGCTCAGATTATTTCCTTTCTTCAATGGGGTGTTAATCAGAAACTGGTTTTGAGCTCCGTGCAAGTCCAAGTGTCCTTTGACCTTTCACTTCCCATTGATTGGTCCATATTTGCTTTCAGGGGGACATCTTTTTACTCCACCTGTAAGTTCTCCTCTGCCACTGTGGGATTTGAACCTGGTTCTGTTGGTTCTTCAAACACCTCATTTTAAAAACGTATGGGATATACCTTTTCTTACGCTGTCACATGAGGTAGTTTTTTGTTGGCTATCACCTCTGCTCGCAGGGTGTCAAAGTTGGTGGCTTTGTCTTGTCGTTCTCCCTATCTGGTGGTTCACGGAGATAAGGTGGTCCTGCGATCACGGCTGTCATTCCTCCCGAAGGTTGTCTCTGATTTTCATTTTAATGAAGACATTGTGCTGCGGTCCTTGTGTCCCAGGCCGGCTCATCCAGGGTATTTTTCTTGCCTACTCTGGACGTAGTTAAAGCTGTTTGGGTCTATTTGGTAGCCATTGAGTCCCTTTGGAGGTCAGACTCGTTCTTGGGATTACGGACGGGCCGCGGAAGGGGCTCCTGCTTCCTCTGTTAACATTTCCAGATGGATCAGACTGGCGGTGACCCATGCTTATTCACTTATGGGTCAGGTTCTCCCTTCCCTGTGATGGCACATTCTACTCGAGTACTTAGTGCTTTCTGGGCCTTCTGTCAACAGGCGTCGGTGGTGCAGGTGTGAGCGGCGGCCACTTGGTCGTCGGTGCGTACTTTTTCAAAGTTATATATAGTGGATGTTTTGGCATCTGCAGTTGCCTCCTTTGGCCGCAAACGTTTTGCGGACTGCGAATTAGAGAGTCTGTTTTTTCCCTCTTTTGGGTGTATTTTTAGCTTGGCCTCCTGTTCTAGTTGAGCTACTATTACCTGGATTGGCTTGTGTTTAGCCTTGGGTTTGTTATGTCCACCCCTCATGTTTGGCACTGCTTTGGGACATCCCTATGGTGAAGAATATGGAGCTGGATCTGTCACTGAACGGAAAAGAAAATACGATTTTTGTACTCACTGTAAAATCCTTTTCTCTGAGTTCATTGACAGACACAGCACCCGCCCCTCTAAGGAGTTTTTAATGTTTCTTTTACTGCTTGTTACAAAACTGAGTACAGTAAACCCCCGCTCCATTGCGGTTCAGTTTTTGTGGACCCGGTATATTGCAGGTTTTTTTGTAATGTTATTTTACTATATAAATCATTAAAAATGAAATATTTTTGTGTTTTCCATAGCTCTTGCTATGTCTCTCAGTATCTTTTATGTGTTTAAATGAGTTTCTATTGTTTTAAAAGTGTGTTTAAAGACCTTAAAATGCTTTTACACGTACAGTGACAGTAAAAAAAACATGCCTACAATGCATTTTAATAGGGTTTTTCTATTTCGCGGATTTTCACCTTTTGCGGCTGGGTCCGGAACGTAACCCCCGCAATGGAGGGGGGTTTACTGTATCTCCAAGTAGAGAGGGGGATTATGCTAGCTGAAGACAGCCCACGGGGTGTAGCCAAGCTTTTGTGTTGTCTGCCTAGTCCTACACCTGTAGAGGGCAGCATAACCCTATGGTGAAGAATATGGAGCTGTGTCTGTCAATGAACTCAGAGAAAAGGATTTTACGGTGGGTACAAAAATCCTATTTTTGTAATTTCAGAGATTTGTTCCTGTCTCAGGTGGAGCGGCCTACTGCAGTTCAACACCCTTCCTATGGGATTTTTATGAACTTCTTATGAACATTTTATGAACTACCTATGCTACACAGGCATATCTTTACATTTATCTAGTGGGGTAGAGGCTAACTCATGTGGATGGTGCATTAGCTTCTGTTTGTACCACAATTTCAATTGCTGTTTGTTAAAAAGCTTGTCCAGAATTTGATGAGTGATCACACCCAATGCTTCCTGGAAGTCCTGGCTGATCATGTACTGTGAAGTGTTTGGATCCTGCTGAACAATAGCTTGCAGAAATAGTGACGAGGAAAAAAAAAAAGCTCCTTAAAGCGGAGTTCCACCCTAAAATTAAACTTACCTCCATCTTCATGCCCGGGGTCACCTGAAAAACAAATGGATAATCGCAATTTTATTTATTTTTTTTTACTTACCTGGTTTAGAAGAAAATATACTTACCTTACTTCCTCTTCCTCCCCTCGGCGGCCACGGCGATTCGTCACTTCCTGGCTTGCAATGATTCCTGGGAGCTGAACGTCATCGCTCCCAGGAATCAATGCGCCTGCACCGGCCCCGACGTCAGTTCTGGTTCAGGCGCCGTCATACCTTGCTAAACAGCTTCTGGGCATGCCCAGAAGCTGTGCAGGGATGACGCTGCCGCACCGGAAGTGACGGCGGGGCCGGCGCAGTGCATCGTGGGACCGAAGAAGAAGGAAGAGGACACAGAAGAGGATCGCGCTGGCTTGAAGCTGCCCACACCTGAGATGGCAGCGCTGGACAATACTTTTTCAAGGTAAGTATTTCTTCTAAAAGGTAAGTGCAAACTGGGACAGATCAGAGGCTAGCCATTGTGGAATGTACTAGCCCTGACTGTCCCGGGGTATTTTTATTAAAAAAAGCTTTCCCAGGGTGGAACTCTGCTTTAAAGCGGAGTTTTAGCCTGTTTTTTTTTTTTAAACACCCCCGTTAAAGTGGAACTTCACTCTACAAATCAACATTGATTATTTTTAATTCTCATGCTGCTAACACGATGGGAAAGCATATAAAATTTACTTGTTTTCAACTTTTTCAGTTACTTCCTGGTTTCCTGCCTAGGCAAATGATGCCATATATCCCAGGAGTCTTCAAGAGGGGAGGGGAAGAGGAGCATTTTTCTCAGCTAAGCACACTCTCCTGAATGCATACTTGAGCTTAGGGCATGAAGTATCTGCTACATGAATCATTTGCCTTTACTCAAAGTGGCCACGGCCAGAAATGCTAGGGGTCGTTTTTCAAAGTGATTTCTCACCAAAACAAAGCATAGAGACATGCATAGGTGTGTGCACAGGGTGTGCTGGGTGTGCCTGGGCACACCCTAATCACTCTATGCGGTGCTGATTCCCCCTGCTTCCTGGCATCCCCTGTCTCTCCCCTGCAGTGCTGCCAGCTTCCCCCATCTCCTCTCCCACTGGCTGCTGCAGGGGGATGTTTCAGGATGACTGAAAACAGTGAGTGATATGTACCGACTGCTGCTCTGTTCATTCCTAAATAAAGCATAGTAAACTATGTTTAATATGCTTCAGTTTGTTAATGAACAAGAAGTCCCTCAGCAAAAAGCACTTCTCATTCTTTCACTGTCCAGTGCAGCTGAGGCTGCAGAGAAAAGGAACTGGGGAAGCTCTGTCCTCAATCCCTTTCTCTCTGTTTAGACCCTTGATATTTCACCAAAGCCCCCCAATGGGAGCGCCTAAAACATTGTAATAAAAAAATATATAATAATAATTTTATAAAAAATAATAAAAAAAAAAATTACTCACACCGTTCACTGCGCTACTGACACCAATCTCTGCTCTATTGACACTGTCCACTGCTCTGCTGATACGTGTGTCTGTGCTCTGGGGTGCACACCCTAATGCAATAGGCTGCGCACACCATAGTGTTTTTAGTCAGTAATGCTCAGATGCAGTGAAGATCCGCTTTAAGTTCGCACATAATGCTATACATAAATCTTCATCATACATTTCTAAATCTTTTTTTTTAGACTCATTTTGGTGTCCTAAGCGAGCACACTCCCATCTTCCACGTGGGCATCTGAAGCCCACTCGTTGCTCCTTCTAGAATACGGCGCAGCTGGCTACCGAGCATGCACCTCTCGATCTCGCGCATGCACATTTAGTACAAGCGGCGGATGGCCGTTGACTCCTGGGATTGATGACACTCATATCCAAGGAGCTAATGGGTGGGCGGACATGACATACCGGAAGCGGAGGATTCTCGATAAATAAAAGGTATTTAAATTTTTGAAAAAAAAAAAAGTGTCCAAGTAGACATCAAAAAGTGATCACGAAACACAAGGGGGAGTTTAAAAAATGCCTGGAATTCTCTTTTAAAGTGGTTGTAAACCCACTTTGATGACTTTTACCTATAGGTAAGCCTATAATAAGGCTTACCTATAGGTGCTGTAAATATCTCCTAATCTTTCACCATTTAAGAGACATTTACATTTCATGCAGCCGATGACGTCATTGGTGCATGTGCTCTGAAGAAACGCCCGCCCATGCCGTTTCTTCAGAGCCCTGTGCCATGACTGGTGGCTCCCGCGTGAATGCGTGGGAGTGACGTCACGTGGCTCCGGCCAGTAATACAGCCAGAGTTTGCAGACTCGGAAGGAAGACAGATGAAGATGGATGCGGCCGGCAGCAGGAACAACACGGGCTTTGTTGCAGGTAAGTGTCACATAATGTGCTAGTATGCGATACATACTATCACATTATGCATTTACTTTGCAGGGGGAAAAAAAAGAATAAAAAATGAAGAGTTTACTTCCTCTTTAAGGCAGAACTAAACTGTATCTGAACACCACAAACCTAATGCGCTATTTCATTTAATTTTAATATTTAAAGCCCATCTATCCATATCTCCATGCTTTTTTTTTTGTTGAGAAATACATTTGAAAAAAAAAAAACCCTAGCATTTCTAACTGTGGCCATCTTGAGTAAGGGCAGATGATACATGTAAAATTGACTCCCTGGAATCCATCTGCCCTTAGCTCGGGCATTCAGGCAGGAGGGTTTGCATAGCTGAGAAAGCCCCTCCTCTAGATGAAAGAAAAAAATGCCTCCTGAGGTGACGATGGGGAAATCCATTCAATTTTTTTTTTTTTTTCAGCTTACTGGCTAGTTTAATAAAGCTTCAATAAAGAAACTTCCTAACTTTTAATATGAAAACAGTCTACTCATTTTTTTATGGTATTCATCCACAATCTTAAGTAAGAAGGGATGCTTCCAGATTTATTTGTCAGTATCGAAAGCAGCGGCAAATGCCTGAAAAATTGGCTTAAGTGTTTGAGTTTTAAAGTGAAACTTTTCAGAGGGAGAAAATGTGACATTTCCATTCTCAGCAAAGACATTTTATTTCATGGCTCAGCAAACACAGAGAAAAGAACCACATATAGATTTTTCTATTAAATTCTTAAGATCACAGAACAGCTGATTAGCTTTACCTGTAATCCCCATGGAGGATTCTTTTCAAGCTGCATCAAGCGGCGTCGAATAATCCAAAGACACACTAAGTAAATAAGTATATATTTGAAGTGGTTGCCCTTTTTATTTGTATATATTAAAATATTTTGAAACCTTTAACTAAATGCCATCATCGAAAAGGTCATCAAACTAGTCCTGGGGGCAATTAGCACATGTTGAAGCATGCACTAAGACACGTGCTGCATCTTACTGAATAATACACGTAGTAGGACAGCTGGTCAGTGAGAGCTGACTTGAGTTGGGTGAGTTTTCTACACATAGGGGTTGATTTACAAAACTCAAATAGACTGTTCAGGTAAGTTACACTTTTGCAATGGATATTACCCCAAAGGTTGGTAAAATCTCACTTTGCAAAGCATACTTAATTACAAGGAAAATAAAAAAACAGAATTGTTGCTTGCTTATCTGCCCAACCAAGCTGTCACTGCTCTCCCCAACTGCCCCTACTGGCCAGGTCGGGAACCGGGGTTCAGCCGGTGAGTAGAGAGTACTGGGAGCAGAGCTTCAACCTAGAATGAGGGTCAGGAGGTGGACAGGAAGAGGGAAAGTGGGAGCGGGGCCAAGTCCCTGCACCATGGGTCTGGTTTGTACTTGCCCTCTGGGCTGAAAGTTGCCAGTCTGCCCCTGGGTGTGCCTAGTAGACAGCAAGAGAGTCCATAAATAGTCTGAGGTCTGAGCAGCAGGGTGCAGTGTTCCTGGGTCCAGTCCTGCTGGAGGAGTCTCCAGTGCAGGAGCTCTGCCCCTGGTGCAAGTTTCAAGAGGAAACCATCAGAAAGACACTGAGGTCCCAGCTAGGCTTAGCTGGAGGGCCTATTTGCAAGTTTAGGTCCGGAGATCAAGTGAGGCCTGGAGAAGCTCACTGAAGAGAGCCAGGAGGAAGTTGGTATGAAAGAGTCCACCTGTCCAATGGTGGTGTGAGTCAACATCTTCTTCACTTGGAAGTGGATATCGGCAGGAGGCAACCAATGATCCTGTGGTTATGTGAGTACTTGACCCCAGTGCTAAAGAGTAGTGACTGACTATAGTTTTTAATCTCCGGAAGGGGCAGTAGTCACTGTCAGCATAGAAATCCTGTGGGACATTCTCTGTGTTGTTTTCCTTTTTTGTTTTTTTTTACAAGTGCAGCCAGGAGTTAAGGAGTTCTCAAGTTTATCGGTTCTGGAGTTTTTGGGGTATTCCATGCTCTCTCTTCCTATCCAAGTTAATTGTTTCCAATAAAAAAAAAAAAAAGTGCCGGAATCGCTGTGTGCCTGGCTTTGAGTGCTCTAAAGGAAAAATAGGACTAAATGCACAAGTGGTTCTTTAGGGGGTATGCTACACATCAATGGATGCTGGAAGTCAGCAGAGCTTCACCTCGTTCATTAAACTCTGGGGAAGGTTCCCCTGCAAAGTGAACAGAGTAATTGACTTAGGCTCGGGTTCACACTAGCTGTGGCTCGCAGCAGGGGGTCCAGTGCGTCCCGGTTCTCCGTTTCAGGTGTGAATCAGGTCTAAATGTTTGCCTGAATTCGGACCTGAAACTGAGCCATTTCCAGTGCAGACTGCAGCCGCCTCGAACTGTGTGAACAGTGGCGGCCGGTGCGTTGGGGGCGCCGCCCCCCTATCCATGCATCCGGCCCCCTAATCTGCATGCGGAGCGCCGGACTCATGGAGCTCAATGGGTTTTTTTTTTTTTCGGAGTCACCTGATTAGAGCCAGAGGCTCTAATAGGCTTCAGAAAAGGGTGGACCCGGGGCGCAGAGCAGTGCGCCCGAGCCCACCCATTGTGTGACAATAGGAATGAATATTCTCTATTGTCACACGGATCCTCCTCCTGGATAATCAGGAAGCGGGTCCGAGACCCGCTTCCTGATTGGCCGAAAGGCAAAACCATGCCATTGGCCGAGGAGGAGGTGGGAGGACTCGAGGAGATGCCGGGGGACTGAGGAGAAGCTGCCGCTGCAGGTAAGTGCACTGGTCTCGGGGGGGCACGGCACGCTACGCTACGCTGGTCACTCTGCATTGAATGGGGGCACAATGATCTCTGCATTGAAGGGGGCACACTGATCTCTCTGCATTGAATGGGGAGACACTGATCTCTCTGCATTGAAGGGGCACACTAATCTCTCTGAATTGAAAGGGGGCACACTGATATCTCTGCATTGAAAGGGGGCACATGGATCTCTGCATTGAAGGGGGCATACTGATCTCTCTGCATTGAATGGGGGCACACTGATCTCTCTGCATTGAAGGGGGCACACTGATCTCTCTGCATTGAAAGGGGGCACACTGATCTCTCTGCATTGAAGGGGGCACACTGGTCTCTCTGCATTGAATGGGGGCATGCTGGTCATTCTGCATTGAAAGGGGGCACGCTGGTCATTATTCATTGATAGGGGGCACGCTGGTCCTCTGCATTGAAAGGGGGCACACTGATCTCTCTGCATTGAATGGGGGCACGATGGTCATTCTGCATTGAAAGGGGGGCACGCTGGTCATTCTGCATTGAAAGGGGACACGCTGGTCATTCTGCATTGAATGGGGGCACGCTGGTCTCTCTGCATTGAAAGGTGGCACGTTGGTCACTCTGCATTGAAGGGGGCACACTATACCTTGATTACTGAAGGCCCCTTTCACACTTTTGTGACCTCAAAGTCACGCAATTTTTTACAGCTTTTTTTGCCGCAAAGCAATAGCTATTACATTTTTCTGTTTGCGCCCCCCCCCCCCCCCCCAAAAAAAATTTTGAGCACCAGCCACCACTGTGTGTGAACCTGCTCAATTGAGAGCCAGTCACAGTTTTCTGTCATGTGACTTGAATGCGGGGAAACCTGCATCTAATTTGCATATGTGTGAACCCAGCCTTACACCATAACTGGCCCTGTCATATTTGCACATATGGATGACTGTGATAGGCCCCTTTCACATGGGCTGCCCGATAAGGTCCGCCTGTCATTTTTTATGGTAGACCTGATCCCTGCAGTCTCTGCAATGGAGTGGGGGATGTCAGTGATGACACATCCACTGACAACCGCCGCTATCCGATCCTGCCCGCCTAAAACAGATGGATGGTAGTCCTGTTCTCCATCCATCTGGTGGATCAGAAGGCATTGGATGTTAATGAACAGGCGGTCCATTTCCATCCGATTGCCCCATAGTAGAGAGCGGACATGGACTTGCCATCTGCCTGCTCAGTGGGGATTAGCAGAGAGATCCCCAGCTGGGCAAGTGGATTCTGTTTAGCAGAGGCGTCCGTGTGACTGGAGCCATAGTGATATTAGAGTATAAGCAACAGCAAAGACAGATGCTTATTCTTCACTGTTCTCTGTACTATGAAATATGTCATCTTTACATGAATGAGATAAATATCATATTCTCCCTTCTGAAAAAAAGGTCTCTTTGATTCCAAGATGACCAAAAGGCTGAGCAGGGCCTTAACTTCTTAGGGGCCCATTCAGGCTATGCATTACATTATTGTGTGTTAGGACCCACTACAATTGATTTACTTAAGGTAAATAGGCTGTTCACTTTCGAAAGAAAGGGAATTTTCCCCAGAGTTTAGTGAATGAGGAGAAGCTCTACTGACTTCCATCATCCAATCATGTGCTAGCAAAAATGCTGTTTTCTTCTATTTTCCTCACACATGATTACACAAAGTGAAATTTTTCCTTCATTCACTAAGCTCTGGGAAAAATTCCCTTGCAAAGTGCAATTTTCTTTGGAAAGTGAACAGCCTATTTATCTTAAGTAAATCAACTCCATTTTGAATGGGTTGGCAGCACGCATACAAAAGGTGTGGGCGTGTTGCCTGATAATGGAGTAGTGCATTGGGGTGCAATTAAAAATTAATAGGTACTGAAATGTTTGTGAATGGGCCCTAAATGAAGCCAGCCAGGTAACCTTTGGCACATACAAGAGTCCCACTTTTGTTAGGATCAGCTCTTTTACATGGAACAAAAAAGTTAACGAAAAAAAACAAAACGAAAAAACATACAAATACCCCAAAAACAAAAAAATACGAAATGTTTAAAAAAAAACTAAATGGGCAGACTCATGTGGTGTGGTGCACTTTCTGAAAGCTCTCCAAAACTCCTCAGGAGTTTTGGTGTGCTTTTAGAAAATGCACTAAACCCGCAGGTAATAACAGAAACTCGCACGTGTACTGCGCTGCACCTGCGGATCAGTTTGAAAGCAGACCAGCAACCACCGCAGAACAGATATGCCCATATACAGTATACACTGTAATTTTAGTAATAAACTGACCTTTAATACCTGTCTTCCATTGAGGTATTTCCAGCTGTAGCTGTCTGAGGCGGAGTTCATTTGGTATTACTCCGTCTGTGACAGTACCTAGCACTATACAGGAAGCATCAGCCTATGCGGCTCTGCTCCGCAGCCAATTGCTTTCCTTCCCACGGGTTCCATTCACAACACTGATGCTCTGCGATGGCGGGTCTGCAACTGCGATCTGGGCTTGCCGACCTTCCATCCCAGAGCAGGAGGTCGCAGGGCCACCGGTTGGGCACCATACCTGGCCAATGTCCTTGGAAGTTGGAAATTACTGTAGTAGACTGTGCTACTCCAATGATTTCCACTTGCTTCTAGGTCCTGTGCTGAGCGACTGCACTGCTGCATTCTGAACACAGAAAGTAAGCTGCTTAGCATGGGCGCCATTTAGAGAATGCTTTGTATTTTTGCAATGAATGCAAAGCATGCTATGGTAGGACAAGGTGTGATGTCAACGCCCCTCCTCTTCACCTCATCCAATTAGAAAATGCTCTGCATTCAGTGAGCGGATGCAAAGCGATCTCTGGATGGTGCCCATGCCGAGCAGCAGACCTCCTGTGTTCAGAATGCAGCAGGTCAGTCGCTCGGCATGGGACAGGGAAGGAAGTGGAGATCACCGGAGTAGTGCTGTCCACTTCACTGATTTCCAGCTTCCAGGGCCATCGGTCAGGTATGGTATATAAAGAGGTACATTGGTCCCAGCTGGAACTGGGGATGTAACTATGTAAAAATATCCATACCTTCATTTTTCATTATCAGTTATTGAGTCCTGCTGTAGCCACCCTGCCCTGAGCAGGAGTGCCTATTTAAACTTTGGGGTGTTAAGATGCAGTCAGCTTGGTTGCATTTTTGGTTCAGCTTTCTTAGGATTCTCCTTGTTACTGTGTGTGTCCTTGTCGCCAATAGGTGGCACTGCTGCCTCTGCCAATAGTATGAGAGCTGCATGAACCAGAGATATGAATATTTATCTCTTCTTTGCAAACCAGTAGAAGGTTCATTGCCACTGGTGCATGCTGGGAAGGGATATATATGCAGTATTCAGGGTGTGACCTTGGATACTTAGTTTGTTCTCCCCTGGGACTCCTGCCCAGGGGAGGGGTGTTTGGTGCCTGCTGCCTGACAGGGTGACCATGTGGCTGGACAGAAGCCTTGATTTGGGGCCTAGGCTGTGTAGCCTGGGAATTTAGGAGCCATGGAGGACCTCCAGATGTATAGATGGGCTGTAAAAGCTTGGATGTGGAGCTTGGTCTTCACCAATGTATGATGTCTCCCAAGGGTGCTGGCTGCTGATTTTCCAAGTACTTTGAAGTCATCTCCATGACTAAGCCCATGAGTAGGGCGAAATGCGTCAGTGGCTAAGCCTGGATAAAACCAGGCTGAAACCGTTCATTATCACAGACACAGGATGAGCCAGTGTTCGGCGGTCGGACATTCTTTTACTAAGCTTTGCAGTCAGGAGGCACAATTACAGACTGCCGGATCAGGTATCTGTGAGGACTCTGAGTACTTTCAATCCCTGTGTGCTAGTCTGCTAGTTCATGGGTGTCCTGTGCCCTATCCCTCTCCCTAGAGTGAGTGTGAGCTTAGAAACAACGTTTTGTTTTTTTGCATCCTAAAGTAACTGGCACCCATCTGTTCACATCCCACTAAGTAATCTACACCCTGGGGTGAAATGTCAGCCCAGCCTGTCCCTGGGGGTAATACCACCATGCTTTTAGAGGTCAGGGGTGCTACACTGCATTTTGAAAAGTCAATCAGGGCCAGGAGTTTATTTTTGACATGATTAAATAATTGAAGTGTATAATCACATGATTATTATCAGATGATTCTCAACACCTTTAGGCTTCTTTCACACGGTCCGCCTCCGCAGGCGGATCCGTGTTGCTCAGCGGGGATCGATCCGCGATCCCCGCTGAGCCGGGCGGATGACAGCTCCGTCTCCGCTTACAGAGCGGAGAGGGAGGTGTCTCAGCCCCCGCTGCCCTCTATGGGGGATCGGAGGAGAGCGGACCGCTTGTCCGCTCTCATCAGATCCGCTCCGATTACTGAACGGATGGAAAAATAGGGTTTCCATCCGTCCAGATTTCAGGACAGGATCGGATGCGGATGGCAGCGGGTGTCAGCGGAGGTGACCTCCGCTGACACCCGCTGCCCCATAGAGCTGCATGGAGGATCCGATCAGATCCGCCTAAAAAACTGACAGGCGGATCTGATCGGACCGCCCGTGTGCCTAAGGCTCGGTTCACACTGCCGCGACTTGTCATGCAGCTTGAGAGTTTAAAGTTGCAAGATAATTCTCACCCCAATTAACTGCAACTGTTCTAGTTGGTGCATCTTAAGTCACAGTGACTTAGAAAAAGGTCCCTGCACTACTTTGGGGTGACTTCATCACAACTTGCATTGACTTCTGTAAATTAAGTCACAAACAAGCCGCAATAAAGTCACATGGAAATCACCTGGCAAAGTTGCACCTTAAGTCGTGGGACATTCCAGTCGCGGTGGTGTGACTCGAGCCTCAGTTAATCAGCCTCAATGTATAAATAAGCCTAAATGTCAGTCATATATTTTTAATATGGTTGAGAAACAAAATATGTGATTGATAACTATACAGATAAAAGCCTCCTCTATGACTACCAGCTCTGGCACTGAGCCATTTTATGGCATCATGATCTAAGCTCAGTTTACTATCAAGTCAATTACCCCTTCAATCATTTATTAAAGTGGTCCCGTATGATGGATCAAACAGTTTGTTTATTCCCAATGGAGCAATCAAATGTCTTCTGCTATGGGTTCCTGTGAGAGTAATATCTGTGGCTATCCCTGAGCTCTGTAATGAAAAATAGAGGAATGTGCAGTGCCTTTAAAAAGTATTCATACTCCTTGAAATTTTCCACATTTTGTCATGTTACAACCAAAAACGTAAATGTATTTTAATGGGATTTTATGTGATAGACCAACACAAAGTGGCACAAAATTGTGAAGTGGAAGGAAAATGATAAATAGTTTTCAAAATGATTTACAAATTAATATGTGAAAAGTGTGGTGTGCATTTGTATTCACCCCCCTGGGCCAATACTTTGTAGAACCCCCTTTCACTGCAATTACAGCTGCAACAGGGCCATCTTACCGAATGGGCACGCTGGGAAGTTGCCCGGGGGCCCCACTTGCTGGGGGGCCCCACCTACCCAGTGACCCAGCCCCAGCCAAGCATTAGTCCCTATTCCCGTGTGCATCCCGCCACCAAACTTAGCAGGTGGCAAGCGCCTGTCGGCCCTATGCTACTGTCAGGCCACTTGGGCCGTGGAGGGGGAGCTCACAACTGCAGGAATGCCTGTCTACCTGTCTGCCTGTCTGAACAGGCAAACACAGGACAGTCGAGTCTGACTCCCATCTGTGTGTGTGTTCACCGGACCCAGCTACCCAACTCGGAAGCTGTCATTTTAGCCTGGCACTGCTGTACCAATAAATATTGCATTATCGACAATTTGCATTTTTATTCTCATGGGTGATTGTGTAGGCGGGGCCCCAGTGCACTGCATTGCCCGGGGGCCTATAATGCTCTTAAGATGCCACTGAGCTGCAAGTCTTTTTGGGGATGTCTCTACCAGCTTTGTACATCTAGAGAGAGACATTTTTGCCCATTCTTCTTTGCAAAATATCTCAAGCTCTGTCAGATTAGATGGAGAGTGTCTGTGAACAGCAATTTTTAAGTCTCACCACAGATTCTCAATGGGTTTAGGTCTGGACTTTGACTGGGCCATTCTATCACATGAATATGCTTTGATCTAAACCATTCCATTGTAGCTCTGGTTGTATGTTTAGGGTCCTTGTCCTGCTGGAAGGTGAACCTCAACCCCAGTCTCAAGTCTTTTGATGCAGACTCTAACAGGTTTTCTTCTGAAATTGCCCTGTATTTGACTTCATCCATCTTCCCATCAACACTGACCAGCTTCCCTGTCCCTACTGAAGAAAAGCATCCCCAAAACATGATGCTGCCACCGCCATGTTTCACAGTGGGGATGGTGTGTTCAGGGTGATGTGCAGTGTTAATTTTCCACCACACATAGCATTTTGCTTTTAGGCTAAAAAGTTTAATTTTGGTCTCATCTGACCAGAGCACCTTCTTCCACATGTTTACTGTGTTCCCCACATGGCTTCTTGCAATCTGCAAACGGGACTTCTTATGGCTTTCTTTAATAATGGCTTTCATCTTGCCACTCTTCCATAAAGGTCAGATTTGTGGAGTGCATGAATAATAGTTGTCCTGTGGACAGATTCTCCCACCTGAGCTGTGGATCTCTGCAGCTCCTCCAGAGTTACCATGGGCCTCTTGGCTGCGTCTCTGATTAATGTTCTCCTTGCCCGGCCTGTCAGTTTAGTTGGATGGCCACGTCTTGGTAGGTTTGCAATTGTCCCATACTCTATACATTTTCAGATGATGGATTGAACATTGCTCCGAGAGATGTTCAAAGTTTGGGATATTTTTTTATAACCTAACCCTGCTTTACACTTCTCTACAACTTTATTCCTGACCTGTCTGGTGTGTTCCTTGGCCTTCATGATGCTGTCTGTTCACTAAGATTCTCTAACAAACCTCTGAGGGCTTCACAGAACAGCTGTATTTATACTGAGATTAAATTACACACAGGTGGACTCTATTTACTAATTAGGTGACTTCTGAAGGCAATTGGTTCCACTAGATTTTAGTTTAGGTATTAGAGTAAAGAGGGCTGAATACAAATGCACGCCACACTTTTCATATATTTATTTGTAAAAAAATTGTGAAAACCATTTATCATTTTCCTTCCACTTCACAATTTTGTGCCACTTTGTGTTGGTCTATCACATGAAATCCCAATAAAATACATTTAAGTTTTTGGTTGTAACATGACAAAATTTGGAAAATTTTCAGGGGGTGTGAATACTTTTTTCAAGGCACTGTAACATAACTGGATGTTTGATACTGCGGTCCCGAGAGAAGTAAGTGATAGGACTTCCAGCATTCAGGATGGACGTAGTAGGATGACATATAAATATCTACTTTTTGGCTTATCCATAGGTTTTAGTCATTGTCTATGCAACTCAGAAAGTATTGCGGAAGTCTAACTTCACGATTATGTCACTTTTAATAGCTAAATAGCTCCCATGTCACTGGATTTAAATAACAGCCAATGGTTCTTGCTGCTGTCACTGCATCCAGTCAGAAGGGAGAGAGAGAGAGCATCTGCTCTTGGGCCCAGCGCTGGATGGAGATTGCACTCAGATAAATATTTAGGGGGGCTGGGGGAGGGGGGAGCTGTACGTAAAAGGCTTTTTTACTTTCATGCAGAGAATGCATTAGGGTAAAAAACCTAAAGACATTAGAACCACTGTAGTAGCCCACGCTATATACATATAGAGCTGCAATCTACCTGGTTCTGTGCCAGCAGCTTCCCCTCTGCATGCAGGCTTTGGGGGAAGGTGGGTGTTGCTAGCTCAGCACCTACGTGATTCATAAAACACTGTGGGGTGTACGAATAAAAAGTTTGCTTTGCAGAGGTGACAAACATCCTCACATTTAAAATGAAAATGATTGTATTTTTCTCTATATGTGGTTCCTATATATTTATCGCCACCTTGTGGCCATAATGCATTGAGGCATTCATGGGAAAAAAAAACACATTATGGCCACTAGTTGGTGCTAATGATATAGGGACTATATATATTAGAGAACACACAGCAATTTTTGTTCTAAATTCTACATGTTTATCACTTCCACACAATGAACATTTACGCATAGCCCCCTTGCATTTTTTTAATGAATACGGGATATTCTCTGATTGAACAAGGTAGGAAGGAGAGGTCATAACGTCACACCTCACCTCACCTCACCCACTTGTAGGCAGGTGCAGTCTGCTTTCTCCACTGCAGGTGGCACTCTTCTGCAGCACCACTGTTAGGATTGAGTTCACCTACTGGTGGCACTGTGCTGCTCTGGGCTGATTGCTGCAGTTCCAGTGTCCACCAGTACGTGTCTCCCAGAAGCCAACAGGCTGTAATGATCAGTTACACCTGTGTTCAGCTGCCAGGTAGCTATTTAAGGCTGCTCCTCCCTTTCCCCAGGTTGTCACTATTCTGATTGCCTCCTTGCTGCCAGATTGGTCCTGTGATTCTGATCTATCTTGCACCCTACCTTGCTGCCTTGCCCTTGTACTCAGTTGTGTCCCCCCCCCCTTCCTTGCACCCTGTATTCCCTGTTACCCTTGTCCCTTACATTGTAAATATTTGTAGATAGTCAATTCTTTAGGTTCATTCGTTATTTTTGTCTTTGGGGTTGGTTCTTGTTTGCTGGAGATTCATATGTTCATTGTTTGCTGTGTATGCTTGTTTGTGTGTTCCACTGTAAATAAAACTCACTTTAAAGGATATCTACATTGTTTGGTCTCGGTTTTTATGTGTAGCTACAAGTGTCTGGTCTCCCTAGCTGCTGCTGAATCCTAGCAGCCACTGCTGTTGGAGAGGAAGTCAAGAGGAACAGAGCCCCATGTGACTCTGGCAGCCATCTTGGGTCAGGCAGAGCCTTTTTAAGTCCCTGGCTTCCAGGTCTGGCACGCATTTGTGAGTTAGTAGAGTAAGGACAGGTATTCTGCCTGTTAGGGACAGTGCTAGTAGTGGAGGAAAGGTTCCTGACGAGGAGGGAAAGCGTAGCAATTTATCTCCTTTGGACTTCATCCTGTTTGGGTACAGGACGGCCAGGCCTCATTCTGCTCTCTTAACAGATGCCCTCAGTCTGGCTGATACCTGCCCTCTTCACATTACTGGAAACCGTGAGTGCACCCAGTTGGGCAGCCTTCCGATTGGGTTTGTTGTGAACTGTTGCTGTAGTATTTCAATACAAGCTTTTCACTGCACCTGACCTTGTAAATTATTTTTGCCACACCCCACCACACCCTACCTACACTCTCAATGAATGCCTTGTATTCATTGAAAAAATAGATGTTCTATGGGTGGTAGAGGGGTGGAGTGATCACGGCTCTCAATGTATATAGAGCAGACTACTACAGTAATTTACAGCATCCCCAGTGACCTTCCGTATACCTACAGCCAAGCTGGCCCAGTTTTAAGAATCCTTGTGTGTTTTAAATGCTCCCCCACATATCCATACCATACTCTTTGTGATAGAGGTAGGAAAAAGGTCGTTTCCATCTAGGGTAACTATAGGGTATATAGTATAGCATTGTGATATAGTATATTTGCAGTGACTTCATATTTAGATATTTTATGTTGCTTACCAAAGAGGACTTTTTTAAAAAAGCCTGCTTGTTTTTAATGACTTTCTATTTCACATGTTAATGATTGTATTTTATAGATATGGAGATTCTCTCTTTGTAGTAGCTGTTTGTACATCAGGGAGTTTAATTAGCATCACTGTAGAACAGCTGATGAGATAAAATGAATAAGAAATATACGCAGATCAATTGACTCACATTGAGATTAGAAGCAATAAAGAACTACTACAGAGGAAACACAGCCTGCATATGTAATAAGCTGAAATGACTGCCTGAATTTTCATATCTGCATACAAGCTATACATGGAACCAAAGATGTTAAAATATTACTGGCTCATTCTTATGGCATATTTTCTGCACCAAATACAGGTTCTTGCTGGCAGAGCTGGCAGAAGATCCTGGGCAAAATATGCACCTAAAGTACTCGAGTTTAGATGCTTTTAGACGCATACAGTGTTTAGTGTTAAAAAATGTCCAATTTTTTTAGTGACTTTACACTTGTATATGTACAGTATAAAAAAAATCCCTTATAAAACCTGGAATGCTTGAACTTGTTAAAGTAAAACAGCCATTTGTGCAATTGTGGCACTAATAGCAAAAACAAAAATACAGAAAAAATGGCGCTAAATCAAAACATAATATATCTGAATATTAAACCACAAACAAATAGATTGTTTTAGTAGTAAAAAGTCTATTAATGCCGAAAAAAAAAAACTTATAATAGTGAAAAGTCAAAAATAAAAAGTGACCAAATGTGAAAAAAGAAGCTCAATACACAGAGAACTTTTTTCAATAGCCCCAAAAATGTGAAAAAACCATACACTATATTACCAAAAGTATTGGGACGCCTGCCTTCACACACATGAACTTTAATGGCATCCCAGTCTTAGTCCGTAGGCTTCAATATTGAGTTGTCCCACCCTTTGCAGCTATAACAGCTTCCACTCTTCTGGGAAGGCTGTCCACAAGGTTTAGGAGTGTGTCTATGGGAATGTTTGACCATTCTTCCAGAAACGCATTTGTGAGGTTAGGCACTGGTGTGGACGAGAAGGCCTGACTCGCAGTCAGCTCTCTATTATCCCAAAGGTATTCTGTCGGGTTGAGGTCAGGACTTTTTGCAGGCCAGTCAAGTGCCTTCACCCCAAACTTGCTCATCCATGTCTTAATGGACCTTGCTTTGTGCACTGGTCTAAACCATTTGGTGGAGGGGGGATTATAGTGGGGGGTTGTTTTTCAGGGGTTGGGCTTGGCTCCTTAGTTGCAGTGAAGGGAAATCTTAAGGCGTCAGGCTGCTTAGACATTTGGACAATATCATGCTCCCAACTTTGTGGGAACAGTTTGGGATGGCCCTTTCCTTTTCTAACATGACATGACTCCTGTTCCAACCATCTGCTCTCTCGTCTCCTCCTCCTATGCCCGCATTCAGGACTTCTCCAGAGCATCTCCCATCCTCTAGATACTCCCTACCCCAATCTGCCCGACTATCTCTTACTCTGTCCACTTTTAGGCGATCTGTGAAAACCCATTTCTTTGGAGTAGCCTATCCGGCTTATAACTAATAAACTGTCTTATAACTTTCTCCATCAGCTCAACCCCCACAGTTATTACCTTTTGTATCACTTGACCCTCCACTCTGCGATTGTAAGCTCTAACAAGCAAGGTACTCTGCCTTTATTTTGTAAAGTGCTGCTAAAACTGTTGTCACTACATAAATCTTATAATAATCTGTATTATAATATTATTATTAATAATAATAATAATAATATTAATAATAATAATAATAATATTAATAACAACAATATTAATAATAATAATACAACCTTCCCATCTATTTACTAATGTTAGCAGCATAAGGATTAAAAGCAGTTCAAGTTGATTGAGAACGTTTAGTTCCACTTTAAAAGAAAAAAAAATTAGCTGAGGAGCATTTAATTTAAAAGCTATAGACATGAGGACCAAAGTGTTTGTATCTGCTGAAGGGGGTCATGTTAAAGGGTATGGATATAATGAGCATTTTTGTCACTTGAGTAAGTACATTATTTCACACTTGTTAAGTCTACTCACCGCAAAAGCTGATTACCACTAATGATACTGAATGGATTAAACTGATAGCAGGACAAAGACTGCAAAGACCAGCCTATGCCTATGTACGATCCATTGTTTAGTTTAACCAGTTCTGGACCGGAAGGATTTGCCCCCTTAATGACCAGGCCATTTTTTGCGATTTGGCACTGCTTTACTTTAACAGAAAACTGCGCGGCTGTGCTATGCGGTACCCAAAAAACAGATGTCCTTTTTTTTGCCACAAATAGATCTTTCTTTTGGTGGTATTTTATTTTTGCACTATAAACAAAAAAAGAGCGACAATTCTGAAAAAAAAAAAACAATATTGTTTACTTTCTGCTATATAAAATTCCCAATAAAAAAAAATTAAAAATCAATTTTTTTCATAATTTTAGGCAAATTTGTATTCTGCTACATATTTTTGGTAAAATAAATTCTAATAAGTGTATATTGATTGGTTTGCGCAAAAGCTATGGCGTCAACAAACCAGGGGAAAGATTTATGTCATTTTCATATATTTATTTTTTTACTAGTAATGGTGGCGATCTGCGATTTTTTAGCTGGACTGTGACATTGCGGTGGACAGATCGGACCTCTAACTGACATTTTTGACACTTGTGGGGGGACCAGTGACATTACTACAGTAATCAGTGCAAAAAAACGCACTAATGATACTGGCAGGGAAGGGGTTAACACCAGGGGTGATTAAATCGTTAAATGCGTCCCTATGGAGTGCTTTCTAACTCTGAGGGGGGATGGGCTTGCTGCATGAACACAGGATAGGAGGAACACAGGGATCCTTACTGACAGAAAACAACAAGAGAAGGGCGCACCGTGCATTGCCACTTAAAAGTTTATTAAAATCAAAGAAGGGTAGCGTACAATACACTCACAAACGCAGCATATGAACAACACTTGAGTGGCGATTTTGGCTCTGAGGAAGAGGGTCCTCCCTCGAAACGCGTAAGCCACATCAGGTTTTGAGGACGCCATCACGCTATCCAGCAGCAGAGAAGTGTCCTGGAAGCGAGCGGTGCCCATTTCCTATATGCTTGTTCATATGCTACGTTTGTGAGTATATTGTACGCTACCCTTCTTTGATTTTAATAAACTTTTAAGTGGTAATGCACAAGGTCGGTGCGCCCTTCTCTTGTTGTTTTCTTGTAGTGCCTTTTGGATACCCTTGGTCCTGAGGGGGGCAGCAAGACCACTCCTTTTGTGTCATAAAACCGCCTAGAAGATTCACCTTCCCGCATACCACTTGAGCGCAGGAGAGATATTGTTGTTTTTTGGAATTCATTACTGACAGAACAGCGGTCTGCTGTGTTTACAACGGCAGACCGCCGTTCTGTCTCCACGGAGAGCGATCGCTGGAGCCCAGCGACAATTATGGCTGCCGGACCGGCTGATTGGCTTCCACTGTTGCCAAAGACGCACGTGCCCCCGCTAGAGGTCCCGCAAAGCGACGTACAGGTACGTTGTTTCGTGGGACAGAGCTGACCTGCCGCAGTAAAACTAAGACGGCTGGTCAGCAAGCGGTTAAGGCAACTTTGTCTTGTGCAGGTATACAGGTATAACAACATACAGGAAGATACCATGCACTGCCTGAATAATCTTCCTGTGATGTTGGATCCAAATCGCATTGATAAACGTAGATGAGGATCTGACTTGGAGGTGACTTCCATTAAAGTCTATGGGCACAAACCAGATAGAAGTTGCTTTGAAGTAGTACAGGAACCTTTTCTAAAGTTGGAGCAACTTCAGTAGTGCTAATTAAGATGGCTCTCATTGACTAACATACTAAAATTGGATTTCACATGTCATCCGACTTGGGGTCTCATAAGTCGAATACCAAGTCTGTAGGCCAGTGTGAACCTAGCCTAAAACATAAAATATTTAAAAAAAAAAACTAAACTTTATTGGCTGTAATGCCATTGCACGTATTACTTAAATATATTAAATATTAAGAAGAAAAAAATAGAAAAAGCCTTTTTCTTAATTTCTTTTTCTTTCAGAAGCTTATTAGATGCTCCCTACTTATTCTTATGTGGTAGTGCAAGAGTGCAATATATGTTTAAACTTTAATGTGCTATTATTATAGGCTGGGGATGGAATTGTGTTGGCAATTTAGGAAAGGCCAGCAGAGGGCACCATTGAGATTGTGTAAATGATTGTAATGTGTGGGACTGTATGCAAAGGCATTTGATACAGCTCCGTCCCCACAAACGCTTACTGTACAAACTAAGGTAGGTAGGTATGGACCATAGTTTGAATACCTGGATTGAAAAATTGGTCCAGGGGTGAGTCCAGAGGGTGGTGATAAATGGGGAGTACTCAAATTGGTCGGGTGTGGAAAGTGGAATCCCCCAAGGATCTGTCCTGGGATCAATCCTGTTTAATTTATTCATAAACGACCTAGAAGCGGGGATTTCTAGCACAATCTCGGTATTTGTGAACGATACTAAGCTAAGCATGCCAATATCTTCGATACAGGATGTGGAAACCTTACAAGCAGACCTGAACAAAATAATGGGGTGGGCAACTACATGGCAGATGAGGTTTAATGTTGGAAAATGTAAGGTAATGCACTTGGGTGTCAGAAATATGAACGCAAGCTACTCACTAGGGGGGAAACCTCTGGGTGAATCTGAGATGGAAAAGGACCTGGGGGTACTGGTAGACAACAAGCTTAGCAATGGCATGCAATATTAAAAAGTAGTCCCCTGTAGTGCATTTGCACATCTTTCCCAGCAAGGAGTATTATCTCCAAGGGTTAGAAAGGCTGGATTCATCTCTTTTTCATGGATAGTGTAGGACCCACTGATAATGGGGTACTTTGACGCAGTAGTGGGCTTGAGCACGATATGGCCATATGGTGGGACCAAATCCCCATTTTTATTTATGGATTGTCTTCAGATTTGGTAGTAATTTCTTTTGCATTTGCGCGCTATTCTTTTTTAAATAATGGCATGCAATGCCAAGCCGCTGCAAGCAAAGCCAACAGAATACTGGGATGTATAAAAAAGGGGATTCACTCCAAAGATAAAGAGATTTTTCTCCCACTCTACAAGATTCTGGTTCAGCCGCATCTGGAGTATTCCATCCAGTTCTGGGCACCGGTCCTCAGGAAGGATGTGCTGGAACTGGAAAGAGTCCAGACAAGGGCAACAAAAATAATTAGGGGAATGGAGGACATCAGCTATGAGGAAAGACTACAAGCATGGAACTTATTCTCTCCGGAGAGGAGACGCTTGAAAGGGGATATGATATCAATGTACAAATACTGTACTGGTGACCCTAGCATAGGGAACAAACTTTTCAGAGAAAAGGAATTCAATAAGGGCCACAAACTAAAACTAGAAAAAAAAAGGTTTAACTCTAAACTGCGTAAAGGGTTCCATACCGTAAGACAGTGTTTCTCAACTCCAGTCCTCAGGGCACACTAACAGGCCAGGTTTGCAAGAAAACTGAAATACATCACAGGGGATATCATTTGCTGCTCAGTGATTGCAGTATTCTAGTCTGCATCTCCCCAAGGTAATACTTAAAATCTGGCCTGTTAGTGTGCCCTGAGGACCGAAGTTGAGAAACACTGCTGTAAGAGCAGTAAGGATGTGGAATTCTCTTCCACAAGCAGTGGTGTCAGCAGGGAGCATCGATAGTTTCAAAAAACTATTAGATGGGCACCTTAAAGACCACAATATACAGGGGTACACAATGTTCAGTTAACAGCAAACACACACACACATCATAGGTTAAACTGGATGGACTGATGTCTTTTTTCAGCCTCACTAACTATGTAACTGCATAGGAAAGGGAATGATTGATGGAAGCCTACGTTTCTCAGCCAATACAACTTGCCGATAGAGTCAGGGGGCTGGGGCTTTAACAGACAGGCGGAGCTCTGAGGAAAGGGAAAGTTCAGCCATGTAAACGCCCCTCCCTTACATATTTGTTCCATTTTTTTTTTTCCCAAAATATTTTTATTAAATGAAATTGAACAAGTCATACAGCAAGACTGGAAAGGCATTTGGTGAACATAAAGTATTGCGTTGAACAAGGAGAGTACAATAACCTCATAACCAAGATTGGATAATAAGTCAACCTAAACATATTGTCAAGAGGAAAGGTATTTGACAAATAACAAAAAGTCAAGTACATCGTGAGAAAGGATTTATCTTAAACATGCCATAATTAGAGAGCTAAATAAAAATCGGTTAATGGTTGTAAGTGAAAGGTACAGGGGGCATAAAGGGTTGGTATAGATCCAACTATAAGAGTGAGATCTCCTTGTGGTTTGTTCCATAGCTGAGATCTGAGGTGTATGGAAAAGGAGTTGTCTAAGTGATAGATGGGTCAACTATGTTGATTATGTGATAATCTAGGGGTAAGTTAATGTATGACTGGGCGCATGTGGAGGGTTAAGGTGGTACCCTGATGGGGGCCAAATCAACCCTCTGTTCAAATGTGGTTGGGAGGGAGGTAAGGGGGGGGGGGTAAGAGAGGGTTAGAGGGGGAGTCTGACTCAGTCTCTGTTCCGGGGTCTTCTACACTCAGTCTAATGTTAAGGGGGGTTGGGTAGAATGAGTACTGTAAAGGGAGGTATGGAGGGTTCTCGTCCACTGAGAGAGGAAAAAGGCACGATGAGCTCACACTTTCCACCCTTGTTTAGGGGTGGGAGCATCATATAGTTGGAAAAATAAAATTCGGACGAGTCCTCCACTTTTCAGTGTGTAACGGATAAAGAAAGATTAAGGGGTATGTTTCACGATGATCCAATGTCACAAGTCGTTATTGGGAGGAGAAACGTTGGTGTTATTATGCAACATAATTGCGTTATAGGTAGAGGATGATGTAAAAGCAGACCATGTAGCCCAAATGTGTGCGTACTTATCAGTCGAGTCGCGTGCAATTGCTATGAGTTGTTCAAATTTTGCAATTTTATCTATTCTTTGGATCCACTCCTTTATGGAAGGTGGGGATTGAGACTTCAAATGTAAAGGGATGCATGCTTTTGCGGCATTGATCAGGAATGGTGTTATAGATTTGCAGTAGCGACGTGGAGGGGTTGTGGTGTGTTGTAGTAGAAATTGCGCCGGTGACCATTTTTAAACAAATAGGAATTGTTTTGATGAAATAGTTAGGTCAACTGACTAAATTTAAATTTAATTTTCGTTTAGTTTTCATCACTAAAAACATGCAGCTGATAAAAACTATGATGAAAAGATTTTCGTTGATGAAATTAACACTGCTTCAAACTTTCTAAACAGAGGTCCAGTTTACTGTCCTTCAGACTTTAGAGGGGCCGGACTGTGGCTAGTGGAAGTAGAAGACATCCTGTCAACTGTGAAAGTAAACAATAACTCATCTTTAATAATAGTAATAGTGCCCCATAATTGGTGTCAGTGAAAGGAACAGTTCATAATCCTCGGTGTCAGTGGGAGGAATAGTGTACCATCAGTGGTGTCAGTAATAGTGCCCCATTGTTGGTGTCAGTGAGAGAAATAGTAACCCAGTGTTGGTGTCATTGAGTGGAACAGTGCCCTATTGTTGGTGTCATTGAGAGAAATAGTGCCCAAACCTTGGTATCAATTGGAGAATTAGCACCCTGCCATTGGTATTAGTGGGAGGAATAGTGCTTGATCATTGGTATTAGTGGGAGGAATAGTGCCCCATCGTTGGAGCCAGTGGGAGGAATTGTGCCCCGTGGTTGGTGTCAATGGGAAGAATAGTGCCCCCTTGTTGGTGTCACTGGGTGATTAGTGCCCCAGTCTCCAGAGGCTGGATAAAAGCAAGCAAAGGGCTGTAGTTGGAAGATTACTGCTATAGCATAAGGCAAGGGTCACAGAGGTGGTAGAGGGCGATTAAAACAAGCGGCTCATACGCATTAATTAGCCTCCTGACCACCTACCTCCAAATTAATATGACGGCTGCTCAGGTCTGTTCGCATTGCCATGACAGAGATATTTTATAGTGCAGCAAATTTAGCTCTGTGTGCCACCAGGTGCTAAATCCGGTTAATAAAGTTACTGGACCCATGCCACAAGTGCATCCCAAATGTTTGTCATGCAGTTGTGGCTTAGTATCCCAATAGAAATTCCCTGTTGAGATCCAAAAAAACCCCTAAAAAAATAGACATTTAGTAGGTGGCAGTATTGTCTCAACATCTGCAAACCACCATCCAATGGCCTCTGAAGAGCATCCACCTCGTATCACTTTCCAGAGGGGTAGTAAAGTTTTCCACCCATGTATAAGAAGTCTAAAAAAACAAAATACATATAATATTATTCACCAGCGCATGCATTTACCACATTCAAAAAGTAGCTGTATCCCAGTGCCCTATGGCTAATAAAGTATATGCAAATAATTGATTACACAGTGCTATAATGTGTACAAATTATATAACTACAAATAAGTAATAAAAAAAATCACAAATTTCACTATTTTTCAAAAAAGTGTCTGCACTTAAATATATATATATATATAAAGTATCCATGTATAAATTGTCTATTTTCCCACAAAGTGCAATGTACTGTGCAGAAAAATATATTCACTTTCAGTTCCCAAATAACTTGTACATGATCCTCCACCATCACACCAAAGAACTCTCCTACTTATGTTTCTTGGGTGTTCACCATCAACATTAATCTCGGATCAGATATTCTTCCTCAGCTTTCCATGAATGCACACTGCAGCGCTTATATTTACAGGAATTTCCACCATCTATATCAGCCTTGGACTAGGTGTTTCTCCTCTCCTCATATCATCATGCATGTTTTGAAAGTATCGTAGGAAAAACAAGGAAAGCCACCATAGTGTGAAACATTTAATATTTATTAAAAGTTTTAAATTTCTCTCTAATAAATGCCCACTCACTTTAAAAAGTGCTATGCCAAGCTGTCATGTACCTGACTGTGGAGCCCAAGATGATGAGGATGACCTCTTGCACAATTCCTATGCCAGAACTCCTGGCTTTGGAGACAGGGACTGCTAGGGCAGTGGAAGGGTGCAGGTGCCTGGAAGCAGTAGTAGTGAGCTGTAGCTTGGAGACACAGGAGTCCTTCCAGTGGTAGTATGGAGTATGCTCACAAAAGCCTTGTTCAGCAGGAGCCAGGCAGACAGGTGCAGCATCAGGATTAGGTTCAAGGTCGGGAACAGGCAGAAGTTGGTAACATGCTGACGTTGGGCTACCAAATCAGAAAGTGGAGACTCTGTCAGAAATCCAAGCCGAGGTCAGTAACATAAGCGAGCATCAGATATAACGGGCACAGGTGATCCAAGGGAGGTGTCAGACGTAGCCGGGTCAGGAGAAAAATTATCAGACACAGGAACAAGAGCTGAAGACAATCCAGCACTGAGGTCAGGCAGATTCTCAGTTTAAATAGGCTGCTGGGCGCCAGAAGCTGTGGATGTGTGCGAATGCCTATGATCAAAGATGATGCACAAGAAAGCTCGCAAACAGTTTGCTAAAGACAAGCAGATTAAGGACATGGATTACTGGAACCATGTCCTGTGGTCTGATGAGACCAAGATAAACTTATTTGGTTCAGATGGTGTCAAGCATGTGTGGCGGCAACCAGGTGAGGAGTACAAAGTGTAAGAGACGCTCAGTGCGCGTGCCCAGGCACACGGGAAGCAATGTGCGAATGCGCATGCGCCAATGCGCGAACACGCCAATGCGCCAATGCGCGAACGCGCCAATGCGCGGACGCGCGAACGTGCGTACGCAACGTGCGCACGCAATTGGCGCCAAACGGCCTATTTATACCAGGCGGTGACAGGAGCACATTGCTGAGTGGTCTTTCAGCTTGTGTTCCTGTTTACCTGTGCCCTGACCTGCTTGTGGATTTCCCGTTACACCGACCCGGCTTGCCTTTTGACTCTCCTTGGATTCCTGCCTGCCTTGTGACCTCAGCCTGTCTTTGACCCTGCCTTGCCTTATGCCTTTGTACCTTGCTGCCAGACTGTGTACCGACTTCGGCTTGTATCCTGACTCCGCTTCTGCCTCACGTTCCTGTACCCGTGCTGTCCGGCTGTTGACAACCCCTTGGCTTGTGTTCCGATTACGCTCCTGCCTTCTCATCCAGCATCACCGAGTTCCAGTTTCAGGTGTTCATCCGGTGATCCACAGCCATCAGTCTTCTGCCAAGACATCACCTGCTATACCGGCCCTCGTGCCACTCTGTGTCCTACACCGCCTGTCATCTCTATCAGGGGTGTTGGACAGGAGGTGCAAGAGAAGCCCCCTCTACAGCTTGGTCTCCACCAGGTACGTGATAAAAGACAAGTGTGTCTTGCCTAAAATCAAGCATGGTGATGGGAGTGTCATGGTCTGGGGCTGCATGAGTGCTGCCAGCACTGGGGAGCTGCAATTCATCAAGAGACCATGAATGCCAACATGTACTGTGACATACTGAAGCAGATCACGATCCCCTCCCTTTGGAGACTGGGCCGCAGGGCTGTATTACAACATGATAACGACCCCAAACACACCTCCAAGACGACCACTGCCTTGCTAAAGAAGCTGAGGGTAAAGGTGATGGACTGGCCAAGCATGTCTCCAGACCTAAACCCTATTGAGCATCTGTGGGGCATCCTCAAATAGAAGGTGGAGGAGCGCAAGGTCTCTAACATCCACCAGCTCCGCGATGTTGTCATGGAGGAGTGGAAGAGGACTCCAGTGGCAACCTGTGAAGCTCTGGTGAACTCCATTGCCCACGAGAGTTAAGGCAGTGCTGGAAAATAATGGTGGCCGCACAAAATATTGACACTTTGGGCCCAATTTGGACATTTTCACTTAGCTGTGTACTCACTTTTGTTGCCAGCTGTTTAGACATTAATGACTGTGTGTTGAGTTATTTTGAGGGGACAGCAAATTTACAATGTTATACAAGCTGTACACTCACTACTTTACATTGTAACAAAGTGTAATTTCTTCATATATATATATACATATATATATGGCTGTCAGATAATTCTAAACACAATGCTTTACAATGTATATTTTCGTACTTTTAGTGCCGGTTCACACTTCTGCAATGCGGGAACGCTGCGAATATACAGCGTGTTCCCACATCGCATCCGCACCCCTGGCAGTTCACACTGCCATATGCGATACGCTGGGGGTGTCAATTAAAAGTTAACGACACCCCCAGATCAGATCGCATATCGCAGTACGATCTGAAAGTTCGCACAGAATCGGATCGCACTAGTGTGAACCAACATACGATCTGATTCTGCTGCGGACCAAAAAAAGGGTCCTTTAGTGTTTTGTGGTCCTTTAGTGTTTAGTGCGTGTTTTAGTGCGATTGCGGTGCAAATTCAGCCATGCAATCTGTATGGCTGAATTTGCACCACACAGAGATCGCATGTAATTTTAGGAGCAGTGCCCTCCGAATTACATGCGATCTCTGTGATTGCATAAATGTGAACCCCCACTTAAAGACTAAGTGCTGGTTCAGACATATGCAATGTCAGACATTGCATGTGATTCGCAGTGCACTGCTCTGCAAATCACATGCGATGTCTGTGCATTGCGAATTCAGTCATACAGATTGTACGGCTGAATTTGCATCACATTTGGACCAAAGACTTTTTTTGGTCTGCACCAGAATCAGATCTCATGGATGTTCACACCTATGCGATCCGATTCATGTCCGTACAGACAGTTCGCACTGCGATATGCGAACTGATCTGGGGGTGTCGTTAACTTCATATTGACACCCTCAGGGATTTGCATATGGCAGTGTGAATTGCCTGTGAGTTGAGTGCGATGCGGGGACCCGCAGTGGATTTGCAGGGTTCCCGCATCACATATGTGTGAACCGGCACTCAGCCTTTTTCTGACACTTGTTGCTTACAAGTTAGAATCAATACTTTTTGCTAGAAAATTACTTAGAACCCTCCAAACATTTTATATATTTTTATATATAAATATATATTTACATATATACATATATATATATATATATATATATATATATATATATATATATATATATATATATATATATATATATATAGTATATATATATATATATATATATTTTTTTTTTTTTTTTTTTAAGCAGGGACCCTAGAGAAAAAATTGGCGATCGTTGCAAATCTTTTATGTCACACTGTATTTGCGCATACGTCTTTCGAACACAGTTTTTTTGGGAAAAAATACACTTTAATGAGTTTTTAAAAACTTAACAGTAAAGTTAGCACAATTTTTTTGTAGAATGTAAAAGATGAAGTTACGCCGAAAATCACGATCTTTATTCTAAGCAAAATAACAAAAAGTGATTCTCATTTTATCCAGAGTCGTGCAGCTCTAATTATACAGTATATATGTATATATTGCTGAAACATGTTTACCATATGCAAGGCTAAGAATCTTAGCAAAACAATTTGAGGTCAGTTTGTTTTTTTGAGTACTGAAAAGCTAACCTAGCACCACGACGGAGCTAAATTCAAAGTTTCTAAGGGAGTAGTACAATCCACGCTTGAGAGAATTTCAAATAAATTTTCATGAATCAGCCATATATGAAGTAAAGAGAAATACCACTGTATTCTGTAGATGCATCCCAGTCCTCTGGTTTAACATTATATAGATTATGACTTAGTATCCTGACCATGCATTGAAGCAATGGGAAGGAAGAGCAAAGGGCACCACTAAGAGAAGATCTTTGCCTCATCTAATCAGAGGTACAATACCTTTGCTTTCACTGAGAAAATGCTAAGGCTTCCCTGAATGGTGCCCATGCTGGAGTAGAGGTGCCTTCTACAGTGGTTTTCAGTTTCTAGAAGGATCACACAGATATGGCATATGCATCTTTACATTGATCCAAGCTGGACCAACGTAAATATGTAAAAACATGCAATACCTGGAGTTGTTCTGTAAAGCAGCATTAACCATTGGCAGGGTCAAACCGCCAATAAAGCTGTGATGAATATCCTAAAGATGGGTGGGCAGGTAACTTTTCTGGGGGCTGAAGTTCTTTAGATCTTAGTGTGTGTCTTAGTGTAACTTTTTACTGGAGTTCAGACTCCATCTTGTAAGGGGGTTGAAAAGTGCAAGTTAGCCTCTGCCCGGCAGGAAAGTAAAGGGTTAACTTTTTCCCCAGGTCTCTGTTTTTGGTGGGCTGCTGCTGGGTTCTGCCCCCCTTCCTGTGCATAGAAAATCAGGAGGGAGCTTTGCCCAGATGGGTCAGAGTCCAGCCACATGGGAGAAGGTAGGCTGACAACTGAGATGTAACCAATTCCTCCAGCAACCACCTGAGGGCTCTGTCCCTCTCTGCCTTCAGCTACCTTCTCATCCTGACTTGTCCACTGGAGATTGCCTGCCTGAGGAGCCTGCCAACATGCCTAGAGCTGCTAAGATCTGTAGTCTGGGCAAGGTGTCGGAGAGTGCTTCTGTTCCTGATTCCAGCAAAGCTGCTACAGACCAGTGTCCTGGAGCCTTCCATGTGTAGGGGGATTGCTGTGACTTTCCTCTTAGAAGATAGTAGCCATGGACTCTTTCCTAAGCAGGTATGCCAGGGCGGCACACAAGCCTGCAGTTAGGGAATGGAGATGTTAGGAAAATACTTCAATGTATGCTGAACTGTTTTCTTGCATTCTTCCAGTAAAATGTTTAAACCCTTGGCTTTGACTGGCCTGAAGTTACTTAAAGTGGTGACATGCCATTGCTAGGGGCAATAAGCAAAAAGGAAAGGATGATATGACAGTCAGAAACTGGTGGAATGGTATCGGCAGGGGTGACGGGTCTCAAGTATAGTGATTAGTATAGGATTGGTTCAGAGCATACCTCCTGACCGGTTGGTGCCCCAGCAACCGGGACTTGCAATTGAGCAGGTGTACCTAATAAAGTGGCTAGTGAGTGTATATTCTCTGTGGTTATGGAGGATTATATATTTAAATGAAAGTTTTGTGTCCGAAGTTCAGCTATAAAGGACTCTACCCTTTGCCTCAGAAAAGTACCTAATCAGTTAATAAGCCAAATTGTGCTTCAACTTGTGAAATGATAGCCTTTAGTAAATTGTGGCACATGTAAATGTCATTTAAACAAAGGAATTTGTTTATGCAATTCTCTTTATTACTTGATCTATACACACTTCTGCCGATTTAATTACTCAGACGCTATTAAATCAAAATATTGGACATGGAAGTGTAGTTAATCCAATAGCATCCAACTCATCAATTTTAGGTATGCCTTTATCTCAGGCCGCAATGTTTCTGCTTTTGCTTGATTGTGTCTGCAAACAAACGACTTCAGCATTTCTGCAAAGCTAATCCCCGGAGACATCAAAACGCAGGGAGAACAAAGTGTCTTCTGCCTGTCACACTGCCAGCGTAGTGCTGGGCAGCCATGAAATCATCTTACTCCATAAAGAGTCCTCGGCATGGCAGTATAATGCAAGCTCTTATATCTTGACCTGCATTGTTAATGAGCTTCAATGGGGCCTGAGAGATAAATCAATTATGAATCATAAACACAATTACACAGAGTAATTGTCATGAAACTGAGACACTGAATCATTGATGGGGATGGCAAATTGTTTGCTGTATGTTTGTATTGACATGGGAGGACAAAGCATGCTGTCCAAACCTCTAAAGGGACTGAGACCAAAAGATATTCTTCAGATCACCCCTAGTACTCCAGTATATGCTCCTAGAAACTGGATTAACATACCCACTTGCCTACCATGATAAATTTATAAATGGCATGGAAGACAAGTGGTAGACAAGTGATTAAAGCAAACATTAGCTTTGATCTTTAACAGCCAACAAAGGACTTTCTAATAAAAGGGTCTAGAGCCACCCACTTTACAGAGCTTTGAAAGTGTGCCTCCACCCCCTAGCTAGTGATGTTCGTCGCGGTTCTTGGGTTCTCTGGTTGAAACAGCCTGAGCAGTAAGAGAACTCAGAACTTCTGTCCCCCAAGCGCTCCTGCGAGTAATAACCCAGGAAACTTTTATTATTTCATCTCCGGGGTCACTGCTGTCATCCCTTGGCTAGTGTAGTCCAGGATGCAGCTATTCAAGCATGATCTGTGCTTGATTAGCTGCAGTGAAGAACAGGAGAGACATTATCATTAAACTGAGGTATTGAATCATTGATGGGGTTGGCAAATGGTTTGCAGTATGTTTGCATGGGAGGACAAAGTAAGCTGTCCAGGCCTCTTAGTGACTGGTCTATGTACAGTTAGACTTGGCACAATGCTGGGGGGTGTCACAGTACAGATCCCGAGTGGGCAGTGTGTCCCCTGTATGAATCAGGTGGTCAATGGCTTCCATCAATCAATAGTCTGCAGGACTGGTAGCAAACACCAACAAGTTGTTTCCCAGTAGTTGATAGAGTAGTCTCTGCTGAGGTTAAGAAAAGTATTGAAATATTATGTCCAGCTGCTCCAATAGGGACTAGGGATGATTGAACGGTTCGGGTCGACCATCGGTTCGACCTGAACATTGACTGTTCGAAATTCGGCTGAATTCTGAACTTTTTGCGGTAAAAGTTCAGAATTCGGCACCAGAACCGCCCAAAATGCAATGGGACAGGAACTGGGCTTTAAAAGCCCGTGATTGGACCAGAAACGTGAGTAAAAGCCAATTGAGGGGGCAGGAGGATGCTAGGAATGTGATTGGAGTGACTAGGGGGTCCAGAGGCCAATCAGTAGTGAATACACCCCCCAGTATATAACATAGCCCCGCCAAATCTCTAGCACTGTAATACAGGGGCTGTGGAAGAGAGTGGAAGCAGTTCTGTTACTCCTGCTGCAAAAGTGTCATTTAGCAATTATTAGTGTGAGGAAAGGGATATGCAGTGTAGTTAGGATACTATATACCACTATAGTTAGATTCAAAAATATAGTTTCTGTAGGGAAAGTGTTAAGTGTCAGGGTGACCGTAGTGTAGTTTAGGGTGAACTGACTCTGACTGCTATGCCAGGGTGACCGAACTCATCCATGTCAGGGTGACCGCAAGAAGAAAAAGATCATTTTTCTTAGAATTTTTAGTAGAGCAGGGATGGGGTTCCGCTCCTTTCACACCTGGGCGTTTTTGTTTCAGGCGTTTATTGGGCTTTTTTGAGGACGTCTTTGGAGGCAGGCATGACATCTGAACTTTTTAGGAACTTTTTTTTGTGTGATTAATAGTCCCTGGGGCATGACCCAGAACCCTAGGCACTTTTTAGGGGCATTTATTTGGTGTTAGGGCTTCAAAATTGTGTTTTTTGATTACCGAAGTTCAGATCCCATTGATTTCAATGGGGTTCTGGAATTCGGACCCGAACTTTCGGGAAGTTCGGGTGTTCTGGCCGAACCAAACTTTTCAAAAGTTCGATCATCCCTAGGGACATGTATTAAGTCTCATCACAAGAAGCTATAGCTGTCTGTAATGGGGCGCATACCGCTTCCACCCCTGGCTGGACTTCGGAGATGTAGTGGCAAGGTACAGCATGTAGGTCAGCTAGAGCAGCACTCCTGGGCAGTGGGATGGGAGTCGTCCCTAGCTTGATAAGCTGTACCAACACTCTTCCACTGTGGACCTTAGATAGCGTGCGGCCCACCAACCACTCTCCTGGTGTCATGGGGTCCTTGCTGGGTTCTACCATAACAGTTGCCCTTTGTAGCTTCCTGTGAGCCCCCACTGGGAGGGACCAGACCACCTCTTGTAGGGTGCCAAGATGAAGTTTTGTTTTGGGGAGTGCGGACCACCCCTACTTGCTCCAGTTGCTTCTTTGTTGCTCAGGGCTGGGCCACATAAGCTTGCAGTACTCTGAGCCATACTGCTCGCAGGCCTGTAAGCAGGTCGGAAAGTTATAGTTAGCTGCTGCCTGGGAGGGAAAGGGTTAACTTATTTCCCGGGTCTCTGTTTTTGGCGGGCTGCTGCTGGGCTCTGCCCCCTCCCTGTGCATATGAAATAGGAGGGAGCTCTGCCCAAATCAGTCCAGCCATGTGGGAAGAAGGCAGGCTGCTATGTAACCCAATCCCCCTGCCCAGGCTGGCTATGCTCATCTCTTCCTTCAGCCACCTTCTCCTTCTTTTGTCACCACTGGAGATCACCTGCAGAGAGGAGCCTGTCAACGTGCCTGGGGCTGCTGAACCCTGTAGTCCCACAACACAATGCTTTCTGCATGGAAAGAAAAGACACAGACAGCCAGCAAGGTGTGAGAGAGAGCTTCTGTCCTGATTCCGGCAAATCTGCTACAATCCTGTGTCCTGGAGCCTTCCACATGTAGGGGGATTGCTGGGACTTGCAGTCTTCCTTAAGATACCAGCATGGATTCTACCTTTGCACAAGCCTGAGTTAGGGATTTGGGATGTAGGGAAAACTGTTTCTTGCACATGTGAACTCTGTCATGTTTTGTACCTTTTTCTAAGTAAAGCTTTCAAATCTTGCCTTCTGCCTGATCTGTAATGGGAGTTAATAGTTTAACGACAGCCTGGGTGGGTTTCTGAATCCTGACCACACAGTTTTTGGATAGGTGCCCATAATGACAACACCGCCAACATTTTTGGTCCTCCTGGTGATCCCTGCACAATGGGTTCTCACCCCTCTGCGGTTGGGGTAAGTCTTTATTGAGGTTGCTACCTCCTGTTTCAAGGCGGCCACATCCTGAGCTAGTTTATTTAGGGCAGTTTGCATGGCTGACAGGAGTGAAGGTGCCAGGGGCCTCTTTTTACTGTTGCATCCACTCTTCTTGTTCCTACGCAAACACATCCGCCACCGCATTATGGAAGAAAGTGGTAGGCCGCACCTTCATTTTCTACTGCAGGGCTCCCTGAACTGGACCTTTTTTCAAAAGAGTATTAAACTGGTCCCTCGGTATATGGTCTGAATCAGCAATGTTAGCACAGACACAAACATCCCTTTTTTCTAGGCACCTCCAGAGATTTTGCATGGCCACTGCATAGTGGGCGAGGCTCTTGTCCTCCTGCTGTTACTTTAAGAAGAACCTTTGTCACAGCTCCGGCAGCAGTAACTTCTCCCCAAACAAGAACTCCATGTGTAAAATGATTTGCTCTCGAGTAGCTAGCGCCTTCTCTGGCAGCTCCATCACCGCATGGCAGGCATTGGCCTCTAAGGCGTTAAAAGGCTAGCTCGGCCATCAGCTGGGCCAGAACCTGGTACAGGCACGTGGCACTCTTTAGTCTCTCCTCCCCTCCCATTATGCCAGAGAAATGTTAGAGTGATTGAACTTTGGTATTAGGACTAAGGCAATCCTAGCGGGGCCATGCAGGAATCCAATCCTCTTTCCACATCCGCTGCAAAGGACATATCCTGCCGACTGCTGCCAAGTACAGGTGGGTAAGCATGGTGCGGCAGCAATAAGTCACACGGTCAGGTATAGTATAAAACTTGTATTGAAGAAACGCAGCAACAGTTCACAACAAACCCAGTGGGAAGACTGCCAACCGGGTGCACTAATACTTTCCAGTAACGTGACAAAAGCAGATTTCAGCTGGACTGATAGCATCTGTTGAAAGGGGCAGAAAACACCCTGGCCATCTCGTGCCTAGTTGAAAAGTTATCCAGAAGAGGAGAATCCCTTTGTGTTCCTGCCTCATCAGGAACCTTTCCTTATCACTAATGCTGTCCCTAGCAAACAGAGTACCTTTGCTTATGCTACCCACTCACATAAACATGCACCAAAGTGGGAGCCAGAGCCCTAAATAGGCTCTGCCTGACCCAAGATGGCTGCCAGAGTCACATGGGGTGACAGCATCCAACTGGACCGCTTCGCTTCCCAAGTGAACCTGGGAAACCATAGAGGAACCCTATTTCTCCTGACTCCACCTGCAGTGGAGATAAATACTGCACCTGACTACACGTTTACAGTGCTGTGCTTTGACAGCTGAATGGGCTATTCACAGGGAGCTTTGTATTCTATGAATGAATACAAAGCTTCTTTTAATTGGCTGAGGTAGAGATCTTGACAACATCTGCCCACCTCTCCAAGTCAGCAATTCAGAGGAAGCTTTGTATTCTTTCACAGAATGCAAAGCTCCCTGTGAATGGCTGAGCAGCATTCAGCCCAATTTGATTTTGTTTTGGAAGCAGGGCAGACAGTTATTGTCTCACTGCCAGAATGCACCACTGTATACTGTATGTAGCTGTTTAAAAAGCCCATTTTACACTACCAGCTGTATCAGTAAGTTTTGGTTCTGCCAGGATGGGTAATCAGGAGGACCCATCTATCCAGCAACATCTTAGGGGGTAGAGCTACTCATTAAATCATCTTAATCATCATTACTTTCTAGGCAAGAAGGGAAAGAACTGAGTCTTTTAGAGGTTTTTTTTTTTTTTTTTTTTTGTCAATTAAGTAGTATGCAAGCTCCACAAATGCAAACCTATTCGTCTAAAACATCAGTAAACCAATTACATCAATGATCACCCAGGGTGGGAGAGGGTATGTTTATGGAGATATCAAAGAATGTTTAGATAGGAAGTCTGCACCCTATATGCTAATCCAATAAATTGTACATACTGTAAAATACCAAAATCATTGTAGCCATGGGCTTTAGAGGACATATAGATATTGACACCACAGCAAAAAACTTTATAAAAACATCAGGTTTACTGTACAAATGTTAAAATACATATATAATTATATCCGATACAGGATTTACAAATCTTTTCCATTTACCAATCTACATGTGGGTTCAACAAGTTTCATAGTTACAGTACATTGTTACATAGTAAGGCTGAAAAAAGACACAAGGCCATCTAGCTCAACCAAAAGAAAAAAAAAAAACACAACCATAAAATCCCATATACACAATCCTATACCCTCAGTTGATCCATTGGAAGGCGAAAAACTCCAGCAAAGCATGATCCAATTTGCTACAGCAGGGGGAAAATTCCTTCCTGATCCCCCGAGAGGCAAACAGATATTCCCTGGAACAACTTTACCAATAAATGTTAGTACCCAGTTATATTATGTACACCAGGGAAATAATACAGGCCTTTTTTTAAAGCAATCTACTGAGCTGGCCAGAACCACCTCTGTAGGAAGTCTTTGCCATAATTTTACAGCTCTTACTATGCAGAAACCTTTACGTATTTGGAGACGAAATCTCTTTGTGTCATCCGCTCCGTATGTCCGCATATCATCCCATCTGTTTGCGGATGATATACGGACATAATGTAAGTCTATGGGCATTGCGGATGTCAGCGGATGACACCGCTGACATCCGATTTTCCTTCCTTTCCGTTTTTTGAACGGAGGAAAAATAGGGTTCTGTTCCGTTCCAAAAAACGGAACAGAACTGAAAGGAAGAAAATCAGATGTCAGCGGATTGTATTCCGCTGACATCCACAATGCCATTGACTTATATTATGTCCGTAAATCATCAAAAAAATAGGATGATTTGCGGACATACGGAGCGCCCGTGTGAAAGGGCCCTAACTCAACACCAAGTTCAGTATATGGGCCCCTTATGTATTTATACATTTTGATTATATTCCTCCTTAATCTCCTCTTCTCAAGAGAGAATACATTCACTTCCCCTAATCTTTCCTCATAGCTGAGCTCCTCCATGCCTCTTATCAGTTTGGTTGCCCTTCTCTGCACTTTCTCCAGTTCTCTGATATCCTTTTTGAGAACTAGCGCCCAAAACTGAACTGCATATTCCAGATGAGGTCTTACAAAAGATTTGTACAGGGACAAAATTATATCTCTCACTCTCTGCAATCCATACCTCTCTTAATGCAAGGAACTTGGCTTGCTTTGGAAACCGCAGCTTGGCATTGCATGCTATTATTAAGCTTATGATCTACCAGAACACCCAGATCCTTCTCCGCTATGGATTCCCCCAGTTGTACTCCCCCCTAAAATGTATGATGCATTCATATTCTTAGCCCCCAAGTTCATAACTTTACATTTATCAACATTGAACCTTATTTGCTACATAGTTGCCCAATGAAACAGTACATCTCCCTTAGGAACACATGAACAAAATAAGTACAATGGAATCTGGTCTCTTAAAACCAAAGGTTTATATGGTCTGCTGGAGCAAAATTGAAGTGAACCATTTCCAAAGAGGGCACAAAACGAGACGAAGGGCACAAGATCCTTAGACAAGGGACGACATAACAACAATGCCCAGCCCAATGTCAGTCCAATCTACAAAGGGAAAATTCCCCAATTTTTAGAGACCCAAGGATGCTCCTGTAGGATTAAAAGTAGTCTGGAAATAAAGTCATTCATATGTTATATAGAAAGGTCCAGTGTGTGCATCTACCATCTTGCAAAAAAAAAAAAAGTTTATGGAGATAATTCTTGGATTTTGAGTAAGCAAATTAAGCCAACATTTGCATTTTTGCTGACATTTTTTTGCTGAAATGTTTCACAGTGGTGTTAAAGAGGTAACTTGACCATCTGTGTTAAGAAAAAAGAATGAGAGCCCCCAGCTAAACAATTATTAGACAACAGCTACTATCTTAAGTCTGAGCTGCACAAAGGATTTTAAAGACAAACACCAGGCAGATTTAGAAGTTCTTTATACCAATAATTTATTACTTAAAGCCCAACTGAACTTTTGTTTAAAACCTCTTAAATAAATTCAATGTGAAAACTAAAGGCTTGTAACAGTGAGAATAAATCAGCCTTTCCTCTGCCAGTATGCTGCTATTTGTATGTAAGCAGAAACCGACTGCAGCAGTCCTATATGCCCCCAAGTGAGTATGAGCTAGAGCTCTGACTCAGTTGGGGGTGTCAGACCATTGCACGGAGGCCACTTCTTACATATAGGTAGTAGAAGTCCTCACTGCAGCATGCTGGCAGGGGACGGGAGGATTTATTCTCACTGTGGTTGCTTTACAGCAAAAACAAATTGTAAGACTACAAACTTTTGTTCTCATTCACATTTAATGTAAGAGTTTTTTTATGAACATTTAATTAGGCTTTAACGGATAAAACAAATGTATATTTAAGCATTGCTACTGTAAGTACCTTACTATACTTTAATTTTAACCACTGGTAATCCTCTCCACAGCAGATCTCATGACTGGGAGAGCAAATGGCATCAACATGAGCTAACTATTGAACAGCAATGTCAATATAACAGTGGGAGATTGATAACAAGGTGATAGCAGAGTGAGGTCCTCATCATTGTGGTGCTGCTACTTTGTTCTTGGCCAAGCAATGAAGCTATTTTACTGTTTTGGAAAAAGTTGACTCTCCAAGCTGCACATGCAGTTTGGCTGAGTTGCCTGGATCAGAAGAGGGGCTGATCATCACTACAAACCTTTTGGCAATTAAGACGGTTCATAAATGGGTACCCTAAATGCATATTTAGCTGTTTGCGTGGAGTTCAGATTTGGTCTCTTGCTACTAAATGATTAACTAACTGTTGGCAATCACCTTTGTAGCAGCACATTGATTTTAATGTGTTGTAAACAAAATGACTGCCAACAAGATGTGGAATCACTTAGTAGCAAGAAAATAAAATTGGCCAAGCAGCTTTGCCCTCAATTATAGCCTTGCTATGGCTATCATTGTACTATGCCATAACAAATTATTTTGGTATTATTTTAAATGAAGAAATGACCATGGAACACACTGTATGCCTTCACAGCACTCTAGTTGTGGTGCTAAAACTAATTCTTAAAGTCTAATTCTAAGATAAAATAACCTCCCACCAACTTTTTAAGTCCCCTTCTTCGCTTACTACCATCACATGATCGTTCAGCGCCTGGTCCTTCTTCTCTCTATTTATTTCCTGCTCGGGTGCTTCATCCAGGTGTCCACATCGCAGGCTGCAACATAGACAATTTCTGTTGGCTGTTAACCAGTAGGGTGCTCTCAGGATCCAGAAGACCACTAATGTCAACCTGAGGGGAGTCAAGGGACCTGGGCAGCAAGGGTTAATCTGTGGTGCTGGATTAGCAGTCTCCACAGGCGGAAACTGCATCAGCTAGGGACCTGAATTTGGGACTCAGGAGAATAAAATTAGCTTAATCAGGTAAGAAAATCTAAACACCTGGCAGGATGGGTTAGAGCAAAGCAGGAGGGGGAGATGCCAGGGAGTAGGTTATATGATAGCATAGAACTAATGCAATTGAAAAGTACATCATATTTAAGTAAATCTAAACCCAATCATTGAGCTATTATGAGCTTTAACAGTGTTATGTAGTTTACAATGCTGTTTTCAATGTTTTCCAAATACATCAGACCCTGCGTAGGCCCCACAAGGGACTGTGTACAATGAGGGAACACCCAACCTGGGACTTTAAAGGCAGGAATTTGTTGGCATGAAAAATAGATAGATTGAAAAGCTGATATTAAAAATATAAATTTTATTGATACAAATGTACAGACATTTTAAAAGAGGGTACAGATGCAAAAGCATTAAAAGACATACACTGTGCAATACATGCAAATACATAAGATCTATGAACCATATCTTAGAGTCATGGGGTCACCAAGGTCCAACATGTTTCGCCGACCCTGTGGGCTTCTTCAGGGGCCAGGGATAGTGGTGACCTCTATGAAGGTTCTAGATGCAAATAATACATCATCATTATATCATCTTATTAAGACATCACAATCAACAACATAGGTATAACAATAAAATTGTTAGTTATCTAAGCGCAAATGTGAGGTCATACACTCACCACTGCTTTATGATTTGGGGCATAGTCATAGACAAACAACAGGTAGCATGGTCTGCAGCCGCAGCCGGGAAATCATCCCAGCCCAGAACAAGGATCCAGGCGGTAATGTCCTCAGGGGATAGCGGATACCGGACCAGGTTTAGACCAGACAGCGGATCCAGTGCATCAAGAGGGAGCGAATATACATGTTTCCTGCCTCTAAAAGAGAGGGCAACAAGGAACAACAAATGTATGGTCAACATGGAGGAGAGGAGAAGAGCCCCCATTTTGCCAAGTCAGTATCACGATCACCATCTTATCTGTATGGCAGTGCATGAACCAGAGAGGGTGAGAATGGGAAGTGTGATGAAAGAAAAGGAAATGCACATGAGGATGACTGAGAGATGAATCCAAAGTCATCAGACTCAAAGATTGAGCAATAAACAATCGAACAGTGAGAAAAAAGAATAGCAAGTGTGTCGAGTGCATGAATGAAAAAATGAGGTAGTCAAAAGACCAGAACTCCCAAAGGCTATTCAACTATCCATTATGTTGGAGTGGGTGATAATTAGTTACATCATAATCGTAACAATCCTAATCCAGTGTCCCAAAATATTTATAGCCGAGTGAAAATAGCCATGCAGAGGAAAATCCCAAGTAGATGAGATGAGAGCAAAGAGCCACCATAAGAGAAACAAAGAATGTGAAGTCATGCCTGCCTCCAAAGACGCCCAAAAAATGCCAGATAAATGCCAGCAAAAAAAAGGCAAGGTGTAGAGAAGCCGCTACACTGCTGTATTAATAATTATAAGAAAAATGCTCTTTTTTTTCTGGTTCTGGACATGCTACAGAGATGAAACTTCACAGGTACACTTTTTAGACCCCCCAGACACTAAATCCAAAAAAAGTCATGCCTGCCTCCAAAAATGCCCGATAAATGCCTGCAAGAAAAACGGCCAGGTGGAGAGAAGCCATATTCATGTGCTACTAAAAATTTATAAGAAAAATGCTCTTTTTTTCCTGGTTCTGGACATGCTACAGAGCTGAAACTTCACAGGTACACTTTTTAGACCACCCAGACAATAAATCCAAAAAAGTCATGCCTGCCTCCAAAAATGCCAGATAAATGCCTGCAAGAAAAACGGCCAGGTGGAGAGAAGCCATATGCCTGTGCTACTAAAAATTATAAGAAAAATGCATTTTTTTCTGGTTGTGGACATGCTACAGAGATAAAACTTCACAGGTACACTTTTTAGACCCCCCAGACACTAAATCCAAAAAAAGTCATGCCTGCCTCCAAAAATGCCCGATAAATGCCTGCAAGAAAAACGGTCAGGTGGAGAGAAGCCATATTCATGTGCTACTAAAAATTATAAGACAAATGCTCTTTTTTCTGGTTCTGGACATGCTACAGAGATGAAACTTCACAGGTACACTTTTTAGACCCCCCAGACACTAAATCCAAAAACAGTCATTTAAACGCTCTTTTTTCTCGTTCAGGACCATTTTAATGGAAAGTCGGATCACAAGTCGGATCACAAGTCGCTTCAAATAAGATAAGGAGGAGACTCCCATTGAAGTATATAGGACAAGTCAGATCACAAGTCGCCACAAAGTAGTACATTACCCTTTTCTGAAGTCGGAGCGACTTCAGTAGTGCCAATTAAGACGGCACTCATTGATTAACATTGCTTTTGTTATGTCAAGAGACTTGGGGAGACTTGAGGGCACACAAGTCGCCTCACAAGTCGCGGCAGTGTGAATGGAGCCAAAGGGAGTGATACATTTTAAATAAACAATAATAAACATGTAATGTAACATGCGGAACATCACTTCAGGTACTGGTATCCACATAAATGGAAAGCGGCTTATTGTAGGTTTACCAACAAAATAATGAGCGGAGCATACATTAAAGTTTTCACAAGCCAAGGGTAAACTAAATCAATATACTATGAGGAATGCAAGAAAGGGTAACTAATTGTTGAGAAACAATAATAACTGATAATTATAGCGTGGGGAACGTCACGTCCGGTTTCCGGTGTACCCATAAGTGGGAAACATATTACATCCTTACAGAAAAAGGAAATTTTCTGGGAAGGGGAACTGAAATTCAGGGTATAAGCTAAAAGGAAGACACCATCTAATGTTGGCTTTTGGAAACCAAAGTTGATCAACTACAGAGTGTCATAATATATTGAAAGATATATAATAAAGGGAAAAACATTTTAAATTATAAATGGCACGTATTCCTCATTAACATTGAAATATAAACAAATAAACATGAGAATATTTGAAGAATTGGAGGAGGTGTGCCCATGATTAAAAAACTAGTATAAAAAATTATAAAAATATTATAAAAATATATATCGAAGGAGGTAATGAGCAAAAAGAAAAAAACAAAATGATAAATAAAAAATTAGATATGTGAATGGTGGAAGTAATCTATATAAAAGATCCAACCAAATGGAGGGAAATGAAGATGGCCAAAAACTGTTCTAAAGATAGCACAAGTGGACCAGATAAGTTATGACGCATTGATAAAAGCGTTAATGTCCCACCCGATGTTTAACCCATATGGTGAGTATGATTTAAGGGTGTAGATCCAATAAGCCTCCTGACATGAGACCCCAATCTTATTGGATTCACCCCTCCAAGGTGCCATATAACGGTCAATAATTTGGAATCGTGTGCCTGTCGGGTTACTGTGATGATACCGAGAGAAATGTTTGGGCACATTGTGATTGTTTTTATTTTTGATAATATTTGTAATGTGTTCATTAACACGGACATAAAATTGTCTCGTGGTGCGGCCAACATATTGTTTGTTGCAAGGACACGTGAGCAGATATACAACATAAGTTGTGGTAAAGGAGGAGAAGAAGGAGATGTCATATACAGATTGAGTAACAGTTGACTGAAAAGAAATACATTTTCTGCGTTTGTCACAGTTTAATTGACATACCCTACATCTATGACAGGGAAAGTAGCCAACCAAGTCAGTGCAGAATTGAGGCCTAGTTGGAGGATCAAGAACATTTGGGGCTAATTTCTCTTTAAGGGACAGAGCCCCTCTAAAGGTAACAACAGGTTTCTCTGGGATTATAGGACCAAGAACCCTGTAATTTTTCAGTATGTCCCAGTGTTTTCCAAAAATCTGTTTAATGTGTCTATGGTGGATCGAATACTCCGTGAACAGAGACCACTTAGTAAAATCAGAAGAACCAGTGACACTTGGTTTGGAATTGGTCATTAATTGGGATCTATCTTTTTTAGCGACCTCAGCGATGGTTAAATTGAGGTCTTCAGAATTGTACCCTTTGGATATAAATCTATCTTTAAGGATAGAAGATTGTTTGAAAAAATCTACATCCCTAGTGCAATTCCGCATTAGACGGATGAACTGACTTTTTGGAATCCCTGTGAGCCATGGTTTATGATGGCAAATATAGATCGGCAAGTATAAGTTGCGATCAGTAGATTTAAAATAAGTGTTAGTGATTAAGCGGTTATTGTCTCTAATAATTTCCAAGTCTAAAAAGTGGATATTGGTTTCACTGAAATAATATGCAAGTTGTATACCGCGGTAATTTTGGTTTAGATAGGTCATAAAGGAACTTAAAGAGGAAGGATCGCCCTTCCATAGGAGGAGGATGTCGTCTATGTAACGAACCCAAAGGATCAAGCCAAAAGATAGTGAATTGACATCTGCTGTGACAATTAGACAATGACCATCCAATTGGACGTTGTTCAAAATATTAATCGTGTCTTTGTTAGTGGGTACTGCTAGCTGGTTTTACTGGCTGGTACTACTGGCTGGTGCTGCTGTCTGGTTTTACTGGCTGGTACTTTAGGGGCCTAAAGCTGCTTTCACATGGATTCACTGCGGTTTACCTGTAACTCAATTGACCTCAATCTTCACATCTCCCTCAGGATTCCTGCAGGTATCGCTGATGACTGCTTTTGGCTGTCCTCTAGGGCTGGTACTGCTGGCTGCTACTGTTGGTGGGTACTGTTGGTAGGTACTGCAGGCTGGTACTACTGGCTGGTATTGCCAGCTGGCACGACTGACTGGTACTGCTGGTGGGCACTGCTGGCTGGTACTACTGGCTGGTACTGCTGGCTAGTACTGATGGCTGGTACTGCTGGTGGGTATTGCTGGCTGGTACTACAGGCTGGTACCGCTGGCTATTTTTACTTGTGGGTACTGCTGGTGGGTGCTGCTGGTGGGTGCTGCTGGCGGGTGTTTCTGGTGGGTACTTCTGGCTGTTACTACTGGCTGGTACTCCTTGTGGGTACTACTGGCTGGTACTGCTGATTGGTTTTACTAGCTGTTATTGCTGCCTGGTACTGCTGGCAGGTGCTGTTGGTGGGTACTGGTAGTAGGTACTGCTGGTGGGTACTGCTGGTGGGTACTGCGGCTGGTACTGCTGGAAAGTACTGTTGGTGGGTACTGCTAGTGTGTACTGCTGGTGAGTACTGCTGGTGGGTACTGATGGCTGGTACTGTTGGTGGGTACTGCTGGCTAGTTCTGCTGGTGGGTACTGCTGGCTGGTACTGCTGGTGGGTACTGCTGGCTGGTACTGCTGTCAGGTGCTGTTGGTGGGTACTGCTGGTTGGTACTGTTGGCTGATACTGTTGGTGGGTACTGCTGGCTAGTACTGCTAACTGGTACTGTTGGTGGGTACTGCTGGCTGGTTTTACTGGCTGGTACTACTGGCTGGTACTGCTGTCTGGTTTTACTGGCTGGTATTACAGGCTGGTACTTCTGGCTGGTTTTTACTGGCGGTTACTGCTGGTGGGTACTGCTGGCTGTTACTACTGGCTGGTACTGCTGGTGGGTACTACTGGCTGGTACTGCTGGCTGGTTTTACTGGCTGGTATTTCTGGCTGGTACTACTGGCTGGTACTGCTGGTGGGCACTGCTGGCTGGTACTGCTGGCAGGTGCTGTTGGTGGGTACTGCTGGCTGGTACTACTGGTGGGTACTGCTGGCTGGTATTACTGGCAGGAACTGCTGGCTGGTACTACTGACGAATACTACTGGCGGGTATTGCTGGCTGGTACTGCTGGCTGGTACTGCTGGCTGGTTTTACTGGCTGGTACTGCTGGCTGGTACTGCTGGCGGGTACTGCTGTCTGGTACTGCTGGCAGGTGCTGCTGGTAGGTACTGCTGGCTGATACTGTTGGTGGGTACTGCTGGCTGGTACTGTTGGTTGGTACTGCTGGCTGGTTTTACTGGCTGGTACTACTGTCTGGTACTGCTGGCTGGTTTTACTGGCTGGTACTACAGGCTGGTACTGCTGGCTGGTTTTGCTGGCGAGTACTGCTGGTGGGTACTGCTGGCTGGTACTGCTGGCAGGTGCTGCTGGTGGATACAACTGGCGGGTACTTCTGGTGGGTACTTCTGGCTGTTACTACTGGCTGGTACTGCTGGTGGGTACTCCTGGCTGGTACTGCTGATTGGTTTTACTTGCTGGTATTGTTGGCAGCTACTGCTGGCAGGTAATGCTGGCTGGTACTGCGGGTGGGCTGGCTGGTACTGCTGGTGGGCTGGCAGGTGCTGCTGGTGGGTACTGCTGGTGGGTACTGCGGGCTGGAACTGCTGGTGGGTACTGCTGGCTGATACTGCTGGCAGGTTCTGTTGGTGGGTACTGCTGGTGGGTACTTCTGGCGGGTACTGCTAGCTGATACTGTTGGTGGGTGCTGCTGGCTGGTTTTACTGACTGGTACTACTGGCTAGTACTGCTGTCTGGTTTAACTGGCTGGTATTACAGGTTGGTACTGCTGGCAGGTTTTACTGGCAGGTATTGCTGGTGGGTACTGCTGGCTGGTACTGCTGGCAGGTGCTGCTGGTGGGTACTGCTAGTGGGTACTTCTAGTGGGTACTGCTGGCTTTGGGTGGACCGCTTTTCCGCTTTAAAATTAAAGGGTAACTCCAGTTATAAAGAAAAAATAATATAGCGTATACAATTGTGACACAAATTATATTGCAATTGAATGTTATTAAAAATTACTTTCCTTTTCAATCTGCAGCTGTTGTAATTTTCTGAAAATGCAATGTGGCTACCTGGAGGTGTTCTGTACACAGAATGTATACTGACCACACCCCAGAAACATAATTTCCTGCTTGTGTGATTGGCACACCAATTTTCCCAGAAGTCTGCACTGAGATACAAGTCAGATTTCTGGCATCCCCTGCAACAAAAATGTAATTTTTGGTGAGATACTCCCTCGTAAATTTTGAAAAAATAACAATATTTTTCACATTTTTTTTATATGAAATTCCCCCAAAAAAATTGTAAAAATCCAAATTTTTTAACATTTTTGGCCAATTAGTTTTCTGCTACATATGTTTGGTAAAAAAATCGCAATAAGCATATTTTGATTGGTTTGCGCAAAAGTTATTGCGTTTACTAACTAAGGGAAAGATTTTTGTAATTTTTGTGGGTTTTTTTTAACGAGTAATGGCGGCGATCTGCGATTTTTTTTGCGGGACTGTGACGGCGGACAGATCGGACCCTTGACTGACATTTTTGACACTTTTGGGGGTACCAGTGACATTACTACAGTAATCAGTGCTATACATATGCACTGTTACTGTAAAAATGACACTGGCAGGGAAGGGGTTAACTTTATTGGAGAAGGAGGGGTTAAGTGTGTCTCTAGGGGCATGTTTCTAACTGTGCAGGGATGTGGCTGTTCATATAACAGCAGAGATCAATGGTCCTACATAGCAGGACCGTTTGATCTCTGCTGTTACACAAGGGAGAATGATAGGCGGCTGTGTTTACATTAGCCGCCTGCCTTTCTCCCTCTGTAACTGACGATCGCGAGTGACCGGCGGACATCGGGTCCGCTGGTCACTCGCGCGGAGGTGTCCATGAACGAGCGGGGGCGAGAGCGTGCCTCCAGCGGCACACGCTCGCCCCCTATTGGCTCACAGGCTAGTGACGTACCGGTACGTCACTTTGCCTGCACGGGGCTGACCGCCGCAGTATATATACTTCCGGCGGTCGGCAAGTGGTTAAAACATGTGTGCAAAAAAAATGGTGATGATTCTGTTGCTCCAATGGCCATGTGTTACCAGTTGTTATGGCTCTTATCCCATGTACTACCCTCTTTGTCATTGTTGTTTTTCTTAACAATAAATATTTGTTTTTTCGGAACCATGGGAACATGCATAGATTGGCAGACAATGTAGTTGCTATTTAAATAACCTTACCTATCACGTTAAACAGGAAAAAAATGGCATTCGCATATCGTGTTTAAACACTCTCTTCTATATTTAGCTTCTGGTACACAGCCATTAGGACAATATTGGGCACAAAAAAAAAGAAGCTGATAGAGCTGGAGTAGTTTTTAATTAAATGTTCCATTATGTAGTCTGTTAATCGACACCAACTTAGCAAAACATGACGTCAAGATGATAACGTTGTCAGAACATGTAATAGCATTGTAATGACTTTTTCCTTTTAATTAGCTCCCTTTTTTATGTTTGGTTATGACGGTTCTGTTTACTGGAGATTGATGTTGCACATACACTGTCATCCACGTGATGAGTCACTGGCTTGGTAAATAACTGAGAGAAGATCCGTCTTTTCGTACCGTCCTGGCATATTGCTTCGAAAATTGAAAATGCAGCCATTTAAATGTGTTTAACAAGTAAATGGCTTTATTTTTTGCAATCCAGAAAAACGCACTTTTGTTAAACATCGAGGTAGCGTTTATCATATTGCTACATGAGCCATTTGCAATTTAATATTATTAAAAATAATCTTTCCATTTCAGTTTGTCGCTGGCAATGATTTTCTGTAATTGAAAAAAAAAATTGCAAGTTTGTAGACAAGATTTTCCAGTATCTCATAATGTAAATGTGGAGTCCATTTAATGTATAATACAGTTGAAGGCACATACCAGGTATCACAGAATCCACAGTCTGTGCATCATATCCAAAATAAAAAGCAGCCTGGGGAATGTGGAAGAATATCTCCATTATTATTGCATATCACACCAAGATACAACACCAATCTAATAGTGTAACAAAACAAACCATATAAAAATCTGAAATCAAACAAATACTGTTTCAAAAGTAATACACTGCCCTGACAAAAAAAAAGTCACCTCCTAGAATTAACTAAGCAACTAACTAAACTAAGCATGCAGTAACTATCCTATTGGATGTGCCCAAAGAATGAGGTCAGCGGACTACCTGTATATACTGAATGACCAGGTTATTCCATCAAGGAATTTTTTCTTCCCTAATGGCACGGGCATATTCCAAAATGACAATGCCAGCATTCATCGGGCTCAAATTGTGAAAGAATGGTTCAGGGAGCATGAGACATAATTTTCACACATGGATTGGCTACCACAGAGTCCAGAACTTAACCCCATTGAGAATCTTTGGGGTGTCCTGGAGAAGGCTTTGCGCAGTGGTCCGACTCTCATCCATCATTTGGTGAAAAATGAATGCAACACTGGATGAAAATAAATCTTGTGACATTACAGAAGCTTATCAATACAATGCCACAGTAAATGTGTACCATAATCAAAGCTAAAGGCGGTCCAACGAAATATTAGAGTGTGTGACCTTTTTTTTGGTGGCCATTTTTGTTTTTGGCCAGGCAGTGTATTATGTGCTGCTAGCTAAAACACTAAATAGTGATTCCACCTCACTAATCAATATAAATAATAACTCTATAGTGTAGCGCAACACCTAAGAATAATGGTTATATAACGTGAGAATCCCCAATAGTAACAGTGACAGTAAAATATAACATCAGATATACAAAATTCAGACATTGAAAAACCAGAGAATGCCAATAAAAATAATTATAAAAATACAAAGAATAAATAAAACAATTATTAAAAATATATAGTCCAGTGTTCATAAAGTGCCATGAAGAAAACATCACAGTGTCTTCACCACTATTTTAGAAAGAAGTGAAGATACACAGAAGTAAAGTTGAGCCGAACACCCCCCTGTTCGGTTTGCACCAGAACTCCCGAACATGCCAAACCTTTGGATCCGAGTCGCAAACTCTATTAAAGTCTAAGGGACCTGAACTTTAAAAATCAAAAGTCCCTATGTTGAAGGCTTATATGCAACTTATTCGCCATAAAAAAGATAGGGGGACCGGGGTACTGCCCTGGGGGACAAATATGAATACAAAATAAAAAAATTAAAAAAAGATTGTTTTTACAGAAGCAGTGATTTTAATGATGCCTAAAGTGAAACAATAAAAATGAAAAATGTCTTTAAATATAGTGGCTGGGAGTCCTCTTAGTCTGCTTGTAAAGTGGCGCATCTGTACCATGTAAAAAGGAGCTGCTGCAGCAAAACTGACATTTATAAAGAAAGAAAAAAAGACATCTAAATTGCCGGCAATACAATACCATTGCTGGCAATACAAAAAAACTACGTGGGGCTCCCCCTAAAATCCATACCAGATCTGAGCATGCAGCCTGGCAGGTCAGGAAAGGGGAGGGGGGACAAGAAAGCAGCCCCTTCCTGAACCATACCAGGCCACATGCTTCAACATGAAGGGGTGCTTTGGGGCGAGTAGGGCTCTTTCCCCCTCCTATGTGATTGAGTATGGGGTACATAGTACCCCTACCCATTAACCAAAAAAGTGTCCTTTATTAAAAATAAAAAACCAATGTCCTCCAATGTAAATCTATCATAAATCACGACACCTGCCGCTGCCTCAGGACCCAAAAAAGAAAGAAGAAATGCTTTGCCTTCGACAAAGGCTAACCACTGACTACCTGTTTTTTTTTCTTCTTGGCACTTTATGAACACCGGACAAAATATTTTTCACTGATTATTTAATTTTAATTTTTATAAAGATTCTAGTCCTCTGCTGCTGGTCACATGTTCAAAAAAAAAAAAAAAAAAAAAGCCTTTGGAATAAAAATAAGTAAATAATACCAATAAACTGTTTTAAATTGTTATACCAGGACTGGCTATACACCATTTTGGACCTGCAACCATCCTCTCATTTCTTTTTCGATTTTAGTTTTCTGTTTGGCTTCTAAGATACATCAAGCACACACATGTAGCATGATTGGCTTGAATATAATTTGGTACAGTATATATTTTTTATACAGTACACCTACTTCATTGTTAACAACATCTATTGAATCCATTAACGTTATTTAATATGTGTGGAATTATGAAATATGGGTTTGCATATAGCAATGTTGTTCACACGTGTTCAATGTTATATTGGTGCAATCACAACTGCCCACCTGTGAGTGGGAGGAGCTTTTGGGGCATCATGTTATGTGACCTATAAGGGCTGACTATGCAACATTTAAGATTGGCTCTGAGGAAGAGGGGATCCCCCTCAAAACGCATTGACATTTTGAGGGTCTTCTTGTGCCTTGGACTCGCTCAGTTGACCAGGTCGTTCAGGACACTGTGGATACTGATATGCTTGAAATGTTATGCTGTTTGTGAGTACACATCTGTTTTATCACTATAATTAAGCTATTGCAAAGGAAATGCACAAGGTTGGTACGCCCTCATTTTTTGTTTTCTAGTGTGACTTCTGGGCTTCCCCAGCCCTTAGGGGGCTGCAAAGTTTTGCCAATATTGGAGCAGCTGAACATTTGTGGTCTACTATTGCCGGTGCATTTCTCTTGAGTGCAGTAGGTAAGTATGCAAAAAAATAATTCCTGGAGTTCAGCTTTAAGGCCTCTTGCACACAATACTCCTGTTTGAGCATCTCATTTTAGCCTCTTGCACACAATACTCCTGTTTGAGCATCTACTTTTTACAGACCTTTTTTTTTGTATGTATTTGCGAGTATTCGGGAGTATTCGCGAGTATTTGTGTGCATTGAGGCTTAAATTACTGACCAAAAATGCAGATTGTTCTATTTTGTTCTTACTGAAGAATGCACAGCGGTTGTTTACGCGCCTGTGTGCATAGGCACATTACAATTAATGGGCTGTATTTTAGCTCAAAAAGCCGTACTGAGCATTTTCAAGCCGCGAGATGCTCAAACATGAGTATCGTGTGCAAGAGGCCTAACTGTAGAATTTTACTCATTACTCTTCCACTGAAACTGACTTATGTGTTTTATGTAGTCACTTTCTACTTCTTGAGTCCTAAGAACTCTAGAAGGGTTGACTTGCTATTATTGGATATAGAGTCTCAGTGTGCTAATAAAAGACAATTTGCTAGAAAGCCAATCAGATAAGTAGGAAATTACATTTGTTGTAGATGTTTTTTACAAAATGCTTCCAGCTTTGTCCGGGTGGTAAAGAGGCAGTATTATAATCAATGATCATAATACTCATATAATAATAAGAGCTGATCCCCTTGAGGAAATATAGCCCGAAGTAAAAAAAAAAAAAAAAGAACGTTCCCCGCCCACCCGCTCGCCCCTGTAATGGAGCAGTTATTCTTTAAGTGGTCATCTTGCCTTGGCGGTTGGGGTCTTTGGAGGCATTTCAAATCTGCTTTGATTTTTATATATGGGGACCCATCTGAGGTATGGAGACCCCTGTGGAAGGACAGTTAACGGCGGGTTAACTGGTAAGCTAAACTGAGAGGTATCGACAGAATATTGAGGTTGTCCCCAAGCCGGTGCAGTGCGGCTGGGGACCGCGTAAGTAGTTACGCAGAAACCAAAGTGGATACTTGATAATTGGGGCCTCCATAGATCAGCAACCTTATGTTTATTATTATGTCTATTGTTATTGAATTTTTTAATGTTGTTCCTGTTTTAAGAAATGTTTGTTTGATTTGATTGGTTAATAAATGGCCACTATGGCCAAAAATTTTATTCAAAATGGTGTATTGTTGGTTATTTAGTTTAGTTAGGGTATTAGGGTTGGGATAGGTCAGCGGCGTTGGAGCTGGAACCAGCAGTGCCACATACAGTTTGACATGCTTGTATTGCCACAGAAATTGTTTGTAACTATACAGTGATTTTTTTTTTAAATAAATCCTACTGTTTTACACTATTGGAGGCTGTTATTTGCTTATTTTGCCAGACTTTCATCTTTGAAGCGAAAGAATATATACAGTTGAATGTTGGTGTTCAATGTGGTTGGATGATTCATTAATGCAAGGTTCATGCACCTCTGAGCTCTTACAGACCCCCTATAATTTAGGGTCTTTTGATCTGGTAAGAGGCTGTGTGATACTTGGTGGTGGGACTCACTGGTGGCATTCCATACAGGGATTTTCTGTACGGATCATAAGGACTGTTTTTCACATTTATGTTACACATATATGAATTATTTAGATTTTTGTTATCACTAGTAATGTTGGTGACAATTATTAGTGTATGCATATGTGTTTTGTGATTGTATACGGGTTTAAAACAATTTAAAGATACAGCACAATAATATTGTCAGAAACTGTGTTTTTGAATATCACTGCTGCCTGCAGATCAAAATAGGAAGTTACATATAAATACAGTAAACCCCCGCTCCATCGCGGTTCAGTTTTTGCGGTCCCGGTATATTGCGTTTTTTTTTGTAATGTTATTTTACTATATAAATCATTAAAAATGAAATATTTTTGTGTTTTCCATAGCTTTTGCTATGTCTCTCAGTATCTTTTATGGGTTTAAATGAGTTTCTATTGTTTTAAAAGTGTGTTTAACCACTTTACCACCGGAGGATTTTGCTGTCTTCCGTCCAGGCCACATTTTGCGATTCGGCGCTGTGCGAATTCAACTGAAAATTGCGCGGTCATGCGACGCCGTACCCAAATGAAATTTACGTCCTTTTTTTCCCACAAACAGAGCTTTCTTTTGGTGGTATTTGATCACCTGTGCGATTTTTACTTTTTGCGCTATAAACAAAAAAAGAGCGTTTATTTTGAAAAAATAACAATATTTTTAACATTTTTTTTATATGAAACTCCCCCCAAAAAAGATGTAAAAACCAATTTTTTAAAAAATTTTTGGCCAATTTGTTTTCTGCTACCTATGTTTGGTAAAAAAAATCGCAATAAGCGTATTTTGATTGGTTTGCGCAAAAGTTATTGCGTTTACTAACAAAGGGAAAGATTTCTGTCATTTTTGGTGTTTTTTTTTAACGCGTAATGGCGGCGATCTGCGATTTTTTTTGTGGGACTGCGACATTGCGGCGGACAGATCGGACCCTTGACTGACATTTTTGACACTTTTGGGGGTACCAGTGACATTACTGCAGTAATCAGTGCTATATATATGCACTGTTACTGTAAAAATGACACTGGCAGGGAAGGGGTTAATTTTATTGGAGAGGGAGGGGTTAATGTATGCCTGGTGCTTACTGACGTGTAGGGGGGGGAGGTGACTGTGTGAGTCATGGACAGATCGGATGTCCAGCTATGCTGAACAGTCCGATCTGTCACTCCCTGTCACTATGGAGATCCGCCCGCTTGTGTTTACACAGGCGGGCGGATCTCCTCACTAGATCCCCGGCGATCGGGGCAGAGCAGCGGCGATCGCCGCTGCTCCTCCCCTGGCCCGACTCCCGCTGTGAATGAAAACAGCGGGAGCGAGCCTTCGGCGGCGCGCAAGCGCCGCCCAGAAGGGGGAGTGTCTGACGCCGTTAATACTACGTCGTCAGACGATAACGAACCACTTTGCCGCAGTAGTACTACCGTACTCAGACGGCAAGTGGTTAAAGACCTTAAAATGCTTTTACACGTACAGTGACAGTAAAATAAACATGCCTACAATGCATTTTAATAGGGTTTTTCTATTTCACTGATTTTCACTTTTCGCGGCTGGGTCAGGAACGTAACCCCCGCAATGGAGGGGGGTTTACTGTAACATCAAAATGCAAAATAAGGCCTCATTCGCACAAGCGTTTCTATGTGTATGTCTGTGTAAAGGGCCATCTTCACCCTTACACATGATGCACAGTTGTTATGTGCATCAGCTTGCAGGCAGTATCATTCATTCATCATTGGGACGCAGCCCAGCTACATGAACACTGGTCCCATTTTGTCAGCCGTGCAGGTGCATGTTCCCAAATGCATACTGTTTGCGCTCAGGGACACACATACGCACCTGCTGTCAAATTGGGACTAGCTGCTGTGTTCATGCAACTGCTGCATACCAATAGACATGAATGTCATAGTTACATAGTTACATAGTGAGGTTGAAAAAAGACATCAGTCCATCCAGTTCAACCTATGATGTGTGTGTGTGTTTGCTGTTAACCGTACATTGTATACCCCTGTATGTTGTGGTCTTTAAGGTGCCCATCTAATAGTTTTTTGAAACTCTCAATGCTCCCTGCTGATACGACTGCTTGCGGAAGAGAATTCCACATCCTTACTGCTCTTACAGTGAAGAACCCCCTGCGTATTTTAAGGTTAAACCGCCTTTCCTCTAGTTTTAGTGAGTGGCCACGTGTCTTATTGTATTTCCTTTCTCTGAATAGTTTGTTCCTTATGCTAGGGTTGCCAGTACAGTATTTGTACATTGATATCATATCCCCCTTCAATCGTCTTTTCTCCAGAGAGAATAAGTTCAGTGCTTGTAGCCTTTCCTCATAGCTGATGTCCTCCATTCACCTAATTATTTTTGTTGCCCTTCTCTGGACTTTCTCCAGTTCCAGCACATCCTTCCTGAGGACCAGTGCCCAGGATGTCATTGTACTTAATAGCTGTGATGGCCCTTCATGCGGGTGTATGCATAGATATGCCTGTTTGAATTAGGCTTTAGGCTCCATTCACGCCTATGCAGATGTGATCGAGAGCATGTGTTTTTGCACAATTTTTTACACATCACACTTAGGGCAGCTCATTCATTTCAATTGGCTGACCTATACTACATTGTATTGGGATGCCTGCCTTTACACGCACATGAATTTTAATGGCATCCCTGTGTTTAACAGCTTCAACTCTTCTGGGAAGGCTGTCCACAAGGTTTGTAGTGTGTCTATGGGAATGTTTGACCATTCTTCCAGAGGAGCATTTGTGAGGTCAGGCACTGATATTGAACAAGAAGGCCTGGCTCACATTCTCCGCTGTAATTCATCCCAAAGATGTTCTATCGGGTTGAAGTCAGGAGAGGCCAGTCAAGTTCCTCCACCCCAAACCTGCTCATCCATGTCTTTATGGACATTGCTTTGTGCACTATTCCAAATCATTTAGTGGAGGGGGGATTATGGTGTGGGGTTATTTATCAGGGGTTGGGCTTGGCTCCTTAGTTGCAGTGAAGGGAACTCTTAAGGCGTCAGCATACCAAGACATTTTGGACAATTTCATGCTCCCAACTTTGTGGGAACAGTTTGGGGACGGCCCCTTCCTGTTCCAACATGACTGCGCACAGGTGCACAAACCAAGGTTCCAAAGACATGGATGAGCGAGTTTGGGGTGGGGGAACTTGACTGGCCTGCACAGAGTCCTGAACTCAACCCAATAGAACACCTTTGGGATGAATTAGTGCGCTGACTTCAAGCCAGGCCTTCTCATACAGCATCAGTGCCTGACCTCACAAATGCGCTTCTGGAATAATGGTCAAACATTCCCATAGACACACTCCTAAACCTTGTGGACAGCCTATCCTGAATAGTTGAAGCTGTTGTAGCTGCAAAGGGTTGGCAAACTCAATACTAAACTCTACAGACTAACACTGGGATGCCTCTAAAGTTCATGTGCCTGTAAAGGCAGGCATCACAATACTTTTGACAATATAGTGTACATCTGAAAATCACATGTGCATGACCCATTTGAAAATCACATCGCACCAAAACACATGGTATTTTGTAACCATGAAATTTGCAGTGAGCGCACGTGTGCGTTAGCAAAGTGCATGGGGGTGCCAATAAGAATGAATGCCACTGTCATCTGCAAAAGGGCTACACGTTTTTTTTGTGTTGCGGGAACACCTGTGATTTTGGGTGTTTTACTGCAATGCACAAATGTGAACCTAGCCTTAGATGTTCAACAATTATAAGTCATATGTTTGTCAAGTGGATTTTTTTTTTAATCTTTTATTAATTTTTCAATTTATGTTTAAAATATGAATGTACACAATACAATATCACACATGCTTAAAGCAGAGTTCCAGCCTCAAAAATGACTTTGGGCCATCCGCTTGCTGACATTCACCTGAAAAAGAAATGTATAATGACGATTTTTTTTTCTTTACTTACCTTGTTATAGAAGAAAATATACTTACCTTTCTTCCACTTCCTCCCTCTGCGGCCGCGGCCCACACCGTCACTTCCTGCTTGCATTGATTCCTGGGAGCTGAACGTCATCACTCCCAGGAATCAATGCACCTGCACCGGCCCCGCTCGTCAGTTCCGGGGCAGGCACGTCATTCCCTGCTAAACAGCTTCTGGTCATGCCCAGAAGCTGTGCAGGAATGACGCGCCTGCACCGGAACTGACGAGCGGGGCCGGTGAAGGAGCATTCTGGGACGAAGAGGACACCGAAGAGGACGTGCTGGCTTCAGCTGCCCACACCTGAGATGGCAGCGCTGGAGAAGACATTTTTAAGGTAAGTATTTCTTCTAAATGGTAAGTGCAACCTGGGACAGTTCAGAGGCTATCCATTATGAAATGTACTAGCCCTGACTGTCCCGGGGGGTATTTTTATTAAAAAAATAGTTTCCGAGGCCAGAACTCTGTTTTAAGTAAAAAGGAGAAAAACAAAAAAGGGGAGAAAAAAAGGGGGGGTGAAAGAAGAGAAGAAAAAGACAACCTTCCCTTCTTTCGATTGTCTTTTTCAAGTGGATTTTACCTTTAAATAAATTGTGAAGGAAACAATAAATATACATGCTAACTGGTCAGACTGTTGTTAGTAATACTCTGAGGACATAGCAAATTAATTATTTGTAAAATAATTTTATTCACTAAAGAAATAAAGAACACAAAGGACTTTATATGGTCTTTACAAAGGTACTTGTAAGAATTAGAATGTGACTTGGTGCTCAAATGAAAGTTTAAAAAAACAAATGAAAATGTCATTATACAGATCCCTGCTGTAAAAAATATGGAATCCCTATAACTCCATGTAAATAATACTTGTAATGATTTTATTCAACATTTATATGCAGACTAAGCTGTCCCGAAAAACAGAACCGACCGACAATATGACAATATGTTTATACAGTGTGAAATACACACAGATGTGATGAATATCACACAATATAAATATCTTGTCATATTGTTGGTTTTGTGCCATGACATCGCAATGCATGTACATTATTGATTGTACTTGCTCTTTCCTTGGATAGCACATACTCATTTGTTATTTCTTTTATACCTCTGTTCGGCGTAGTTGGCATGACAGTATTGTCAAAAGTGTATATAGGAGAGCTCTTCTAGAGGCGAGAGATCTGGTGTCTCTATTGTTAAAGGAAATTGGCACACCATGATACTGTATGTTATGTATTAGTAGCGGTACTCCCCAAAAGGGCTGCTGGTTGATGATAAAAGCTCTCCCCTACTAGGAGGCTGGCAACACACACAGACCACAGTTTGAGCACACTGACAGAAGGAACAGTCTAAGAGAACATCTTTTTCTGTGATTTATTGCAAGAAACTTGAGCAATGGGGGAGAGTGTAGGGTATAGCACACTCTAAACCAGTGATGGCAAACCTTGGCCCCCCAGATGTTTTGGAACTACATTTCCCATGATGCTCATGCACTCTGCGGTGTAGCTGATCATCATGGGAAATGTAGTTCCAAAACATCTGGGGTGCCAAGATTCGCCATCACTGCTCTAGACTATAAGGTGCAATGAGAGGACACTCTTTCGTGTGTTATGATCCTCAGAAGCAAAGCTTCTTCTACCCTTCAGATTACATTCCCTTGTCAAGGAACTAGGGAAAAAGCCACATTTAGGGACCCTATGAAAGAAGAAGAACTTGGCTCAGATATCCCAAAGGCATCAAGGCACTAGGATCTTGTGGAACAGTCATAAGTCACAAGACCAAGGAGCAGCTGTGCCCATGCAGCTTCCTCCAGGTGCCTTGTAGTATTGTTCTGCAGACTGGATCCCTCAGTTTTCACTTGGGGTGTTGAAGATAACCTTAGATGTGGGCCCTTCGGGTCTGCCACAGCTACATAGTTACATATACATGGTTGAAAATAGGCACTAGTCCATCCAGTTCAACCAACAAAGAGGGAAAAAAACACACACACACACAAATAGAAAACGTCCATATAAACAATCCTACACAATCCTATACCACAGTTGATCCAGAGGAAGGCAAAAAAAAAAAACAATAAAGCATGATCCAATTTGCTCAAGTGGGAGGGAAAAAATCCTTCCTGATCCCCCAAGAGGCGACTGGATATTTCCTGGATCAACTTTACCTATAAATATTAGAATACAGTTATATTATGTTTGTTTAGGAAAGAACCTACCAAGTACTCTACTGAGCTGGCCAGAACCATCTCTGGAGGGAGTCTTTTTCAAATTTTTAGAGCTCATTACTGTAAAGAAGCCTGTCTTTTGGAGATTACATTTCTTTTCTTGCAGACATAAAGAGTGCCCCCTTGTCCTCTGTGATGACCTTAAGGTGACTAACTCAATACCGAGTTCACTATATTGATCCCTTTTGTATTTATACATGTTGATTATATCCCCCCCTTAATCTCTTTTTCTCAAGAGAGAATAAATTCAGTTCAGCTAATTTTTCCTCATAGCTGAGCTCCTCCATGCCTCCATGCCCCTCCATAGCTGAGACCTTGATGAACAGTAACTGGACTTGGTAGGACTTTTCTTTGGGATGGGAAATCCCTAAATGGTGGAATCCCTTCTACAGGAAGACCCCACTACTCTGGAGATCACACTATTTATTTGCCTATCCTGCCACCTACTGGGCCAACCCTTCCAGGAATTGTCTGGTACTCAATAAATATTGAGCTACATATTTGACTCTTCCCTCCTTATGTTCCAGAACCAGAAGCCTCCATAAGGCGGGGGGGGGGGGGGGGGCGCGACAGTCAAACCTGCAGCCTAAAGAAATTACCCGCTGCTCTTATGACTACAAAGGAGTCACACAAAAAAACGTAATTTACCTAACATCCTAGCAGCCTATGCTGCATATTTTTGTACAATAAATGGTCTTAAGATGGGGACCTAGCTATGATAATGTCATAAGTTTGTTATTTGGTATTTAACTGATAATATTGTTACATTTTTATATGGTACATGTCCGTTGAAGTCTGAAGCCTACAACAGTGTTTCTCAATCTTTTTTCAGTCAAGGTACCCTTTAAAACAATGCACAATCTCAAGGCTCCTTATTCTAAAATGTAAAAAAAGAAACAAATACTTTTACATAACACAGCAACATCCACACACGTAGGACATCCAACATTAGAGGTGATTTATTCTTACACATCAAATAAACCTTCGCACACTAATCAGCATTCCAATGATTCTCTTCTCCCTCACTCACCTAATGTGACCCCAGTGATGATGGAGAGGAGCAGGGAAAATACAAACAAGGAGCACCTGATGTGCTCCTTATCAGCCGATAAAATCATTGTTTTTTAGAACACAAATGGCCTGGTTGTAATGCAGCACAGTAAAAACCTGTGACTGTCCGTGTTAGAAAAAAGTAGACTTGATTCACTTGCTGGCTTGTGAAAAATTTTGGCCGAGTTTTGGGCATTTTGCCCAGGCACCCCTGAAGAACCCAGAAGGCATCCCAGGGTGCTTGGCACCCTGGTTGAAAAAGGCTGGCTAAGAAGTCTGAAGTGTTTTCCTTTTTTTTTTTTTTGATGCAAAATCATCATAAAACCTGAACAGGTGAAGGATCTGTAGGTGACTTGTGTATGTATTCAGTTGGAAGGAGAGGTCAGCAATGGCAGCCTACAGATCTCTCAAGTTTCCTTCAAAACACATGTCTGCACAGCTTCTGACATCTCCTGTACCATGTCCACACAGCCTATGACATCTCCTGTACATGTCCGCACAGCCTCTGACATCTCCTGTACATGTCCGCACAGCCTCTGACATCCCCTGTACATGTCCGCACAGCCTCTGACATCCCCTATACATGTCCGCACAGCCTCTGACATCCCCTGTACATGTCCGCACAGCCCCTGACATCTCCTGTACCATGTCTGGACAGCCTCTGACATCTCCTGTACCATGTCTGCACAGCCTCTGACATCTCCTGTACCATGTCTGCAACCCCTTACCATCTCTTGTCTTTTATCATGTCTGCACAGCCTCTGATATCTCCTGTACCATGTCTGCACAGCCTCTGACATCTCCTGTACCATGTCTGCAACCTCTTACCATCTCTTGTCTTTTATCATGTCTGCACAGCCTCTGACATCTCCTGTACCATGTCTGCACAGCCTCTGACATCTCCTGTACCATGTCTGCACAGCCTCTGACATCTCCTGTACCATGTCTGCAACCTCTTACCATCTCTTGTCTTTTATCATGTCTGCAGTCTCTGAGGGGGAGTCTGGAGAGGAGTCAGGAGTAGGAGTGCCACCGGGATGGGGGGTCATGGGAGAAGTCCAACGTGTGTGGACTGCGGAGAGGAGACTATAGGATAAAACCAGAGCCACCAAACTGGAGCCGACTGACTAAGCCCTGCATGATGCACCTGGGAGGAGGTCAGCGACAGCTCCGCCAGACCAGTCTGAGGGGGTTTTAGTGATGTAAGGGGGGAATCAATACAATAAAGTAGGGGGGGCACTGATATAAAGGTTACCCCCTTATATCTGTAACCCCCCCCCCCACCTTACCTTAGTGTATTATTTCTGTAGAAGGTGGTCTCTGGTCACGTTTCCAGATGTCCTTACACTGCAAGGGGAACCCTGATGTAAAGGCAAACTTTGATTATTCTTTATTCTGGCAATATATCACCATAGCAATAATTGGACTATTCTTGATAATTGCTCCACTTTAACTGGAATTTGCTCCTATGTATATATACTGTATATACAGTATAAAGCCCTATGTGATTTCATATCTGTCTTATCTACAGTACATATAATACACTCTTCACATGTGCTTTAAAATGCATGGTTTTCCCTTTTATTAACAAGAAAATAGTGACGTTATGCTGTGGGGCTAGTATGAAATTATTTCCAGGGCTGGCTTTTATTCCCAGTCCGGCCCTGGCAAAGGGTAAGTCCTCGATAATCAATGCATGGCCTAAGACCTCCATCTTTCTTTTCAATAAAGAAGAATTCTGCCCCTACGGGTGAGGAGAAAGGGAGGATAAAACCTCTCTTTCAACAGTCCTGTATGTATTCCTCCAAAGACCTCTGCTCTGGCTGGGAGAGCGGATGAGTCTTCCCTCTGGGAAGAGGTGCGTCAGGAATTATTATTATTATTATTATTATTATACAGGATTTATATAGCGCCAACAGTTTGCGCAGCGCTTTACAATGTGAAGGAAGACAATACAGTTACAATACAGTTCAAAACAGGAGGAACTAGAGGGCCCTGCTCGTTAGAGCTTACAATCTAGAAGGGAGGGTCAAGTGAAACAAAAGGCAATAACCGTGGGGGATGGGTTGATGGAGAAAAAGGAAGTACATTTGTTAGGGGTTGGTAGGATAGGCTTCTCTGAAAAGGAGGGTTTTCAGAGATCGCCTAAAAGCTAATAGAGTGGGGGATAATCGGACAGATAAGGGTAAGGAGTTCCATAGGATTGGAGAGGCTCTGGAAAAGTCCTGGAGGCGAGCATGGGAGGAGGTGATGAGTGAGCTAGAGAGCAGGAGGTTTTGAGAGGAACGAAGAGAGCGATTAGGTTGGTATTTTGAGATGAGGCTGGTGATGTAGCTGGGGGCTAGGCTGTGGATTGCTTTGTAAGATGTTGTAAGTATTTTGAATTTAATTTGTTGGGTGAGCGGAAGCCAGTGGAGGGCTTGACAGAGAGGAGCAGCGGACACTGAGCGATTGGTGAGGTGGATGAGTCTGGTGGCAGCATTCATGATGGATTGAAGGGGGGATAGCCTGTGTAAAGGTAAGCCAATGAGAAGGGAATTGCAGTAGTCGAGGCGCGAGATGACCAGGGAGTGAACTAGGAGTTTTGTTGTGTCTTTGGTTAGAAAGGGGCGTATTTTGGAGATGTTGCGGAGGCTGAGGCGGCAAGATTTGGACAGCGATTGGATGTGGGGTTTGAAGGAGAGTTCAGAGTCCAGGACAACACCTAAGACCTTGGCATGTGGGGATGGGCTGATGGTAATGCCATTGATATTGACGGAGAAATCAGGGGAAGGGGCACGAGGTGGAGGAAAAATTATAAGCTCGGTTTTGGATGGATTGAGTTTGAGGAAGTGGTGAGACATCCAGACCGATATATCTGATAGTAGGAATCAGGTTGATTGCACAGTCAAAGGTACAGTGTGGAAGTAGGACTTCTGCTTTCTGTTTGCAGAATATATCCGCAAAATGTGAGTATTTATGTGGCAGAGTAGGTGGTGTCTCCACAGAAGGCAAGATACTGGAGTTTAGTCTCTGGGGGTGATGAATGCAGGTCAGTTGACAGGAAGACCCCCCAGGATGTTAATTCTCCATTTGGCCAGTCAAAAGATGGGTTGTGTTGTAGCAACCAGGGGTAACCCAGCATCACGGGCAGGTAGGGAGATTCAATTATAGATAAAGTTATCTTCTCCTTGTGCAGGGCACCTATTTGATGGGTAACAGGTGTTGTATCGACTTCCACAATGCCTTTAACCAAGGGCTGGCCCCAAAGAGTAGTGACCCGCAGGGGTTTGGGCTTGGAGTCTAATGGAATGTTGTGCTTCTTAGCGAAACCATAATCCATGAATACGGCGGCAGCCCCAGAATCAAAAAAGGCCTCACAGTGCATTAGGGGCGATATTTCATGGATAATGGCAAGTATTGTTAACTTCAATTTGGAGGAATAATTTACAAGGTCTAACCCAGCTCCCAGAAGTTTGACCCTTCTCTTTTACTGGACGGGAAGGACAAGAGGATAATATGTGTCCTTTTAAACCACAATATAAACATAGACCCAAGGAACATCTTCTCTGTCTTTCGCCTTCTGACAAATGAAAACGAAAACGACTGACCTCCATAGTCTCTATAGGAAGTGCAGGCTCAATGGAAGTCTAAGGTTTAGGCTCAGGTGATATTTGGAACTGGGAAGCTAAACGGTACACTGGGCGTGGCCCCTTATGACTGCTTTCCTTCACCTGATGCCTTTCATGAAAGCGAAAATCCAAGCGGACACATCACTTAATAAAACTTTCAAGATCATCTGGGAGATCATTTTAAACCAGTTCATCTTTAATGTGATCTGCAAGTTCTTTGCGTAAGGTTGCACACAGGGCACTGGAATCCCAGTTAGTCTCTGCAGGCAATGTGCAAAACGCTATAGCGTACTGTGACACAGTTCTTGTGCCCTGCTGTAAGTCCAAAAGAGAGCATTCAGCAACCCTGCCTGGTTGATCAAAGACCGTCCGGAGTGAGGATAGGAACTTCTCAGCATCTTGCAGCAATGGACCATTGTGTTCAAGGTATGGGGTAACCCATGCCAAGGCCTTGCCCTTTAGTAAAGATATCACAAAGGTAATTTTCGTGTTAGAAGTACCAAATGCCTCAGGGTTGTGATGAAAGTGTGACTGACACAGATTTAAAAAACCTCTGCAATCTTCAGTCTCACCCCCAAATTTTTAGATTAAGGGGATTTTGAGAGGCACAGATGGCACCGTCGGGACAGGTACTATAGTAGAGGGCTAGCCTGCAGCAAGGATTTCATCATACAGATGAGCTCGTCCAGCTTAGAGTCCAGGGAAGACAGTAGCGCCTAATGGGTACCAAGCAAATGTTCTTGGCGTGTAATAGCCTTCACCAACTCAGCAGGGTCCACTGTCATATTGGCCCGTTGATTATGTGATTCACCTGTAATAGGCTGAGTTCAAAGAGGATCTTAGGCTGAGGATTAGGCGAAGATGTGGTCAAGCAGGCCTGGCTGAGATCTAGATGCGAGGTACAAAGTCGGGATCCGGGAGAGTAGTCAGGAGGCAGGCAGAGGCAGTGGCGTAGCGTGGGTTGTCAGCACCCTGGGCAAGGCAAGTAATTTGTGCCCCCTAACCCGTGGGATTTTATCACTCGAGTCTCTTCCACTAGATTAGTTAAAGAAACCCTTACCCCCTAAGCACATGTATTGTTTGTTATGAAAATACTGATGTAATTAAAGTAAAATGCATCTAAATACAAGTTTGAATGACCAGTGTGCCCCCTTTCAATGCAGAGAGACCAACGTGCCCCCTTTCAATGCAGAGAGACCAGCGTGCCCCCTTTCAATGCAGAGAGACCAGCGTGCCCCCTTTCAATGCAGACAGACCAGCGTGCCCCCTTTCAATGCAGAATGACCAGTGTGCCCCCTTTCAATGCAGAATGACCAGCGTGCCCCCTTTCAATGCAGAATGACCAACGTGCCCCCATTCAATGCAGAAGGACCAGCGTGCCCCCATTCAATGCAGAATGACCAGCGTGCCCCCTTTCAATGCAGAATGACCAGCGTGCCCCCTTTCAATGCAGAATGACCAGTTTCCCCCTATTCAATTTAGAATAACCAGCGTGCCTCCCTTTCAATGCAGACAGACCAGCATGCCCCCTTTCAATGCAGAGAGACTTACCTGCAGCGGCGGCTTCTCCTCAGTCCCCCGCGTCTCCTCGAGTCCTCCCGCCTCCTTCATGGCCAATGGCATGTGTTCGCCTTTCGGCCAATCAGGAAGTGGGTCTCGGACCCGCTTACTGATTGGCCAGGAGGAGGATCCGTGTGACAATAGCGAATTTTCATTCGCTATTGTCACACAATGGGTGGGCTCGGGGCGCACTGCTCTGCGCCCCAGGTCCACCCTTTTTTGAAGCCTATTCGAGCCTCTGGCTCTAATCATGTGATTCAAAAAAAAAACCCACTCTGTGACAGCGCCAGGCTGCTGACTCACTCCTGCTAAACTGACTGAGCAGTGAGGAGAGGCAGCATAGGCGGGGCTTGGCTTGCAACGCCACCCCACCCTACACCAATGCACAGGTGAGGCACAGTCCAGCTCCGCCCCTACCAGCCATTTTCAGCCATAGGGCGGCCGCGCTGGACATCTCCCAGCCTAAATATGGAGGCAGCCGCAGACATTGTGTGAACTGTGTATGTCAAAATCAGACAGACAGAGTGACACTGCGGATGCGCCCCCCCAGATGTTGCGCCCGGTGCGGCTGGCCCCCCTTGCACCCCCCACGCTACGCCACTGGGCAGAGGTCAAGATATGAACAGGCAGCAAGGTACAAAATCGTCAGGCAGAAGAATGGTAAGAACACAGGCAACAGTCACGGTGTAAATCCAGCACATAACACAGAGGCAGCTCAGACAGGAACTAACCCAAGTCAACGGGCCCGGAGCACAGGAAATGTCCGGTATTTAAAGCTTGAAACAATTGCAGATCTTCTACAGCTGGTTGGCAGGTGGAGCTAAAGTGTCCATCAGAAGAGTTGCACAGTACAAAAAACCTACAGAAGAAACCAAGACCTTCCAGAGGCTGAATGTCTGTCAAGGTCTGTGCACTTCCACACCAGAGACTCGGGTTTGAACCCTGAACCGGAGCTGATCTGACAGGTACATGATCCAAGATCCCTAGCTGAATTAAATTCTGTATGCAAGCAGAAAACAGGAGTATGTTTTGAATCCACCAACCATCAACTAGATACCATATGCAGTTCTTGACTTCCCGTAATAGGGGGTCAGGAAGTTCTAGTGAGTGAGCTGTGGGCACGCATGCTGGTGGAGAGGAAACACAATCAGTCACTTTGGTGTTGAATTATCTTGGTTTTATTTGGAGTCACTTTGGACTTATTTCTCCATTGTTTTAATTAATGGACATTATTTAGAATTATTCACACTAGATAGTGACAGATCTGGCACATTCGCTAATTGTGGCTTGAGCACTCACATGTTTAATAACACGGTTGATATATTAAAAATGTTTTGTGAAATTGAGAGTTATTAATTATACTCTTTTCACCATCTTTAAGCTAAATATATACTCACAACGGGCAGCTCCTAATTAATAAATATTTAATTATATTCATTTTTTAATTAATTTTTCACAAGTCTATTTGGCGCAGGTCTAAACTTTTTAGCCCTATTATTTATATCCTTTTTTACGCATCGCTTAACATACAATATATTGTCAAAAGTATTGGGACCCCCGCCTTTACATGCACATGAACTTTAATGGCATCCCAGTTTTAGTCCGTAGGGTTCAAAATTGAGTTGGTTCACCCATTGCAGCTATAACAGCTTCAACTCTTCTGGAAAGGCTGTCTACAAGGTTTAAGAGTGTGTCTATGGGAATGTTTGACCATTCTTCCAGAAGCGCACTTGTGAGATCAGGCACTGATGTTGGATGAGAAGGCCGGGCTCACAGTCTCCGCTCCAAGTCATCCCAAAGGTGTTCTATCGGGTTGATGTCAGGACTCTGTGCAGGCCAGTCCCGTTCCTCCACCCCAAACTCACACATCCATGTCTTTATGGACCTTGCTTTGTGCACTGGTGCGCAGTCATGTTGAAACAGGAAGAGGCCATCCCAAAAACTGTTTCCACAAAGTTGGGAACATGAAATTGTCCAAAATGACTTGGTATGCTGACTCCCTAAGATTTCCCTTCACTGGAACTAAGGGGCCAAGCCCAACCCCTGAAAAACAACCCCACACTATATTCCTCCCTTCACCAAATGATTTGGATCAGTGCACAAAGCAAGGTCCATAAAGACAGGGATGAGCAAGTTTGGGGTGGAGGAAGTTGACTGGCCTGAACAGAGTCCGGACCTCAACCCGATAGAACAACTTTGGGATGAATTAGAGAGGAGACTGTGAGCCAGACCTTCTCGTCCAACATCAGTGCCTGATCTCACAAATGTGCTTCTGGGCGAATGATCAAAAATTCCCATAGACACACTCCTAAACCTTGTGGACAGCCTTCTCAGAAGAGTTAAAGCTGTTATACTGTAGCTGCAAAGGGTGGGCCAACTCAATATTGAACCCTACGGACTAAGACTGGGATGCCGATAAATTTCATGTTCACGTTAACTTCCCAAAACTTTTGACAATATATATATATATATATATATTGTACAATCACATCAGTCCCTGCCCTCAAGGAGCTTACAATCTAAGGTCCCTAACTCATACATACAAGGGCCACACACTGCAGTGTACCACAAACATGGGTACTATTTACAGTTTTGTCTGCCACAAACATTATTCACATTTTGGCGCGCGGCCGCTATTTGCCCCATCCCCTTCTCCTTTTCCACCCAGGGGAAGGGGGGAGCCCTAGGCACTGGATGACCTTGTTCCACCCCTGCCCCACACTGCTCTTAACCCTCCTGTATTGTAACTGTACTGTTTCCTTTTAATTTGAAAGTGCTGTGCAAACTGATGGCGCTATAAAAATACTGTAAAATAATAAAATAATAATAATAAAAGGGAAGTAACCTTGGTCAATTTCCAGTACACTCTGATGTGACTCTTCCTACTTAGAGCAACAGCCTACTGCACAATAGACTCAAAAGTACAGAAATGTACAGAAATTTACACTGTATCCTTTGTCTAAGTAATTATTAACAGCAAATGGATATATTTAAAAGCTTAAACTGCTACAGATGTGTCTCATTTCAGTTTTATTAACATTTCTAAGTTAGTGATTTTTATTTCTTGACTTTATAATGAGCATTGCCAATATTTTAAATGTATTTGGTTGTTTTACTGTGACAAGAATCTGCATGGACATATTTTTTCAAATCAATAGCAATTCATGCTTACACATGTGACATTGATTGATACATTTTGGCAATCAATTATGTTATTGACTCTGGCTGTTATTGTTTTGCTAACATGATTCTCGGTTCTCCGTTTTTATTGCCTAACATATAACACTTTTGGCTATGTTTTGTAAAACTATCAATAATCTTATTGCTCTTTCCTATAATATAGATTGGATTCATTAGGATTGGCTGCATATTGGTTTTATCTCACGTGTAAGTGTAGCTCAAACTGTCTTATTATTCATGGTACATTCTTATTATGTATGGAAAAGAGAAAATGGTTTTGAAATGATTTTCTCCATTTTAGTTGAAGTGGGTCAGGGATCAATACCATGCTAGGCCTGGAATACTAAGAAGGCCCCCTGTAGGAGGTTTCTGTTTACCCTGGCACCTGTATTACATTAAAAAAAATATAGAATATAAAATAAGCTCCTACACTTGGTTTAATGGCATTCTATAGACTGCTGCAGCTATTATATCTTGAATACTAGACCCAAATTAATATAGTGCAAAAAAGTGCGCTGTCCCTTTTAAAGCATATACATTACCTTAATGGTCAGTTAAACATAATAAAAAACGTTGGTGCTCCGTGCTTGTAAACAACTGGGAATTAAAGGTTCCCCATTGGAGATCTCCAATCCTAGAAGACGCCAGTTGTGAGGAAACGCGTCAGGCGGAGTTACAAAGTTACATATTTAGTCTGGTTGAAAAAAGACACAAGTCCATGCAGTTCAACCAATAAAAGGAAAATAATACAATCCTATATAAACAATCCTACACCCACAGTTGATCCAGAGAAAGGCAAAAAAAACCCCAGCAAAGCATGATCCAATTTACTCCAGCAGGGAAAAAATCCTTAGAGGCAATCGGATATTCCCTGGATCAACTTTATATATTAATATTAGTCACCAGTTATATTATGTACATTTAGGAAATAATCCAGGCATTTCTTAACCACTTCTGGACCGGAAGGATTTGCCCCTTAATGCCCAGGCCATTTTTTGCGATTCGGCACTGCGTTACTTTAACTAAAAATTGCGCGGTCGTGTGATGCTGTACCTAAATAAAATTTATCCTTTTTTTCCCACAAATAGAGATCACTTTTGGTGGTATTTGATCACCTGTACGATTTTTATTTTTTGCGCCATAAACAAAAAAAGAGCGACAATTCTGAAAAAAAATCACAATAAGCGCGGTTTGATTGGATTGCACAAATGTTATTGCGTGTAAAAACTAGGGGAAAGATTTATGTCTTTTTTATTTTATTTTTATTTTTTACTAGTAATGGCGGGGATCCAGGATTTTTTCTCAGGACTGCAACATTGCGATGGACAGATCGGTCCCCTAACTGACATTTTTGACACTTTTGGGAGGACCAGTGACATTACTACAGTAATCAGTGCTAAAAATATGCCCTGTTACTGTAATAATGGCATTGGCAGGGAAGGGGTTAAGCCAGTGGTGATCAAAGGGTTAAGTGTGAGCCTAGGGGAGTGTTTACTAACTGTATGGGGGAGGAACTTGTGAATTGAACAGAGAGACATGTGATCCTATATAGAAGGATCACAGGCCCTCTGTGTTCATTTCAGAGAGAACAACTGTCTGCTGTGTTTACAACTGATGGCCGTCGTTCTCTCTCAGCAGCTGCCTAGTGGGGGTGGGCGCGCACCGCCCCCAAGACCCTCACCGTGAACTGCGTACCTATACGTCGATTTGCGCAGCCGAGCCAGCCTGCCGCAGTATATCTGCAGTGGGCAGTTGGCAAGCGGGTAAAGAAATCTACTGAGCTGGCCAGAACCAGCTCTTGAGGGAGCCTAGTACACATTTTCAAAGCTCTTACTGTGAAGAAACCTTTCTGTATTTTGAGATTTAATCCCTTTTCCTTCAGATGTAAAGTGTGCCCCCTTGTCCTCTGTGATGACCTTAAAGTAAATAACTCAACACCAAGTTCACTATATGGACCCCTTATGTGTTCATACATGTTGCTAACACAAACACTGACCTAAATCAGTGAGTCAGCGCTCACTGTTCCAAAACGATGGGAGAAGACCACACTGACAGTGGAGTCAAAAATGAAGTGAATGATAAATGATATAAACAAAATGAGAAAAAACCATAAGGAAAGGTATAGACAGGGCAAATGTGTAAATGAGTAAACATCATCTGTGGAAGTCCTTCTTCAGTGTATGATGATCACAATAGTGACAGGTCCTTCTGGTAAGAGAGTCATGGAGTCCAAATCAGAGTACTTAGGATGTATATTAGACAGGCAGCTCCTCAAGAGGTAGGGAATCCCTCCAAGCATACAGCGAAAAAGAGAAGAACAAGGGCGCCAAGTCACAAGTATGAATAAACAGATGATAATTTTATTGTAGCAACTTACATGTTAATACAGATGATCCAAAAAACAGCCGATATAGTGTAGAACGGCAGTTCCCGCAGTGAGGCCAAATGGGAATCGGCAAGTAAGAAGCCTGGATGGCAGTCCTTTGCAGGATGGCGATCAGCAATTCCGGGCACTGAATGGTGCTGCAAATAGCGTAGGCTCCCTGTGTGAGCAGCCTCGCTGGTGTCTGCTATAGTTCGGGGCCGGTGTACTGCCGATATTTTCAACTTGCCGAAAGTTTCAACCACACACGTCACTTCCGCCACGAGTACGAGACTTCTAATGCAATATATCAAAAATAGAGTTGCGCTAAAACTAGTGAAGAATAAGTCCCAACAGTCCACATGCAATCAATTGCTCAATATGCGTAGAAAACTGGAAAATCGTGATAGCAATAGTGTGTTAATGCAGCAATACAAGATGTGGGAGCAGTGGTGTATTTAGGTTTTGTGCTGCCCTAGGCCGGACTAAACTCGTGCACCCCCTAATTTACCTATGACCCACCCCTTCCTGTCAAGGCCACACCCTTTCCTGTTTCAGACCCGCCCTGTCATCTGTAAACCACACCCCTTCCTCTTTAGGCCCCACCTCTTCCTCTCTGTACATTAAAAGTGGGTACAAAGTGCCTACTTGTATATTTTGTTGTTTTGTATGGGTACGTTGGTTCGTGGGAGCGCTCCTGGGGGGCCCCCACTCGGCAGCGGGGATGCCAATCCACGGGACCAGCGGCCGCAATTGCCACCGGGCACCCGCGATCATTCCCCACAGAGAGAAGGACGGTCGGATGTTGTAAACACAGCAGAGTGCCTGTGATCCTTCTATTTAGAATCACAGGTCTCTATGTTAATTTCACAAGCCCCTCCCCCATACAGTTAGAAAACACCCCCTAGGCTCACACTTAACCCTTTGATCACCCCCAGGTTAACCCCTTCCCTGCCAGTGTCATTATTACAGTAACAGTGCATATTTTTAGCACCGATTACTGTAGTAATGTCACTGATCCCCCCAAAAGTGTCAAAAATGTCAGTTAGGGGTCCGATCTGCCCGCCGCAATGTTGCAGTCCCGCTAAAAATCGCAGATCACCGCTATTACTAGTAAAAAATAAATACAACATAAATCTTTCCCCCAGTTTGTAGACACGATAACTTTTGCGCAAACCAACCAATATACGCTTATTTTGATTTTTTTTAACAAAAAATATGTAGCAGAATACAAATTGGCCTAAAAGAATGAAAAAAATTGATTTTTAAATTTTTTAGTGGGAATGTTATATAGCAGAATGTGAAAAATCAATATTTTTTTTTCCAAATTGTTGCTCTTTTTTTGTTTATAACGCAATAAATAAAAAACACACAGGTGATCAAATACCACCAAAAGAAAGCTCTATTTGTGGGAAAAAAGGACATTCATTTTTTTAGGGTACAGCGTCGCAGGACCGTGCAATTGTCCTTTAAAGTAATGGAGTCCTGAATCACAAAAAAATGGCCTGGTCATTAGGGGTGAAAATCTTCTAAGGCTGCAGGCATGGTACAGGAGCTGCAGGGGCTGCGGGCATGGTGCAGGGGCTGCAGGGGTTTCGGGCATGGTGTAGGGGCTGCGGGGGTTGCGGGCATGGTGCAGGGGCTGCAGACATGGTACAGGAGATGCAGGCATAGTGCAGGGGCTGCATACATGGTACAGGAGATGCAGGGGCTGCAGACATGGTATAGGAGATGCAGGGGTTGCGGGCATAGTGCAGGGGCTGCAGACATGGTATAGGAGATGCAGGGGTTGTGGGCATAGTACAGGAGATACGGTGCTGCGGGCATGGTACACTCGATGCAGGGCTGTGTGAGCAGCATGGTACACTCGATGCAGGGCTGTGTGAGCAGCATGGTACACTCAATGCAGGGCTGTGTGGGCAGCATGGTACACTCGATGCAGGGCTGTGTGAGCAGCATGGTACACTCAATGCAGGGCTGTGTGGGCAGGATGGTACACTCAATGCAGGGCTGTGTGGGCAGCATGGTACACTCGATGCAGGGCTGTGTGAGCAGCATGGTACACTCAATGCAGGGCTGTGTGGGCAGCATGGTACACTAGATGCAGGGCTGTGTGGGCAGCATGGTACACTCAATGCAGGGCTGTGTGGGCAGGATGGTACACTCAATGCAGGGCTGTGTGGGCAGCATGGTACACTCGATGCAGGGCTGTGTGAGCAGCATGGTACACTCAATGCAGGGCTGTGTGGGCAGCATGGTACACTAGATGCAGGGCTGTGTGGGCAGCATGGTACACTCAATGCAGGGCTGTGTGGGCAGGATGGTACACTCAATGCAGGGCTGTGTGGGCAGCATGGTACACTAGATGCAGGGCTGTGTGGGCAGGATGGTACACTCGATGCAGGGCTGTGTGAGCAGCATGGTACACTCAATGCAGGGCTGTGTGGGCAGCATGGTACACGAGATTCAGTGCTGCGGGCATGCCATGGTACAGGAGAATCTCCTGTACCATGCCCGCAGCACCTGCTGTGGAGGAGTCTCACTTACCTTGAGACGCCTTCCATTTAAAAATGGCGCCGCCCGGCGCCATTACGTCACCACGCATGCGCCGCCTACCCGGAAATAGCCGAGCGTGTTCGGCTTTCCGAGCGGCGGCGGCGCATGCGCAGTGCACATGTCGGGCCGGCCGCGGCCATTTTTTTTTTTTTTTAGGTTTTAGCGGCAGATCGGGGGTTTCTTTTCATGCGGGGGCGGCTTTTTTGCCGCCCCCCACAAAGTGCCGCCCTAGGCCTAGGCCTTGTCGGCCTAGGCCTAAATACAGCAGTGTGTGGGAGGTACTAATAGGACATCCACCCAGGTGATAAACCGACAAAAACAGAGTGAATTCCCAGCCACCATATACTGCCTCTTACCGGACAAAAGTGGATCTATAGCAGTGAGTGGTAAAGGACCACTGCAACCTTTCACAGAATCATACAGCTCCCAGCGCTTCCGCTTCAAGATGTTGTTGTACAGTCCTATTCAGACTCCCATAGGTGCCGCATCTCACATGTATTGGGGGATATTAAACAAAAGGGACAGGCCCATGGTGCATTATCTTTAAACAACCTTTATTTGGGTATACACACAATTATGCACTCACCCATTTGATGTATAACAAGCACATATCACAGCAGATAGTAATCAGCCTGAGTCTGACCCGCAGTGTTCCTTCCGCAAACCAAAAAGATAGTCGTGCTTAGACTTCCGGGTGTGACGTAAGACACTCGGCTAGCCCCTCCTGATGCATTTCGTCATTCTAACGTTCTCGAAGGAGGCATAATGCAATGCCCTGGCTGCAAGAGTCAATGCCCGTGCACAGTGGAGAACACTGTGCATGAGAGTTGTAGTTTTCGGCAAGATGTTTCAACGCAACTGCGCATGCGCCCGACATTTGGAGCTGCATATAGTTGGAGTTTTCGGAAAGATGTTGTTCCCGCATTTGGAGCTTATATACATAAAGGATTAAAAAAAAAAAAAATCGGCAGCATGGTTACCACTACTGATAGATATTTAACTACTTATTTAAATGGAAAGATTAAAAAAAAAAAAATACTTAGTAAATACCAGTGCCTGGCAGTTGAAAATTTGGTGTGTGTATGTATATATATATATATATATATATATATATATATATATTTTTTTTTTTTTTTTTTTTAATTCTTCCATTTAAAACAAACAATAAATATAACTAAATAAATACCAGTGCCTGGCAGTTGAAACTTTTGTGTATATATATATATATATATATATACATATATATATGTGTGTGTGTGTGTGTGTATATATATATATATATATATATATTTGAGTTTTTTTTAAATTTAGTTTAATGTAACGATTAAAAAAAAATAACTAAATAAATACCAGTGCCTGACAGTTGAAACTTTTATATATATACACACCAAATTTTCAACTGCCAGGCACTGGTATTTATTAAGTATTTTTTTTTTAAATCTTTACATTCAATTAAGTAGTTAAATATCTATCAGTAGTGGTAACCATGCTGCCGATTTTTTTTTTAAATCCTTTATGTATATAAGCTCCAAATGCGGGCGCAACATCTTGCCGAAAACTCCAACTATATGCAGCTCCAAATGTCGGGCGCATGCGCAGTTGCGTTGAAACATCTTGCCGAAAACTACAACTCTCGTGCATGGTGTTCTCCACTGTGCACGGGCATTGACTCTCGCGGCCAGGGCATTGCATTAGAAGTCTCGTACTCTCAGCGGAAGTGACGTGTGTGGTTGAAACTTTCGGCAAGTTGAAAATATCAGCAGTACACCGGAAGTGGTGAAAAACCGGAACCGGAAGTGGCCGGAAGTGACGTAAATGACCTGACGGTTCCTCCACGGAATCCGACAGGGATCAGAAGACTGGACAAAGCGCGGAGGGCGGGCCGCAACGTTGTTTCGGAGGTCCACCTCCTTCATCAGGCAGCTGCGGCCATGGAGGGAGGGCTCCACGCTTTGTCCAGTCTTCTGATCCCTGTCGGATTCCGTGGAGGAACCGACTGGTCACTTATGTCACTTCTTGCCACTTCCGGTTCCGGGTTTTTACCACTTCCATCCCCGAACTATAGCAGACACCAGCGAGGCTGCTCACACAGGGAGCCTAAGCTATTTGCAGCACCATTCAGTGCCCGGAATTGCTGATTGCCATCTTGCACAGGACTGCCATCCAGGCTTCTTACTTGCCGATTCCCATTTGGCCTCACTGTGGGAACTGCCGTTCTACACTACATTGGCTGTTTTTTGGATCATCTGTATTAACATGTAAGTTGCTACAGTAAAATTATCATCTGTTTATTCATACTTGTGACTTGGCGCCCTTGTTCTTCTCTTTTTCGTTGTTCATACATGTTGATCATACCCCCCCCCCCCCTCCCCTTTATCTCCTCTTCTCAAGAGAGAATAAATTCAGTTCCTCTAATCTTTCCTCATAGCTGAGCTCCCCCATGCCTCTGATCAGTTTGGTTGCCCTCAGTTTGCGTGTGACGTCATCACGTGCTGGCACGTCAGCTGGTTTCTGCTGACACATTGATCTGTTTAATGCCTGTTTTATTCAAAATTAATGTAAGTGCAATACTTTCTTTCAATAAAGGTTTTGTTGTGTTATACTGCACTATGAGCTCTCTCTCTATTCAATACCCTATACTTGTGAGTGTCGGTCACCGGAAGTTGGAGTGGAGGATGTAACAGGATCTTCCTACATGTGAAGTGTACTATCTCCATCCATCTTTATTACTCTTAGGTTCTGACAGTGAGAAAGTCAACCTTGCCTTTGAATACAAAAGGCGCATTTTATCTTTGTAATTCAAAATCATTTTGATCTGTAAGAGGCCCTTTTTTACTTAAAGCGGTTGTAAACTGCAGTTTTTCCACCCTGCAAGGTAAAGCAATAATGTGCTAGCATGCATCACATACTAGCATATAATGTTAAACTTACCTGAAAAGGAAGCCCTCCCGCGGCGAGATGTCAGAGCTGGAGGTCGCTTCCATCTTCACCTGTCTTGCTTCCAGGCTCGTGGACTGCGGCTCTGTGACTGGCCGGAGTTGCGATGGCGTCACTCCCACGCATGTGCACAGGAGCCGTTGTTTTTTTTTTTGACACACGGCTTTGAAGGAACGGCATGGGGGGACTGTTCCCTCAGAGCGCATGTGCCAGTGATGCCACCAGCTGCATGTACAGTAAATATCTCCTAAATGGTGCACTTTTAGGTGATATTTACACTACCTATAGGTAATCCTTATTATAGGCTTACCTATAGGTAAAAGTCACTGATAGAAGTTAACTTCCACTTTAAGAAGCACCTTTAATTCACAGATGTTTACGAGCACAGAGCACTTTATTTACACATGAGCTTTTATGGACTATTTTACATGAAATTCACAATTTTTCAGAGGTCGCACTACTTGTGTATTAACCGCGTGTTTATTTGTATCAAGTAAAAAAACTGGCACCAATACTTGGGGTTATTATTGCGAAAATTGGCACCAATACTAGGGGCTATTACTGCATAAACTTACACCAATACTAGGGGTTATTACTGCATAAACTGGCACCAATACTAGAGGATATTACTGCATAAACTGGCACCAGTACTAGGGGTTATTACTGCATAAACTGGCACGAATATTAGGGGCTATTGTTATATAAACTGGCACCAGTACTAGGGGTTATTACTGCATAAACTGGCACCAATACTAGGGGTTATTACTGCATAAACTGGCACCAATACTAGGGGCTATTGTTATATAAACTGGCACCAATACTAGAGGATATTACTGCATAAACTGGCACCAGTACTAGGGGGTTATTACTGCATAAACTGGCACCAATACTAGGGGCTATTGTTATATAAACTGGCACCAATACTAGGGGCTATTACTGCATAAACTGCCACCAATACTGGGGGCTATTACTGCATAAACTGCCACCAATACTAGGGGCAATTACTGCATAAACTGGCTCCAATACTAGGGGCTATTACTGCATAAACTGGCTCCAATACTAGGGGTTATTACTACATAAACTGGCACCAATACTAGGGGTTATTACTGCATAAACTGGCTCCAATACTAGGCGCTATTACTGCATAAACTGGCTCCAATACTAGGGGTTATTACTGCATAAACTGGCTCCAATACTAGGGGTTATTACTGCATAAACTGGCTCCAATACTAGGGGCTATTGTTTTATAAACTGGCACCAATACTAGGGGCTATTACTGCATAAACTGCCACCAATACTGGGGGCTATTACTGCATAAACTGGCTCCAATACTAGGGGCTATTACTGCATAAACTGGCTCCAATACTAATGGTTATTACTATGTAAAATGGCACCAATACTAGGGGTTATTACTGCAGAAACTTGCACCAATACTAGGGGCTATTACTGCATAAACTGCCACCAATACTAGGGGCTATTGTTATATAAACTGGCACCAATACTAGGGGCTATTACTGCATAAACTGCCACTAATACTGGGGGCTATTACTGCATAAACTGCCACCAATACTAGGGGATATTACTGCCTAAACTGGCTCCAATACTAGGGGATATTACTGCCTAAACTGGCTCCAATACTAGGGGTTATTACTGTGTAAACTGCCACCAATACTAGGGGTTATTACTGTGTAAACTGGCACCAATATTAGGGGTTTTTACTGCGTAAACTGTTTGCCAAAATTGCTTTAAACTATAAAGAAAAGCTTTTAAGAGTTTTCCTTTCTTTTGAAAGCTTGTCTTTAAAGTGTTAGGTTAGTACAATAAAAAGGTATAATTTCATACTGCATTACTGTTGTATTGTGTAATCCTATTTCATAGTGAAAATATGAGTGCCCCCCCCCCCCCCAGTTTTTACTGTGGTATCTTATGTGCCCCCCTATATATTGTTCCCAGAGTCGCCACTGGGTAGAACTGAGATCATATATACACTGTACATACACACTGAGACCATATATACACTAAAAGCATATATACACTGCACATACATACATTGAGATCATATATACACTATAAATAAACAAAGATTATACAGTATATACACTGCACATACATACACTGAGATCATATATTCACATTTCAGCTACAGTGTCAAACATGCATGTAATGAGAAGCATTTTAAACATAATTGGATGTGTCAGGCAGATCACAATCTATGTACTCGCTCCACATCAGAAGACGGCGATAACGGCTTCATTGTCTAATGTTTTGTTTCCTTTAAACCCAAAGGCGATTCTAACTATCCTGACACTGTGTTTATTGTCTCAGCTGGTTTGTGAATTGTTCTTGAGATAAGTACATTACTTATCCATCAGAAAAGAAAGTGTGCAGACATTGTTCATAAAATTCTCCCATATTTTTATATTTCAGCACTGGTGATACCATTTTCATTCATGTTACAGAGATCAGATATGCACTGTATAGTACAGAGATCAGATATTTAATATTTTTATATATTTCAATCTTATTTTATTTATATTTACTATATATTATAGAAATCAGATATTTACTGTATAGTACAGAGATCAGATATTTACAGTTTAGTACAGAAAACATATACTTACTGTATTTTACAGAGATTAGATATTTACTATGTAGTACAGAGATTAAATATTGTCTATATAGTATAGAGATCAAAGCGTCATTGTATGAAGACATTAGGACTTCCGTTATGTAGTTTATCTGAAAGGTGAAATTCCATTAACGCAGAAATCAGTATCAAATATAGTGTTTGTAGTACATAGTATACAAAAAGTACCAACATCCTGATTTGGTTTATGAACGGTATGGGAATGACCCAAAAGAAAAAAGTGGTGATAGGCTCCAGGTGTCAGAGCCAGTCACCTTGATTGAAGAAAGAAAGTCAAGAAAAAATGCAGACAGATATAAAGAAGGATAGATGAAAGGGAGGAGGAGTGAAGTGAAGGGGGAGGGGAGGGGGAAAGGAAAGAGGGGGGGAAGAAAAAGGGGGGGGGGAAAGGAGGGAGTGGGAAGAGAAAGGGAAGAGAGAAGTGAGAAAAGAAAGGAGGAGCAGAAAGCGACAATTTTGCAAAAATAACAATATTTTTCAAATTTTTTTATATAAAATTCCCCCAAAAAAAATGTAAAAATCAAAATTTTTTAACATTTTCGGCCAATTTGTTTTATGCTACATATGTTTGGTAAAAAAAATTGCAAAAAGAGTATTTTGATTGGTTTGCGCAAAAGTTATCGCGTTTACTAACAAAGGGAAAGATTTTTGTCATTTTTGTTGTTTTTTTTTTTTTAACGAGTAATGGTGGCGATCTGCGATTTTTTTTTTTTGCGGGACTGCGACATTGCGGCGGACAGATCGGACCCTTGACTGACATTTTTGACACTTTTGGGGTTACCAGTGACATTACTGCAGTAATCAGTGCTATACATATGCACTGTTACTGTAAAAATGACACTGGCAGGGAAGGAGTTAACTGTATTGGAGAGGGAGGGGTTAAATGTGTCCTAGGGGCATGTTTCTAGCTGTGATTGGATGTGGCTACTAGTGTAAAAACAGAGATCAACGGTCCTACATAGTAGAACCGTCTGATCTCCATTTTTACACAGGGGAGAATGACAGGCGGCTTGTTTACATTAGCCGCCTGCATTTCTGCCTTCCCGGCGAACGATCGCGAGTGACCGGCGAACATCGGGTCCGCCGGTCACACGCACTGACTTGTTAGGGAACGAGCCGGGGCGGGCGCACGCCTCAGCGGGCGCGCGCTCGCCCGCAATTGGCTCACAAGTGAGTGACAGGCTAGTGACGTACTGGTACGTCACTTTGCCTGGCCGGGGCTGACTGCTGCAGTATATGTACTTGCGGCGGTCGGCAAGTGGTTAAACTTTAATGTGCTATTATTTAGTGATCGACCAATATCGGTTTTTCTTTGCCGATACTGATATTTTGGCGATCGCATATCTGTATCGCCCGATATTGGCTGATATTTTCACACATTTAAAATTTTACTAAATAAACACAAATTTCGACACAAATCTGTTAATAAACATGTTAATCTTTATTTATTAACATTTTTAACATTCTTCACACCTTAATTGCATAGAAACTGATAGGAAAAGTGCGCTTGCAGGGACATCAGTTTCATATCATCTGATTGTGCATAAATGGAATGCATATTGCATAATAAATAAACTGCTGCAGTACTGCACTCACTCACTGCAATAAATCACTACTGCAGTGCAGTCAGTGCAAAACTGCTAGAAAAAAAGCTAGACAATAGCTAGACAACAGTTACACAGTGGATTGGACTGGAGCCAGTGGACTACCTCTGCAGTAGGGCACTCACTGCAACTCCAGCAGACAGTACAAAACTGCTGGAAACAAAAGCTAGGCAACAGCTAGACAGTGAATTGGATTGGAGTCAGTGGACTACCTGTGCAGTAGGGCACTCACTGCAACTGCAGTAGTCAGTGCAAAACTGCTAGAAAAAAAACTAGGCAAAAGCTACACAGTGGATTGGACTGGAGTCAGTGAACTACCACTGCAGTAGGGCACTCACTGTAACTACAGCAGTCAGTGCAAAACTGCTGGAAAAAAAGCTACACAACAGCTACAAATTGGATTTGATTGGACTCTTAGCAGTAGGGCACTCACTGCAACTACAGCAGTCAGTGCAAAACTGCTAGAAAAAAAGCTACACAGTGGATTGGAGTGGAGTTGACACAACTCTTTTCAATACTCCCAGTTAAAACAGTTAGAACAATATTATAATGCAGAATGCAGAACACTTCAGCATGTCCATGGTCACCTGTTAAAGGTCTGTTTTGTTCATTCAATGCTGCCAATTCATAAACATGCTCAGGAGGAGTGGAGGACAGAGGAGCAGAGAGAGAGAGGTATCTTCTAGCATGGGAAGCAAGTGTTTTGTAGCGTGCCTCATTTTCTCTCCACCACTGAAGAGGACGACTTCTTCTGTCAATTACTGCTTCTTTCAAATAGAGATGAAGCTCATCATCCAGGCTCATAGTTGCAGATTCAGAAGAAATCGAATCCTCCACATGAGGCCCCAATAAAACACTGAAAATGTCCTGATAAATTCAACCACGATGAAGAAGATTCTCTTCTGTTCGTTGCCATATTTTTGAACATTTGTCTGTTTTTGCAGCATGCTGCTCTTCATAAAAATAGTGTTTTGGACTTGTCTTTTCGGCAGGAACCTCCTGCACCTCCTGTTGAATATCTTCTGTCAGCCATTGTTTTGCTTTAGCCAATACATCATCAGAAGAGAAAGCATGGTTCTTGTATCGAGGATTCAAAAGACTTGCAAGCACAACATGTTTAATCTCTTCATGCTTCTCAAAACATATATCAATCAAAGCTCTTTGGCTTGACAGACCATCATTTGAAAGTTGGAGGGTGTTGTGTGCCATGACACAGAGGTCTGACATATCAGCAAGCCTCATTCCTTTCCGCATGTTTGCTCCACTGTCTCGAAGTTGCTCAAGCATCACTCGGTCTTTGTTGATTCCCCATTCTTCAAGCATGCCTAGAAACATTTCTCTACTGTACTCAGTGTGGGATCCTTGCATCACTTTTGTATTCAACACCAATTGCCTTTTTGTCCATCCGCTGTCAATAAAGGGGCATGTAAGAATGATTAGTGACTCTGACTCTGTTTGTGACCAGCAGTCCGTCGTGAATGAGAGTGAGTTGCCAGCATTCTCTGGTTGCAGCATAGCCTTTACTTTGTCAACAACCTTTTGGTGAAGCTTTGCGTCAGACACCATTGTAAATGGTTGGTTATCAGTGACAATCATCTCTATGATTACTCTGTCCAGAAGTTGGGATCTTCCATCTAAATCTAGACAGTGACGTCTGTTTTTTTTTTTTTTTTTTTCTCACAAATATATCTGTTATTGTTGCCTGGTATAGTGGAGGAGGTATTGAATCAAAATAACATTGATATTAATTTTGTTTTTTTCTGTGCTGCATGATACAATTCAATATGATGAACTCTTAGATGGGCCCAAAGATTTGACGTAATTTTGTTTTTTGCAGTTACTGATCCCATGCTTAAGTTGTTTGTACATGTGTTGCACACTGCTGCTTTTCCTGGAGAAGGTCGAGACGAGAAATAGTCCCAGACCACACTTTTTCTCTCCTCATACCTCTCCATTTCAATTTGAAAGACACAAAAAAGATTTAAAAAATGGCTTGCTAAAGTTGCTGGCTTGGTGTCACCCTGTTATGGGTGGCTGGCTTGCAGGAATACTGTGGTGGGTGGCTGGCTGGCTTGGTGTCACCCTGTTATGGGTGGCTGGCTTGCAGGAACACTGTGGTGGCTGGCTGGTTTGGTGTCACCCTGTTATGGGTGGCTGGCTTGCAGGAACACTGTGGTGGGTGGGTGGCTGGCTTGGTGTCACCCTGTTATGGGTGGCTGGCTTGCAGGAACACTGTGGTGGCTGGCTGGCTGGCTTGGTGTCACCCTGTTATGGGTGGCTGGCTTGCAGGAACACTGTGGTGGCTGGCTTGGTGTCACCCTGTTATGGGTGGCTGGCTTGCAGGAACACTGTGGTGGGTGGCTGGCTTACAGAAACACTGTGGTGGATGGCTGGCTTGCTGGAACACTTTGGTGGGTGGCTGGCTGGCTTGGGGTCACTCACTCACCCTGGCCTGTTGTGGGTAGCTGGCTTGCTGGAACACTGTGTGGTCAATGGTCACGGTGGTGGGTGGCTGGCTTGGTGTCATCTGGGTGGCTGCTTTGCTCGCTGGAACCCTGTTGTGGAGTGGCTGGCTGGATTCTGGCCTGCTGGCACCCTGTTCTGTTGTGGGTCGGATGGCTGGCGGCTGGCAACCTGTGGTGGGTGGCTGAGGCCAGGGCCTGTGGGTGGATGGATGTCTGACACCGTGACCGGACCGGACTGCAGCTTGCTGTAAAACGAGGCTGTATGAGGCGTGGGAGGCGGTCTTAAGGCAGAGAACGTGTGCAGCGCGCGGTGAAATGGCGTCACGTATAGGCAGCGGAGGCATGGGAGGCGGTGTTAGAAGGCAGAACTGTACGCGCAACATACTCAATGACGTCATGAAAATATCGGCAATATCGGTAAATCCAAAGGCCGATACAGATATATCGGGGAAAGTGTAATATCGGCCCCCGATATATCGGTGTTGCCGATAATCGGTCGATCTCTAATTTGTATTAGGTTCAGATACAACTTTACTGCACTGAGTCAGGGGGAAAATCCACAAAGTATCCAATGCGTTTCAGGGGTCCGAGAGCACCCCTTTCATCAGGGCTGGAAAAATCATAAGGACATCTCTATATCAATCCAAGGAGGGGATATTGTACTGATATTGTATTGCTATGGAGACGTTGTTGTATTTTTCCAGCCCTGCTGAAAGAGCTGCTCTTGGACCCCTCCCAAAACGCGTTGGCTACTTTTTGGATTGTCCTTCTAAAATTTATTGGAATAAAGCTTTATCTGGACCTCTTTGCAGTAATGTAGAGCTTCACTAGCTTCACTATTCACTGTGGCGAATCACTAGCGGAACAAAATTCTAGTCGCATTCTCTAGTAGTAGACTTGGATGCAAACAGTGCTTGCTGGAATTATTTTGAATTATCCACATTTAAAGATAATAACATTTGCAAAGCAGAAATAAACAGCTTGTAAACAGAAAGATAGATGTCTTCTAGAAAGCTCTACAGTTACAAGTATCTATGCTAATCCCCCACTTATATCCGAGAGAATAAAATAGGAGTGGAATTGAAGTGATTGTCTCTCGGTGTTGTTCCTGAGCATATTTACCATAAATGTGATTTAGGAAGAAAGAAGCAGACAAATTGCCTGTTTTTAGCTATATCAAGGTTATATTTTCTGCTCGGGAAAGTTTTTAACATCACCATCATTATTTTCTGCCTCTCCACAAATTCTCATTATTGTTCTTATTATCTGAACTTTAAATGTCATTTTTATAACCAAATTGTTACTGTGAAACACAGGATTGCTGTGCAAATCAAGCAGCAAAGTCACTTTATAAGTCATGTCATGCTTTTTATTTTTTTTCAACTTAGTATAAAACATAACTGGTCCCATCACTGTACAACTTTTACTTAAAGTAGAACAATGGGCAAAACTTTTTATTTTTATTTTGGATAGAGCAAGTGAGGGTTATAACTAGTGATCGACCGATATCGTTTTTTTATTGCCGATACCAATACCAATATTTTGGTCATCGCATATCGGTATTGGCCGATATTGGCCAATATTTTCGTACATTAAAAAAATGTATTTATTTATTTATATTTTGACAGGTACTGCTGTGGAGGGATCTGGGGGTCTAAAAGACCCCAAACTCCTCCTCTGCACTTAAAAGCATTCAAAAAACCAAGTTTGGCTGTTTTGAATGCTGTAATTTTTTTAATTTGGCGCTGAGTACCCGGAAATTATGTCATGACATCACTTCCGTTTTTTTTACACGGAGACCCCATCAGAGCCGAATGCGGCTTTGATCGGTCTTCTCTTCGGCGACCATGCAGGATGGTTGACCGGGTCTCCCGGTGGGACAGGAGACCAGGGCGAGCCACGGAAGGCGGTATAAGGGGGGGGGGGGGACTCCCCTCCAGCTCCTTGTAATGACAGCCGAACGGAGTCTCAGCCGCATCGGTTGTCATTACAAGACAGCCGACCATCGGCTATGGACGCCGGTACCATTGTGATGCCTCTAGCTGCAGGCTTCACTCCGGTACAAGCACTTTCCCCAAATATCGGCAATATCGGTAACCTCAGCGGCTGATTCCGATATATCTGGGAAAGTGCATATCGGCCCCCGATATATCGGCTTTGCCGATAATCGGTCGATCCCTAGTTATAACCCCTGTCAGATATTTTTTCACCATCTATGTCCCATTGTGGAGATTTCCCTTCACTTCCTGTCCAATAGCCAAGCAAGAAGTGAGAGGAAATCCCTGCAAACTAAGGGAATTTCTTGGAGACCCCCAGATTACCAGAGCTAGTGTCCCCATTGGAAGATTTCCCCTATATTACTTTTTTGGGGACAACCCCAAATTTGGGATTTTCTTTTACTTTTATTTCCAATGATAATGGTAAACAGGACAAATAGAGAGGGGGGATCTCCTTAACAGGGGCACAGACAGAAATAAAAACCTGACATGTTCTAATTCCTCTCCACTCTATCCAAAAATATAGTTATACTTTAAAGTGATACTAAATTATATTCTCTTATCCTCCAAAAAAAATCCATACATTCACTACTTCATAGCCCTGTAATCTATTTTTCATTATTTTCTTGTCTTGCCATGTTTTTCTCCCTCCTTGCAAGGTCTTCCGTGAGCTCCCAAACATTTCCTTGACTTATCTCAGTTCAGTTTGTTTGGAATGAGCAGTGCATGCTTGTTGCAGCCATGTGCACTTGTAGAAAAAGAAATAGCCGCACATCCAGGGATTCCAATAAGTTTCAAATACCTTTAATTCCAAAATGTTGCAAGTGATGACACCAAAGACACCAACATGAAGTCTCATAGACGCGTTTCACACATACATCTTGTGCTTAATCATTAATAATAATTAAGCACAAGATGTATGTGTGAAACGCGTCTACGAGACTTCATGTTGGTGTCTTTGGTGTCATCACTTGCAACATTTTGGAATTAAAGGTATTTGAAACTTATTGGAATCCCTGGATGTGCGGCTATTTCTTTTTCTACAAGTGTTCCCACGGAGGCGGGCCGGGGCCAGCACTCTATGGGATATCCTATCTCCTGGCAATTACTACACACTATACACCTGGAGCAGCGTTTTCCTTTCTTCAGCCATGTGCACTGCTCTGTGTGCACTACAAATCCCATAGTCCATAGTCAATCTCAGGAGGAAGCAAGAGAGGGTGGCTACGTCACTACATACAGTGGGACAATGGAGAATGAACGTAGCCACCCTCTAACAGGAAGTCAGATCACAGCAGCAAAAAAAAAAAAGGCATTTAAAGCTGAGCTTAATTAAGGGGCACTATTCCTCCCACTTATATCAATGATGGTGCACTATTCCTCTCACTGACACAACAATAGGGCACTATTCCTCCCACTAAGACCAATGATGGGGCATTATTCCTCTCACTGACAGCAACAATTGGGCACTATTCCTTCCACTAATACCAATGGTGGGGCACTATTCCTCCCACTGACACCAAAAATGGGGCACTATTCCTCCCATTGACAGCAACAATGCGGCACTTTTCCTTCCACTGACAGCAACAATGGGGCACTATTGCTTCCATGGACAGCAACAATGGGGCACTATTCCTCCCACTAATATCAATGATGGGGCACTATTCCTCCCAGTGACACAACAATGGGGCACTATTCCTTCCACCAATACCAATGATGGGGCATTATTCCTTGCACTAATACCAATGATGGGGCACTATTTCTCCCATTGACACCAACCCCGGGGCCATGTTTATTCTCATTGATGCTGGACCTGGGACATTTTCTACCCCCAATGGTCATAATCTGGCCCCCCCCCCCTAAAGTCTGAAGGACAGTAAACTGACCCTTTGCTTAAAAAGTTTGGAGACCCCTTTTCTACACCACGGTCTTCAAATTTTTGAAAATTAGGGCCCCATCGTGTATTTTAAAAATTATTTTGGGCTGAAAAAAAAAAACAATGTAAATTAATGCATACAGTAAAATTTAATTCATGAATATATGTTTTACTTGGAGCTTTTTCTGTAAGCCATATTGTTCAAAATGACAGAGAAAGAACTTCAGTAAAACAAAGCCTCCCACATTATATCAGGATCCCATCAGAGTCCCCCATTCAGCTGTGGCCTTATAGGACTCCAACCTAACCTTAAATACTTGCAGCATGGCTGTAGCACCAATGCCTGTGCTCGGAGGCAGAGTAGGTTTTAATGAAGGGAATTTGCCCTCCTGTGAGTGCTGGGACTAGCATGTGATTGGTTGTGAAAGGACCTCTGCTCTGCTGCATTGAGACCTGTGTGCAAGCGCTGTGGGGCCCGTATTGGCAATACACTGTTGACCTTAGCTGCAGGCCAGCTATCATCTTGTAATGGGCCACATTTTGCCCATAGGCCATAGTGTAGGCTTTTCTGTTCTACACAAGGATAAGTAATCAGCTCCTAACCCCGGCCAGCAGATGGAAGGGGTGCATATGCTAGAACCAATCCCCCTGCAGTGCAGCTGGAGGGGAAAAGAAGAGAAGAAGCTGGCAGCGACAGAGGTGCTTGGACCCCCATTTGAACTGATGGGGCCCAGGCCCAGTACAGGAGGGCAGGCTGTACTGCCTTATCAGCAGCACTACTCTTATGGACAAAACATGCTACAGGTGGGTCATGACCTGCCTTTTGTGGCATGGGCAGTAAGGCTGCTGAACTATGATGCACATTAACATGCAAAATAATTAACATTTTTGTTTTTGCTCTGCCATGTGAGGTGCTCACAAGTTTGAAAAGCTTGAAGAAAAGGAAAAAGAAAAAAAAATGGTACAACTAGATATAATATTTGTGTTCAGGTTTACTGTGTATCATTTGGCTCAAGAAATTTGAAAGTTATTTTAGCCTAATCCTATATATGAAAATCTGAAAGCTTTTTTACAGATTTATATTACAGTTTTTTTACAGATTAATATTTAGCGTGGAGGAAATAATGTTCAGTTGGCATTGCACAAAAGGTTCTGTTGAACTCCGTGTGAAACAAATCGATTACAGGTAAGAGTGTTCCCACTTAAAATTAAACTAATGCCAGCTGGACCACATCCAGCTAACTTTCCTTTCGTGCAGTGAGCCTTGGTTCACACCAGTGAAATCGTGCATTAAAATCGCGCTGGACAGCAGCTTTGAAATCGCACTGATGTAGAACGATTTCAGACCCGCCGATTAGTGCAATTTTGACGCGCGATTCATTTAACAGAAGTCAATGCAAAGCACAATGAAATCACAGAAAAGTGGTTCAGTAACCTTTTTCAAAGTGGCTGTGACTTGAATCACAATGCTTTGAGCAACTCCTTTGCCGCACATGGGGTGTGACTTCTCATGCGATTTTGATCTGTCAGGTTCCAGGGGTTCCAGGGGAACCAAGGCAAAAATGTTCCTATGCATTATAGGCACTCTAAATTCTTTACAATCCAGTCCCAATTTTACAAGTAGGAGTGGCTGCAGTGCAGTGCACCCATGGTTTTCGTGCGGGTTATCCCCACTTTCCTGTAGATTTTCTATTAGTTTGCACATTTTTTGGTATATTTTCTGAAAGCATGTTTGGTATTTATTTACTTGGCATAACATCATCTTTTATATTTTACCAAAACTTTGGTCATGTATTGTGTTTTTTTGCATTAAAAAAGTGCATTTAAAAAACGTTCCACAAATACTAATTTATTCTCTAGGGTCTCTGCTTTAAATATTATATAATGTTGGGGGGTTCTAAGATATTTTCTAGAAAAAAATACTGATTGTTACATGTAACAGATCAACCGGCACCCTGACTGGGTACCTCCGTTGACGGATGCTCCTAGTGCTTCCCGAGGGCTCCAAGCACTCCACCAGACACCATAACCACCTCAAACCGCCGCAGCTTGGTTGGGGTCTCACCGTCCCCTACCCATCCTGGACCTATGACAAGGCTCCAGGTTCCAGTGGGTGAAACTCTCTTTCCCCAGAGAGTGCAGCAGGAACAAGTTCTTACAAGAGCTTAGTGATTATCCAAGGGAGTATGAACAGCATAGCAATCCCTTGTAGCAGGTTCCCCCAATGAGAGACAGGACTCTAGATTGAGGGTGAAGTATATCTCTTTATTGAACAAGAAACAGACTTTTATACAGTTTTCCCTCAGGTCCAGGTGGACCTTGTGGAGAACAGGACATGACATTCACAATCCAATGAAAACAGAGTTTTACACTCCTATACAGTGTACACAATCCCTCCCCTCTGCCTGATTACAGTAGCATATGCAGATGAAAGTGTATACAGGAACAGAATTAACCTAAACTACAGTGGAACCTTGGTTTACGAGCATTTTGAAAGACGAGCAACATTTTTTTAAAAAATCTGTCTTGATATACGAGCACTGTCTTGATATACGAGCAGTTTTTTACACTATAAGCATGCCATCCCCTCTGTTAATGCCCTTTGTCACATATAATTATGTGTCCCAGTGCTTGTACTGTATATAAAGATGCCAATATATAGTTTTCAGAGTGTTTCCCTGTGCTTACTGTGTACGATTCCTTGTCCCTCTGTCTCTCTCTGGTCTCCGTCCTCTCTGCCATCCCCGGCGGGAGGGGCCGATCACTCCTGCTGACGTCATCTGAGGAGGAGGGGAGAAGAGCAGCAGAGCAGGGCTGAGGAATCACACAGTGCCAGAGACGCTCTAATAAAGTATAAATCGGCATTTGTTATATACAATACAGACACAGGGACACATAATGTTATTTAACAGAGGAGATGGCATACTTTTACTGTACAGGAATGTACTTTATATATAATAACAGCATATCTTTATTTATACCATTAAATGCTTGTGGAACGAATCATCTGAGTTTCAATGCTTTCTTATGGGAAAACTTGCTTTGATATACAAGTGTTTTGGATTACTAGCAAGCTGCTGGAACCAATTATACTCGCAAACCAAGGTTTCACTGTAATTATCTAGCCATCTGGACAGAACAATGTGAGGTCATTAACATTTAACAATGGGACAGGCACAATCCACATTCCATTTCAATACACAAACAATAGGGAAGTCTGCCAATGACAGTCTGTGTGTCTCTCTCACAGACAAGCACACGGAATACACATTATCTAGGAGTCAGACTTCATGGAAATGGTCTATAACAGTCTAATTCTCCCAGTGTAAAGTAGGATTAAATCTTCATATTTCTATATGAAGATTTTGCTGACAAATATTACTGTCCCATCTGAAGCAATTCAAACCATTAATTATCTGTTTTTCGCTTCCAGTGGTGGTGAACACCATCACATACATGTAAACCAACAGTCTCAGAAAAGGCCTGGTCTTCAAGTGGTTACCTTGCAGGTGTTGAATCATTTTTTTGTAATTTCTTGGTGTATAATTGGTAAATCTAGCGGGTTTTAAAAAACCTTGATTTTTCTTCCTTCCATGGCATTTAGCCTGGGTTCACACTGCCGCGACTTTGAATCCAACATCCCTGAGTGACTTCATCGTGGCTTGTATACGACTTCATGCATAACTCCACTTTTGTTGAGAAAAAAACATTCCCCTTTGGTTGATCTAACCACCTAAAAAGTATACAAGCTGCAATTCTAAGATGGTTGTTTATTCACTGCCTGGCCAAAAAATAAGTCGCCACCCAAAAAAAGGTCACATACTCTAATATTTTGTTGGTTTTGATCATGGCATGCATTCGCTATGGCATTGTTTTGATAAGGTTCTGCAATGTCACAAGATTTATTTCTGTCCAGTGTTGCATTCTTTTCTCACCATGATCTTGTATTGATGATGGAAGAGTCAGATCACTGCGCAAAGCCTTCTCCAGCACATCCCAATGATTCTCGATGAGGTTAAGTTCTGGACTCTGTGGTGGCCAATCCATGTGTGAAAATGATGTCTCATGCTCCCTGAACCACTCTTTAACAATTTGAGCCCCATGAATCCTGGCATTGTCATCTTGGAATATGTCTGTGCCATCAGGGAAGAAAAAATCCATTGATGGAATAACCTGGTCATTCAGTATATTCAGGTAGTCAGCTGACCTCATTCTTTGGGCACATGCAGTAACTATCCAATAGGATAGCTTAGTTTAGTTAGTTGCTTAGTTAATTCCAGGTGGCGACTTTTTTTTTTGGCCAGGCAGTGTATAATGCAATGCAGTATGTGGGGTGTACCCCTTCGTAATTAAAGTGTGAGAATATTTAGAACATTATAATGACACACTCAATATTAATGCAAAAAAACATCTCAAACGTTTCAAACTTATCTTTTCATGTGACAACACTGAAGAAATGACACTTTTCTACAAAGTAAAGTAGTGAGTGTACAGCTTGTATAACAGTGTAAATTTGATGTCCCCTCAAAATAACTCAACACACAGCCATTAATGTCTAAACCGCTGGCAACAAAAGTGAGTGAAAGTGAAAATGTCCAAATTAGGCCCAAAGTGTCAATATTTTGTGTGGCCACCATTATTTTTCAGCACTGCCTTAACACTCTTGAGCATGGAGTTCACCAGAGCTTCATAGGTTGACACTGGAGTCCTCTTCCACTCCTCCATGAAAACATCACAGAGCTGGTGGATGTTAGAGACCTTGCGCTCATCCACCTTCCGTTTGAGGATACCTCACAGATGCTCAATAGGGTTTAGGTCTGGAGACATGCTTAGCCAGTCCATCACCTTCAGTGGTCATCTTGGAGGTGTGTTTGGGGTCGTTATCATGTTGGAATCCTGCCCTGCGACCCAGTCTCCGAAAGGAGGGGATCATGCTCTGCTTCAGTATGTCACAGTACATGTTGGTATTCATTGTTCCCTCAATGAACTGTAGCTCCCCAGTGCTGGCAGCACTCATGCAGCCCCAGACCATGACACACACCACCATGCTTGACTGTAGGCAAGACATACTTGTCTTTGTACTCCGAGTCCTCACCTGGTTGCCGCCACACATGCTTGACACCATCTGAACCATATAAGTTTATCTTGGTCTCATCAGACCACAGGACATGGTTCCAGTGATCCATGTCCTTAGTCTGCTTGTTTTCAGCAAACTGTTTGTGGGCTTTCTTGTGCATCAAGACAGCCATGCAGACCAATTTGATGCAGTGTGCGGCGTATGGTCTGAGCATTGACAGGCTCACCCCCCACCCCTTCAACCTCTGCAGCAATGCTGGCAGCACTCATACATCTATTTCCCAAAGAAAACTTCTAGATATGACGCTGAGCACATGCACTCAACTTCTTTGGTCAACCATGGCGAGGCCTGTTCTGAGTGGAACCTGTCCTGTTAAACCGCTGTATGGTCTAGGCTACCGTACTGCAGCTCAGTTTCAGGATCTTGGCAATCTTCTTAAAGCCTAGATCATCTTTATGTAGAGCAACAATTCTTTTTTTCAGATCCTCAGAGAGTTCTTTGCCATGAGGTGCCATGTTGAACTTCCAGTGACCAGTATGAGAGAGTGAGAGCGATAACATCAAATTTAACACACCTGCTCCCCATTCACACCTGAGACCTTGTAACACTAACGAGTCACATGACACCGGGGAGGGAAAACGGCTAATTGGGCCCAATTTGGACATTGTACTCACTTTTGTTGCCAGTGGTTTAGACATTAATGGATGTGTGTTGAGTTATTTTGAGGGAACAGCAAATTTACACTGTTATACAAGCTGTGCACTCACTACTTTACATTGTAGCAAAGTGTCATTTCTTCAGTGTTGTCACATATAAAGGTATAATAAAATATTTACATAAATGCGAGGGGTGTACTTACTTTTGTGAGATACTGTATATGTGGTGTTACTTTTATTGATTGTAAAGCAGAGTGGCAGCACTGCCTGCAGCGTGGACTGCTCTGCTGCAAGGCTGTCATCATAGGAAGAGAAAGTATCCTAGTTCAGGTGATGCAAGCAGGCAAACTGAGAAGACCTAATTCTGGAACGCAAATGTTTCACAGCCATGAACCTAAATCTCTGTGTGACATACTCAGACAGAGCTGTTAGAGCCAGCTGACACAACAGGGGGTGCTGTACATGAGAGCAAAGAATCCTATGTGATAATAAATATAGTGGCACAGCGTGCCTGCCAGGTAATAGAAAAGAAAAAGGTTTTACTGTGGAACCAATTTTAGAGCCTAGAAACTGCTGGATAGAGGAGTGAGTACTACTACTTACAAAATGCGATTTTTTTGTTACCAACAAATGAGTGTAGTATTGAATGGGACATGCGCAAAACGAGGCACACAGGGCCGGATTTTCATCTCAGAAACCTACAGGCAAAGGATTCTGAAGCACCCCCCAAAAAAGAGACTGACTTTTTTTTTTCCATAGATTTCAGTAAAAGAAACACTAAAGTAATTTGTAGGGCAAACCCAAATGTTTGATAAATTATAAAAGACGAGCTTGCACCAAGTAAATAAATACCGAACATGTCAAACTTTAAAGCGTAACTCCACTTTTGTTGAAAAAAAAACATTCCCCTCTGGGTGATCTCTGTACATTGCAAGGATTATACCAACCTTTGTTGCAGATTCCAAACTTTTGTTATTCTGAAGAAATCCCTGTTTGTTCCTCTGTGCTGAGTGGGTCTAATGGGAGTGGTTTCATAATTATCAATCAGCTGTGGCAGCTGCAGGGCTCTAATGAGGAAAGCTGATGGGCCTGCATTGTTTTAGACGTGTTCCTATTGGGAGTATCTCACCAAAAATGTTTTTTGTTGCAGGGGATGCCAGAAACCTGACTTGTATCTTATTCACACAAGTAGGAAATGATGTTTTACACCTCCAGGTAACCATATTGCATTTTCGGAAAATGACAGCGGCTGCAGACGTGTGCGACTTATCCTGCGACTTAGAACAGCAAAGTTGCATGACAAGTCATACTCCATGATTTCCAATGAGTACCGTTCACATCTGTGCGACTTCAAGTCGCAAAGACTTCAGAGTAGTCCCTGGACTACTTTGATCTGACTTTGATGCGTTTAGAGGTTCATAGACCTCAATATTACACAGACATTGCTTCAAGTCCAATCAAAATCTCAGCAAAATCGTGGCAAAAAATTGAGGCAAAGTCGTGCGACTTTTAGGTCACACAAGTGTGAAAGGGGCCTTAACCACTTGCCGACTGCCTAATGACTATTTACGTCGGCAGTCAGCCCCTCACAGGCAAAGTGACGTAGTCGCTAGCCTGTGAGGCTCTAGGGAGCGAGCGGGCGCCGCTGGAGGTGCGCCCCCCCCCCCCGCACGTGTGAGCGGCGGACCCGAAGTCCGCCGCTCACTCGCGATCGTCGGTTACACCGGGAGAAAGGCAGGCGGCTAATGTAAACAAAGCCACCTGTCACTCTCCCCTGTGTAACAGCAGAGATCATACGGTCCTGCTATGTAGGACCATAGATCTCTGCTGTTACACGCACAGCCACATCCAATCACAGTTAGAATCACGCCCCTAGGGACACACTTAACCCCTCCTTCTCAAATAAAGTTAACCCCTTCCCTGTCAGTGTCATTTTTACAGTAACAGTGCATATGTATAGCACTGATTACTGTAGTAATGTCACTGGTAACCCCAAAAGTGTCAAAAATGTCAGTCAAGGGTCCGATCTGTCCGCCACAATGTCACAGTCCCGCAAAAAAAAATTGCAGAACGCCGCCATTACTCGTTAAAAAAAAAAAACAATAAAAATGACAAAAATCTTTCCCTTAGTTAGTAAACGCAATAACTTTTGCGCAAACCAATCAAAATACGTTTTTTGCAATTTTTTTTACCAAACATATGTAGCAGAAAACAAATTGGCCTAAAATGTTAAAAAATTTTGATTTTTACATTTTTTGGGAGGGAATTTCATCTAAAAAAATGTGAAAAATATTGTTATTTTTGCAAAATTGTCGCTTTTTTTTTGTTTATAGCGCATGATCAAAAAATCGCACAGGTGATCAAATACCACCAAAAGAAAGCTCTGTTTGTGGGGAAAAACAGACGTCAATTTCATTTGGGTACAGAGTCGCATGACCGCGCAATTGTCCGTTAAATTCACACAGTGCCGAATTGCAAAATAGGCCCTGGTCAGGAAGGGGGTAAAATCATCCGGGGCTTAAGTGGTTAAGGCAGCTTTACTGTGCACTGCAAGTGCAGCTGCGCTCTGGAGCTGACCTGAATCTCTGAAACGAGGGAAAGCTCTGCTGATTTCTATCATCCAATCATAGGCAAAAATGCAGTAATTTAAAATATATATATATATATTTTCCTTGCATGTTCCCCCCAGATCTAGAGCAACTGCAACCACTGGATTTTGTGTGACCCCCCCCCCCTCCACTGGCAGCAGAGGGGTGAAAAAAAACCCCATACTAGGAAGGGCACCTGTAGGCACATGCCGACAATCAATGCCTATTGGAAAATCCGGCCCTGGAAGCACATGCACTTCATCTCACGCCCACACAGAAAGATCTCCAAGCTTATGTACCAGATCTCCCTGAAAGTGTAACTTAACTTTTCTGGTGAAAAAAAAAGTGCTACATAGGCCATATTGCATTTAACATTTTAAAAGTTTACTTTTTTATTTCAACCGGCAGCGCTGCAATTCTCTGTAAAATTCAACCCTATATGGCAACTTGGAGGCGTTCTGTACACCAATGGCTCACTGTTTTTCCCAGAAGTCTGCTTTTAGGCATCCTATGCAACAGAAATTTCCTTTTTGGTGGGATACTCCCCAAGGATTAATGCATTCAAAAGGTATGCAGACACTGCATCTTTTCTCATCAGAGCACTGAAAGTGCACCAGGTGATTATAACATACCAGACCCTCCCATTCAGAAACAGTCTGCGCCAGACATGGACGAACAAACAGTTAATTTTTCGGAGCAGAAACAGGTTGGAATCTGCAACACATTTGTTTTAAGTTCTTGCAATATACAATCCCAGAGGGGATTTTTTTTTTTTTTTTACAATGTAGCACTGACCCCGCAGGACCTGCTGAATAGTGTCTTGACTAGCTCCCCTGATTACCAGCACATGGTTACTTTAGATAAAGTCTCTGGATCCCTCCTTGCTCAGATCCACTGCTGCCCCCCCTTCTGCAACCTGCATTAGTGAGCTGATTGGCAATGCAGAGGGAAGGGGGAATGCAGCCATCTTCTCTCCACTCTTTCACTGCAGTTGATAGGGGCAGCTCTGTGTGAAATCCCCTGGCTCCTTCCAGACTGCAAAGGACCTGAACCAATCAGAGGCAGGGAAAGGGATTGCTATGCAGACAGTGAGGATTCTGGGAAATTTAGTCTTAAAGGTCTGCTGTACAGTACAAGTGAAGGGCTGCAAAACTACAGCACTCACAATTCCCTGGATACAGAGAAGAAGAGAACTGAGCTTTTCCTGGGCATATCGAGAATACACAGGGTCTTTGCCAAGAGGAAGGGGAGCTGAGCGGACATGTTGCTGGATGCGCCACAGCTGCACCAGAGAAACAGAGCCTGAAGACTAAGCAACTGGGACCCAGCTGCACAGGGGCCAGAGGGCCCTAAGACCTGTGTGCTCTCTAACCAGAGGCAAGCTGCTTAGGGCCAGGCCTGCTGAGAATCTAAGCCTTGTGCTAAGAGACCGAGCTGCCGGGACCTGACTTCAGAGGACAGCAAACCACCAAGTGATCTGGACTGGATTCCTGGGTAAGCTGAACTATCTGTGCTTATTTCAACATTTACCCAGCTTATCCACTAGAGACTGCTCTCTTGTTTGGCAACCCACTAGCCATTATGTCACATACCTGCTGGGGATCGAGATGTAGAGGGGGCTTCTTTTGGACCTCTTGTCCAACACCCCTGATAGTGATGATAGAAGGTGTGAGGACACAGATCGACGTGAGGGCCAATGTAACAGGCAATGCCAGAGGTTTGCAGGAAAAAAATGACCATTGATCACCAGGCAGGAACCAGGAACTGGAACATGGTGACACTTGATCAGCAGGTAGGAGTGTAGCCAGGACACACACAAAAAGTTTGTCAACAGCTGGGCAGTGAGGTGCAACACATCAGGCAGTGGCAGAGTCTGGATACAGGCTGGGGTCGGTACACAGTCAAGCAGCGAGGTACAGGAAGACAAGACAGGAGCAGAGTCACAGTACAAGCTGAGGTCACAGCATTCAGGTGGGAATCCGGAGAATGGTCAAGGGCAAGCCGGGTCCTGCATAGGTAGGCAGATATAGCAGGTCATTGAGCATTAAATTGTAAGCTCTAACGAGCAGGGCTCTCTGATTCCTACTGTATTAAATTGTATTGAAATTGTACTGTAATTGTACTGGCTGTACTGTCTGCCCTTATGTTATAAAGCGCTGCGTAAACTGTCAGCGCTATAAAAATCCTGTATAATAATAATAAGCATATAATAGCCTTCTGGTTCCAATACGTACTGAGCTTCTCTTACACATTAGTTGCACTCTTGTAAAGGCACCACCCACAGAAGGGCCCCAACAAAAGCCGGTCAATATGGACAATCATGCTCCTGGTACTTTGCAACCACCTCCAGGGGTACCCATTTGGAAGGAATGCATACACCAAAGGCAACTGGGGCTGTATTGTACAGTGCACGCGAGGACCTTTATTTTCATGGGTTAGAATATGCCTATACTTTAACCTTGCTTTGACCAGTTATAGTTTGCCGACCAGCGGTGGTACGTATACTGAAGCAGGTCGGTTCTGTCTCGCGAAACAATGTACCTGTACGTCGCTTCATGAGACAGCTAGTGGGGGCTTGGAGTTAAACCTAGCCAATTTCTGGTTTTCCTAATGTTTCAGGGTAAAGGGTTAGGGCCAGGAAAGTGAAATGTATGGTTGAATAGGAGAACCATGATCTCCCTTATGTCCTTGTAGAGCCATGGCCAAAAGTTTTGAGAATGAAACAAATATTAATTTTCACAAAGTCTGCTGCTTCAGTGTTTTTAGATCTTTTTGTCAGATGTTACTATGGAAGTATAATTACAGGCATTTGATAAGTGACAAATACATTAAGTTTATGCAAAGAGTCAATATTTGCAGTGTTGACCCATCTTTTTCAAGACCTCTGTACTTTGCCCTGGCATGCTTTCAATCAACTTCTGGGCCACATCCTGACTGATGGCAGCCCATTCTTGCATAATCAATGCTTGGAGTTTGTCAGAATTTGTGGGGTTTATTTTGTTTACCCGCCTCCTGAGGATTAACCACAAGTTCTCAGTGGGATTAAGGTCTGGGGAGTTTCCTGGCCATAGACCCAAAATTTCAATGTTTTGTTCCCCATGCCACTTAGTTACCACTTTTGCCTTATGGCAAGGTGCTTCATCATGCTGGAAAAGGCATGGTTTGTCATCAAACTGTTCTTGGATGGTTGGGAGAAGTTGCTCTCGAAGGATGTTTTCAAACCATTCTTTTTCATGGCTGTGTTCACACACATGAATGGTCTCAGGATGCTTTACTGACACAGAACTGATGGCTCTCTCGTCTTTTCTTCTCCAGACAAGGTTTTTTCCAGATGCCCCAAACAATCGGAAAGGGGATTCATCAGAGAAAAGGACTTTATCCCAGTCTTCAGTAGTCCAATCCCTGTACCTTTTGCAGAATATCAGTCTGTTCCTGGTGTTCTCCTGGAGAGAAGTGGCTTCTTTGCTGCCAATCTTGACACCAGGCCATCCTCTAAAAGTCTTCTCCTCACTGTGTGCAGATGCACTCACACCTTCCTGCTGCCATTCCTGAGCAAGCTCTGCGCTGGTTGTACCCCGATCCCGCAGCTCAATCAACTGTAGGAGGCGGTCCGGGCACTTGCTGGATTTTCTTGGGCATCCTGAAGTCTTCTTCACAAATGCAGTGGAAGGGATTTCATTTTTATGGCAAAGAGGGACTTTGCAATTAATTGCAATTCATCTGATCACTCTTCATAACATTTTAGAGTAAATGCATATTACCATCATAAAAACAGACAGCAGACTTTGTGAAAATTAATATTTGTTTAATTCTCAAATCTTTTGGCAAAAGCTATATTGCTTCAGCTATTGAAACTATGTTTGTACTCAAAGTGCCAGTGCTGCAATGAACTTTTCATCAAGATGTGCAAAAATAACGCAAATAAAAATAAAATTATTATGTCTTATCACAATCCAGCAATAAAATTGTACTGGGTATTGTAACCAAAAACACCAGTGCTGCAAATAATGCATAATTGATGTTTTGGTTACAATACCCAGTAGGTGTACTATTTTAACGATTGTAATAAGACATAGGATTTTTTTTTTTTTTTTTTTCGCGTTATTTTGCACATCTTGATGAGAAGTTCATTGCAGCACTGACACTTTGAGTACAAAGTTAGTAGATAAAACATTATTAATATTCACATTTTTCAATATCTACCTTGAGAGATCAGACATATTAATTATTACTGTTTGCAATTCTTTATATAGTTTTAATATTCTTTTAGTTTTTAACCACTTTAAGACCAGAAGGATTTGCCCCCTTACTGAACAGGCCCTATTTTACAATTCGGAACTGCGTTATTTTAATGGACTATTGCACGGTCGTGCAACACTGTACCCAAATAAAATTATTGTCCTTTTTTTCCCACAAATAGAGCTTTCTTTTGGTGGTATTTGATCACCTGTGCGATTTTTATTTTTTGCACTATAAACAAAAAAAGAGCAACAATTCTGGGGAACAAAAAATAATACTTTTCACATTCTGCTATATAACATTCCCCAAAAAAAAAAAAAAATTAAAAATCAAAATGTTTTAACATTTTAGGCCAATTAGTTTTCTGGTAAAAAAAAAAAAATCGCAATAAGCGTTTGGTTTGCGCAAAAGTTATCGCGACTACTAACTATGGGAAAGATTTATGTCTTTTTTTTGTTTTATTGTTTTTTTTTACTAGTAATGGCAGCGATCTGTGATTTTTTGCGGGACTGCGACATTGCAGTGGACAGATCGGACCCCTAACTGACATTTTTGACACTTTTGGGGGGACCAGTGACATTACTACAGTAATTGATGCTAAAAATATGCACTGTTACTGTAATAATGACACTGGCAGGGAAGGGGTTAACACAGTAAGTGATCAAGGGGTTAAATGTGTACCTAGGGGCATGTTTCTAACTGTGGGGGGTGTGCCTTGTGAAATGAACACAGAGACCTGTGTTCCTATAGGAACACAGGCACTCTGTGATTGTTCCAGGGAGAATTCCAGCTGTGTTTACAACAGTTGCCCGTCCTTCTCTCTCAGCGGGGAGCGATCGTGGGTGTCAGACGGCAATCGGAGCCACCTGCCCTGTGCATTGGCATCCCCGCTGCTGAGTAGGGGTGGGAGCGCGCCGCCGGTGGCATGCGCTCGCCCCCTAGCTGCAGGTGCGCGACCGACATATACCTACGTCATTTCGCGCAGGAGGGCCGCCCTGACGCAGTATAACTGCGCCAGGCGGTCGGGAAGTGGTTAATGTCGGATTGTGATAAGACATACGAATTGTATTATTTTTATTTGCGTTATTTTGCACATCTTGAAGAGAAGTTCATTGCAGCACTGCCACTTTGAGTACAAAGTCAGAAGATAAAATATTATTAATATTCACAGTTTTCAATATTTACCTTGAGAGATCAGACTTATGTAATATTACTGTTTGCAATTCTTTATATAGTTTCAATATTCTTTTAGTTTTTGAATCATAGCGCCACTTCATATTTGTAAACAAATGTATTTTAGATGTGGGGACACATTGTTAAATTGTGAGCAGTTGCTTCCTATTTCTTATAATAAGTGGTAGCACATAGGATTCTATGTCTACATTGCTGCAGCTATGTTGCCCTGTTCACTAAAGGGACAAAACTTCTTGCTCCAGGTCACACAGCATCCAGTGCATGATTCTTCATTTCGTCTGTGTTGCATCGCGATTGTTGGCATGCGAATAATATGAAACACTGCATAGTGATCTATGAATTGCTCTCTATATTTGTGCCTGTGTCAGATCCAATTACTATGTAGCTCTCACCTGCAGAGCACTAGATTGAGAGATTCAGGAAATGTGGGATATGTCATTTTTTCACAGGAAGTGTCAGTTCTTAGACTACAGGTGGAGGTCATGCATTAACCTGTGCAGTGCCATGTCGGATGCCTCATGTTTGAACACAAACAGAAACTTCTGATACTGGAATGTGAAGATTGACTCTACTATAGGCTGTGTGTAGCATTCTGGATTGCTACTGCTACAGGAAAATGGATAATGCTTATCTGCAATGAACCTGAACCAAGGGAATTAAAGTCAGCTCTAAGCAAACTTCACCCTGATGTCCAAACTTTTAATATAATTTTATTTTTTTATTTCAACAACTCTTTGTAAGGTTCTTAACACTGTCTTCCCATCCCAGAGTGACAAACTGCAGTAATTAGAATCCGATTATTATTAATTTAACGTGACCTAATAATGTCATAGCCTCTGGGTGCCACATTAATCATTGCAGGGTTACTAGGGGTGAGCATTGGAGTGCTAAAAATTTTTACTTGGTGAGTGAATGCAAACCTTACTTAACATGCACACGGAAATTTTCTTAACAGCATTAACGTTTTAACACTGATTCCGAGTTGGGGGTCTCAGGTCTGCAACTCACAGATCAAGCTAATTCAGTAACTCCACACAAAATGCAATGCTGATATGCAAAATACACTAACCAGAAGTAGCCAATTAAATTTGGATTTTCCTACATGAAGTCTGATTGATCGCTATAGATTACATACTGCTTTACGATACTAAATAAACCTTATAGCTTTGATACACTATATTGCCAAAAGTATTGGGACACCTGCCTTTACACGCACATGAACTTTAATTGCATCCCAGTCTTAGTCCGTAGGGTTCAATATTGAGTTGGCCCACCTTTGCAGCTATAGCAGCTTCAACTGCTCTGGGAAGGCTGTCCACAAGGTTTAGGAGTGCGTCTATGGGAATGTTTGACCATTCTTCCAGAAGCGCATTTGTGAGATCAGGCACTGATGTTGGACAAGAAGGCCTGGCTCGCAGTCTTCGCTCTAATTCATCTCAAAGGTGTTCTGTGGGGCTGAGCTGCAGGCCAGTCAGATTTCTCGACCCCAAACTCACTCATCCATGTCTTTATGCTTGTGCACTGGTGCGCAGTCATGTTGGAACAGAAAGGGGCAATCCCCAAACTGTTCCCACAAACTTGGAAGCATGAAATTGTCTAAAATGTCTTGGTCTGCAAAAGACTTGAGACTGGAGTGGAGATTCACCTTCCAGCAGGACAACAACCCTAAACATACAGCCCAAGCTACAATGGAATTTTATAGATCAAAGCATATTCATGTGTTAGAATGGCCCAGTCAAAGTCCAGACCTAAATCCAATTGAGAATCTGTGCAAAGTTTTGAAAATTGCTGTTCACAGACGCTCTCCATCCAATCTGACAGAGCTTGAGCTATTTTACAAAGAAGAATGGGCAAAAAGTCATCCTCAAAAAGTCTTGCAGCTGTAATTGCAGAGAAAGGTGGTTCTACAATGTATTGATTCAGGGGGGTGAATACAATTGCACTCCACACGTTTCACATATTTAAATCTTGTGCACTTTTAAATTGTTTGTTGTATCAATTACATTTTTGTATCAGTGCTTTAAGGCTGTCATCTCAGCATATTGATCGTTTACTTGGATTTAATAAAAAGATAAGTTTTATTGATTTTGCATCTACATTCTCCATTACATTTCCTGGGTATTGCAACATCCCGTTCCCCGAATACCAATTCCTTTTTTGGGAATTCATTTTTTCCGTTATCACATATTTATTTGTAAAAGATTTTGAAAACCATTTTCCTTCCACTTCCCAATTATGTGCCACTTTGTGTTGGTCTTTCACATAAAATCCCAATAAAATACATTTACATTTTTGGTTGTAACATGACAAAATGTGGAAAATATCAAGGGGTGTGAATACTTTTTCAAGGCACTGTACATCCCCTGTGCCGTTTGTTTGCCTTACCATGTAATGATGGCCTCACATGTTGTGTTTGCAGTTTGTAGTGTCATGTCTGATCGATTCCCCTATGTCCATGTATTGCTGCAGCTAGCCTGTCCCCCTAAAAGACAGGTAACTTCCTTTTAGGGGTCACACAATCCATACCTCGCCATTTACTTTGTGTTGCATCACAAATGTCAGAATGCAAATTATCCACTTCCCGCCTGCCCACAATGTATTGCAGAAGAGTGGCCGCTGTAGGCAAAGCACCATATATGTTAACCCCTTCCCAGCCAGTGTCATTAGTACAGTGACAGTGTATGGTATTTGCATTGATCACTACAGTCAGGTCCATAAATATTGGGACATCAACACAATTCTAATATTTTTGGCTCTATACACCACCACAATGGATTTGAAATGAAACAAACAAAATGTGCTTTAACTGCAGACTTTCAGCTTTAATTTGAGGGTATTTACATCCAAATCAGGTGAACGGTGTAGGAATTACAACAGTTTGTATATGTGCCTCCCACTTTTTAAGGGACCAAAGTAAAGGGACAATTGGCTGCTCAGCTGTTCCATGGCCAGGTGTGTGTTATTCCTTCATTATCCCATTTACAAGGAGCAGATAAAAGGTCCGGAGTTCATTTCAAGTGTGCTATTTGCATTTGGAATCTGTTGCTGTCAACTCTCAATATGAGATCCAAAGAGCTGTCACTATCAGTGAAGCAAGAAAGAAAAAAGTGCAAGTGATGTTGGGACCGGCGCTACCACTTAAATATTATATCTGTGCAATTCCATAAACTGTATAATTCATACAAAAAGTGCATATAGTGCTTATAGTGCAACGATAAAACCAAAGTGCTGCGTGCTAGTAAACCTTCAATACATTAGCATGGGCTATGCTCAGTGTACCATATCATAAATCACATATGTATATATAAAGTGCTGAGTGCTGTTGATACCAATAACCACATGTGTGATTGCGTGCTATAACAAAGTATGGCGCCAGTGGATGCCCCACCGATTGCACCGTTGCTTCCCGCACTCTTAGAAAGGTGGCTCAGCACTCCTTGGTCACTAGAACAGAAAATAAGCCTCCATTGCGTAGTATATGTTTGTTAGGGTGAAACAACGTAGCATCCACTCACATTTAGGGAGTTCACTATCAGCTTGAGGTGTTCGCCGGGTCGCTTCCGCGTTCCTCCGGCTCAAACCACCGTTCCCGGAAGTGACGTACTGACGTACACAAACCACGCCCTACGCGTTTCGGCATACAACGTCATCTGGAGCGTGCCATCTATCGCTACTCCCGGTCTTTTTATAGGCTGGGTCGGCGCCATCTTAGTGTACCTATTTGAGGCCGGACACGGCGGCCATCTTGGTGCACCCATCCCACAGCCTAAACAGCATTACTCATCATGTGAACTCCCTATTTGTTGTGTGTGCCGTATACGTAAACATAGATTTTATTAAAACATGGAATACGACTCAACACTTATAACAATTAACCTGTTAAAAACCATATAATATGTTATCATTATATATTATATTTATGTAGTGCAAATGGAAATAAGAACACTGAGTTTGCTTTTTTAACAGGATTCAACACCCAACACAAGGCCCTAGAGAAAATTGAGTATAGTATAGTAGACAGTTTAAGCGAGTTCCCTCAGGTTGGAGCAGACACCGCTACTCTACTATACTGTAAGTGCGATCATCTGTTTTCAATAAATTTTAACTGTTGATAATGCACTATGGCGGTCCCCTTTGTTGTGTCCCCTACCATTGAGGTATACTAGACACAGGAAGTCACAGCAGCCATCCAGAGTCCAGCGATTCCTGGCAGGATCACCACCTAACACCATTCCAGGCTCTCTTTTTGGCTTTGTCCGGTAAGAGTCCAGGGATCACAAGTGTGCTAGAGTGTCACCTGAGTGTCTGGGAATCCCCTCACAAGCTGCATGACCCCCGGAGCAGTAATATCCATATATGCCCTTCTTTTCCAGTCTTTGGTAAGAGGCTAAGCTGGTGGCGGGACCCTGAACCTTCTCAACACAAGTTTTGCACCTTCCAGAGTTTTGTGTTTACAGCACGGCACTTGCATCTTCACTTTTTGGACTGTTTTGATTTAATGTCATGGACGTTTAATATCATTGTTCACTGGTGAATCACTAGTGTGAATTTTGGATTTACCCTTTCGTTCTCACCATTTTGTTTTTCAGTATACCTTTCTTTGTTATTGGTGATTTTATCCACATACCACTGTGTATGTTGTACCACGTCATTTGGGTTAGCGCACCTGATTTTTTCATATACACTCCATTACATTCACTCTAAGGTAGCAGCACACCCAATTTGAATCAGCGCACTTTCCTTTACATCACCTAGAGAAAATTATAAGGAAACACTGGCCTATCCTGAAAGCAGATACTACATTGAGGGATATCCTCCCCACAAAACCCACTTTCATCTACAGGAAGGCACCGAATCTGAGAAATCGGCTGGTGCACAATGTTATTGACCCTCCAAAGAAAATACATCTTCCAACCAGTCTGAAAGGTTTTTTTAGATGTGGGAAGTGCCTACCGTGTAGAACATCAAAAGAAAAGAAAAACAACATCTTTTACGGCACAGGAAAAGTCTATGAGATCAAAGATACCATAACATGCACAAGCACGCATGTAACCTATGTGGTGGAATGTCCATGTAGGTTACAATATGTAGGCCGCACCACCAGACCCCTCTTCGTCCGCATAAGGGAACACGTAAAAAATATCCAGAAGGGGTTCGACAAACACAGTCTGCCACGACATTTTAAGACACATCACTCTCAGGACCCCACGGGAATGGTTTTCTATGCCATAGACAAAATAAAGAATAACTGGAGAGGAAGTAATAAGAGAATAGATGTATCTAGAAACGAAACTAAGTGGATATATCTGATGCAGACCCTTCAACCTAAAGGCCTGAATATCGATATCGATTTGAACTGTTTCATCACCGATTTTTAAGGAAACCTCTCCGAGCCTTTTTAGAGAGCCTTTTAAAGATCCCTTTGATCCTTTTAAAGATCCCTTTGATCTTTTTAGATCCTCCTTTCCTTTATGATCTCAGTTTTAAAACATTTTAGAAATATTTCTAGTAATGTTTACAAATACAATTTTTAAGTTTTTATTTTTTAATTTTTTATTTTATTTTTAATTTTTAGATGCATTTAAACACATCTACCCCATCATCCTCCAAGAATCTACATGAAGTAAAGTTTTTTCGCTATTACTCCTCGTTCAAACATTTTAATATATATATATATTTTTTGCCTTGCACTCCTCGTTGAAATTCCTCATCTCAAAGTTTTTAAAGAAAAAATCCTCATAGGAAGATCCAACTCCAAGTGTCCAACTACCTTCAGTTCCCTTAATCTATTATGTCATCCTCCTTCATCTCACTTGGTATTATTTTTCAGCTTTTTAACCTTCTTTCGTCTGGAATTTTATCTGGTTTTACCCATAAAATATGGGATTCAACACAGAAGTATAAAGTCATAAGCATCATGGACTTATATCTATGGATGGACTTGTTCTCCTCTTCCAAAGTTTTTATATATTTTTTAGTTTTTTCAGTATAATATTTTTGGACGATTTTTATCTCACCGATATTATTGTTACATGTATGGGCACTTTTATAGTCTAGCACCAATCGCATAGACACTTGGGCCCACTATTAAATATTAAGAAGTCATCACTTGATCACCGTGTCACTTTAATTATTTATTCACATATTTCATTATTTTTAATCGGCAGCACTGAGTATCGGCTCACCCCGATCAATTCAGACATATCACTGGTCCGCACAGAAATTGCACTACATAAATATAATATATAACGATAACATATTATATGGTTTTTAACAGGTTAATTGTTATAAGTGTTGAGTCGTATTCCATGTTTTAATAAAATCTATGTTTACGTATACGGCACACACAACAAATAGGGAGTTCACATGATGAGTAATGCTGTTTAGGCTGTGGGATGGGTGCACCAAGATGGCCGCCATGTCCAGCCTCAAATAAGTACACTAAGATGGCGCCGACCCAGCCTATAAAAAGAACGGGAGTAGCGATAGATGGCACGCTCCAGATGACGTCGTATGACGAAACGCGTAGGGAGTGGTTTGTGTACGTCACTTCCGGGAACGGTGGTTTGAGCCGGTGGAACGCGGAAGCGACCCGGCGAACACCTCAAGCTGATAATGAACTCCCTAAATGTGAGTGGATGCTACGTTGTTTCACCCTAACAAACATATACTACGCAATGGAGGCTTATTTTCTGTTCTAGTGACCAAGGAGTGCTGAGCCACCTTTCTAAGAGTGCGGTAAGCAACAGTGCAATCGGTGGGGCATCCACTGGCGCCATACTTTGTTATAGCACGCAATCACACATGTGGTTATTGGTATCAACAGCACTCAGCACTTTATATATACATATGTGATTTATGATATGGTACACTGAGCACAGCCCATGCTAATGTATTGAAGGTTTACTAGCACGCAGCACTTTGGTTTTATCGTTGCACTATAAGCACTATATGCACTTTTTGTATGAATTATACAGTTTATGGAATTGCACAGATATAATATTTAAGTGGTAGCGCCGGTCCCAACATCACTTGCACTTTTTTCTAATCTACTACCTCAGTGGTAGGTTGGGGGCAGCTTACACCACTATTTTAGTCCAATAAAGTACTGAAACTCCATAGCGCTGGTATTTAAACCCTTTTCATATCAGTGAAGCAAGCCATCATTAGGCTGAAAAAACAAAACAAACCCGTCCAGAGAGATAGCAAAAATATTAGGTGTGGCCAAATCAACTGTTTGGAACATCCTTAAAAAGAAAGAACGCACCAGGGAGCTCAGCAACACCAAAAGACCCGGAAGACCACGGAAAACAACTGTGGTGGATGACTGAAGAATTCTTTCCCTGGTGAAGAAAACTGCCTTCACACCAGTTGGCCAGATCAAGAACACTCTCCAGGAGGTAGGTGTATGTGTGTCAAACTCAAAAATCAACAGAAGACTTCACCAGAGTGAATACAGAGGGTTCACCACAAGATGTAAACCATTGGTGAGCCTCAAAAACAGGAAGGCCAGATTAGAGTTTGCCAAACAACATCTAAAAAAGCCTTCATAGTTCTGGAACAACATCCTATGGACAGATGAGACCAATATCAACTTGTACCAGAGTGATGGGAAGAGAAGAGTATGGAGAAGGAAATGAACTGCTCATGATCCAAAGCATACCACCTCATCAGTGAAGCATGGTGGTGGTAGTGTATGGCTGCCAATGGAACTGGTTCTCTTGTATTTATTGATGATGTGACTGCTGACAAAAGCAGCAGGGTGAATTCTGAAGTGTTTCGGGCAATATTATCTGCTCATATTCAGCCAAATGCTTCAGAACTCATTGGACGGCGCTTCACAGTGCAGATGGACAATGACCCGAAGCATACTGCGAATGCAACCAAAGAGTTTTTTTAAGGGAAAGAAGTGGAATGTTATGCAATGGCCAAGTCAATCATCTGACCTGAATCCGATTGAGCATGCATTTCACTTGCTGAAGAAAAAACTGAAGGGAAAATGCCCCAAGAACAAGCAGGAACTGAAGACAGTTGCAGTAGAGGCCTGGCAGAGCATCACCAGGGATGAAACCCAGCGTCTGGTGATGTCTATGCGTTCCAGACTTCAGGCTGTAATTGACTGCAAAGGATTTGCAACCAAGTATTAAAAAGTGAAAGTTTGATTTATGATTGTTAATCTGTCCCATTACTTTTGGTCCCTTAAAAAGTGGGAGGCACATATACAAACTGTTGTAATTCCTACACCGTTCAATTGATTTGGATGTAAATATCCTTATATTAAAGCTGAAAAGTCAGCAGCTAAAGCACATCTTGTTTGTTTCATTTCAAATCCATTGTGGTGGTGTATAGAGCCAAAAAGATTAGAATTGTGTCAATGTCCAAATATTTATGGACCTGACTGTATATTTGTGTCACTGGTGATGTCAGTGGCAGTTAGTCAGTTCCCCCCAGTGTCAGTTAGTGTCAGATTGACTGCCACACTATCACAGTCCCAATATAAGTCACTGATCAGCACCATTAGTAGTATAAAAAAAATTCCAGTATATAAATATACTATAGATTGTAGGCGCTATAACTTTCACTCAAACCAATGAAAATACATTTATTTTGAGGTTTTTTTTTTATCAAAAATATGTAGCAGAATACATTTTGGCCAAAATTTATGAAGAAATTGGATTTTTTAAAAAACATGCTAATTGGATATGCTTTATAGCAGAAAATACAAAATGATTTTTTTTTTTTTCAAAGAGTTTGGTATTTTTTCATTTACCACCAAAGGAAAGCTCTATTTGTGTGAAAAAAATTAAATACATTTCCTTTGTGTACAGTGTTGCAGTGACCGCACAATTACCAGTTAAAGTAGCACAGTACCAAAAAATGGCCTGGTCATAAGGGGAGTACAATTTTCCAGAGCTGAAGAGGTTAAATGAAACACTGCAGGATGATCTCTCGGATAATTGGTCTTCCTGTTTTTGTCTGTGTCAGATCTTATTATAGTGTATCTCTCGCCTGCACAAGCACTAGATTTAAAGACCCAGGGATTGTTGAATTATATGTCGTTTCTACACAGGAAATGTCAGTTCTCATACTACAGACAGGGGTCATGCAATAACCTGTGCAGTGCCATGCCGCATGCCTCATAGTTCAGCACAAACAGAAACTTCTGACACAGGAATGTGTGGATTGGTTGAACTAGATGGACTTGTGTCTTTTTCCTGCCAAACTAACTATGTAACTATGTAATTTACTCCCCTATAGGCTGTGTGCACAGAGCAACAAATGACACCTTTGGGCATGGGTCCGAACACTCCCCTGTTCGGTTTGCAGAAGAATTCCCGAACAAGGGAAATTTTCTAACCCGAACGGTGGACCCCATTGAAGTCTATGTAAACCGTACAGGAAAAATCAAAGGTGCCCATTTTGAAGGTTTATATGCAAGTAATTGGCCACTAAAGAGGTATGGGGTTTGGGTACTGCCCTGGCGGCATGTATCAATAAAAACATTTTTTTTAAAACAATCGTTTTTTCAGGAGCAGTGATTTTATTTATGCCTAAAGTGAAACAATAAAAAAAAAAAAATTGTTTAATATAGTGCCTGGGGGTCACATTAATGTGCCTGTAATGTGGTGCATCTGTGCATGCATAAAACATGCTACAGCAAAAATGACATTTCTAAAAAATTTAGAATCACTCGCATTTACAATTGCTGGCTATTGAAAAAATAAAGAAAAAAAAATGCATGGGATCCCCTTTGGGTCTGGCATAGATTTTTAGGGGAACTCCACACCAAAATAAAAAAAATAAAAAAAGAATGGCGTCGGGTCCCGCCCAAAATCCGTACCAGACCCTAATCTGAGCATGTAGCCCCGCAGGTCAGGAATAGGGATGAGCTTCACGTTTGAGTCGAATGTAAGTTTGACTTTAAAAGCACCTGCTGGCCAGGGGATTTAAACCCCACAGACATGTCATTGCAAGCCTGGTATTCTACCATCTACACCACCGTTAAGCCTGCTTAAGCTGAACACACTCTCCCTAACTTTTATCTCATCCATTGTGTGTAGGGTGATATAGGAGTTAGTTAGTTAGGCAGAGAAAGTGTGTTCAATCTAAGTGTGCTTGACGGTGGTGTAGCTGGTTGAACACCAGCCTTACTAATTGCGGGGTTGTGGGCTCGTGTGATTTTGAAGTGGAATTCTATAGTTAATAGATACATTGCTGGCAGGGGAGAGATTTTTGCTTTTTACAGTTTGTTGAGATCAGATAGTGCAGTGTATACCACAAATATATATATGCACTTCAGTTTATGTCAGTTTATGTCAGTATTGCTGAAAAAAACGGTGTGGGGGTCCCCTCCCAGTCCATACAAGGGCCCTCGGGTCTGGTATGGATTTTAAGGCCAAAATAATAAAAAGAAAAAACGGCGTGGGGTTCCCCCTAAAATCCATACCAGACTCTTATCCTGGCTGGCCAGGATGGGGGTGGAGGCCGGGATCTGGGGACTTCCAGATTCTGATAAGCATCCCCCCGCAGACCCCCACAACTACAGCCCACGGTTGTTGGGAAGCGACCCCTGTCCCCATCAACATGGGGGCAAGGTGCTTTGGGGTGGGGGGTCAAAGCCCCCCCCTACCCCAAAGCACCCACCCCCCCACCCCAACATTGAGGGCATATGGCCTGGTATGGTTCAGGAGGGGGGGGTGCTCGCTTGCCCCCACCCCCATCTTGGCCAGCCAGGCTGTGTGCTCGGATAAGGGTCTGTTATGGATTTTAGGGGGATCCCCATGCTGTTTTTTTTTTTTTTAAATGGCGGTCTGGTATGGACTGGGGGGGGGGCCCATGCCCTTTTTTTTCATTTTTTTACCTGTATTGCCAGGAGCCGACACTACATTAAAGCCGCAAGCAAGTTTAAATGACATTTTTCCTTTAGAAATGTCAGTATTGCTGCAGCAGGCTACATACATCGCACAAATGCGCTACTTTACAGGCACATTAAGGGGGCCCCCCCAGGTACAATATTTCAAGGATTTTTCCATTTTTATTGTTTCACTTTAAGCATTATTAAAATCACTGCTCCTGTAAAAACGATCATTTAAAAAAAAAAATGTTTGTATTGATTCATGTCCCCCAGGGCAGTCCCCAGGTCCCCATACACTTTTTTGGGCCAATAACTTGCATTTAACCACTTTAGCCCCGGAGGATTTGGCTACTCAAAGACCAGGGCCTATTTTGCGATTCAGCACTGCGTGACTTTGACGGACAATTGCGCGGTCGTGCGATGCTGTACCCAAATAAAATTGACGTCCTTTTTTTCCCACAAACAGAGCTTTCTTTTGGTGGTATTTGATCACCTTTGCAATTTTTACTTTTTGCGCTATAAACAAAAAAAGAGCGACAATTTTGAAAAAATAACAATATTTTTCAAAATTTTTTTATATGAAATTCTCAAAAAAAATGTAAAAATCAAAATTTTTTAACATTTTAGGCCAATTTGTTTTCTGCTACATATTTTTGGTAAAAAAAATCGCAATAAGCGTATTTTGATTGGTTTGCGCAAAAGTTATTGCGTTTACTAACTACGGGAAAGATTTATGTAATTTTTATTGTTTTTTTTTTAACTAGTAATGGCGGTGATCTGCAATTTGTTTTGTGGGACTGCGACATTGCGGCGGACAGATCGGACCCTTGACTGACATGTTTTACACTTTTGTGGGTACCAGTGACATTACTACAGTAATCAGTGCTATACATATGCACTGTTACTGTAAAAATGACACTGGCAGGGAAGGAGTTAACTTTATTGGTGATCAAGGGGTTAAGTGTGTCCCTAGGGGCGTGATTATAACTGTCAAGGGGCATGGCTTGTTAGATCATAACAGAGACATACGATCCTACATAGCAGGATCGCATAGCCTCTGTCATGATCTAAGGGAGAATGACAGACGGCTGTGTTTACATCAGCCGTCTGCCTTTCTCCCTCTCCTGCGGGAGATTGCGAGTGGCCGGCGGACATCGGAGCCGCCGGTCACTCGCGTGGGGATGTCAGGTAACGAGCGGGGGTGGGAGCGCGCCTCCGGAGCGTACGCTTGCCCTCTAGAGGCTCGTGGGCGAGTGACGTACCGGTATGTCACTTTGCCCAAGAGCGGATGACCTCCGCAGTTTATAGTCGTGCGACGGTCGGCAAGTGGTTAAGCCTTTAAAATTAGGACTTTTTATTTTTCATGTTCGTGTCCCATAGACGTTAATGGAGTTCGCATGTTCACTAGAACATTTCCCCTGTTCGAGATGTTCTGGTGCAAACCAAACAGGGGGGTGTTTCGGCTCAGCACTAGTCAGGAAATGGGAGGGAATGAGTGAGTGCCCCCCCTCCTGAACCATACCAAACCACATGCCCTCAGCATGGATGGGTTGGCCCCACCCCAAAGCACCTTGTCCCCATGTTGATGGGGACAAGGGCATCTTCCCTACAACCCTGGGCTGTGCCCAACCAGGTGCAGGTGCAGCTCTCAGTGCATTGCAGGGTTTTCGTCTGGGCGAACAACCCGCGAACACCCTGTAAATTGAGGTGTTCGGCAAATGGCCGAACAGGCAAATGTTCGGCTCAAACTCATGCTCGGGCTGAACCATTCACCCATCCCGAGACACCGTGAAACTACATAATCAAATTACATATTGTGCAGGTGAAAAATGCAAGTTAGGAAGGTTTGTACTGCCTTAAAATTGAATATCATGTCCACCAAAATGCTTATACATGTAATAAGCTTGGGGGGCTTTCATTAACCAGAAAACCGAAGCCACAGTGGTCATTAGTGCTTTTGGCATTTGACAGATGGATTGGGGGTGAAGTTTAAAAATGTATTATATAGCATTTTTCCAGTCCTTAACCACCTGACCTCTAGAAGGTTTTACCCTCTTCATGACCAGACCGTTTTTTGCTATTCAGCACTGCGCTACTTTAAATAGCAATTAAGCAGTCATGCAACACTGTACACAAATAAAATTGATATCATTTTTTTTTTTCACACAACAAATAGAGCTTCATTTGGTGGTATTTGATCACCACTGGGTTTTTGTTTTTTGTTTTTTGCTATATAAATAAAAAACCCATATTTTCTAATCTCTGATAAAAACATATGTAGCAAAATACATTTTGCTACATGTCTTTGGTAAAAAAAAAAAACAAATAAGTGTATATTAATTGGTTTGCGTGAAAGTTATAGTCATGGGTCAAGTCCTGGAAAATAAAGTGTGGGAACTCACCCAAGATTACCATCCCCAACCTCAAAAATAAAAAAAGTGTGTGTTCGTGTATACCGTATATACCTCTCTGTCTCTCATGTCTCTCTCTCTCTCATGTCTCTCTCTCTCTCCCTCTCTCTCTCTCATGTCTCTCTCTCTCATGTCTCTCTCTCTCATGTCTCTCTCTCTCTCTCTCATGTCTCTCTCTCTCTCTCTCATGTCTCTCTCTCTCATGTCTCTCTCTCTCTCATGTCTCTCTCTCTCTCATGTCTCTCTCTCTCATGTCTCTCCTCTCTGTCATGTCTCTCTCCTCTCATGTCTCTCTCCTCTCATGTCTCTCTCTCTCTCTCATGTCTCTCTCTCATGTCTCTCCTCTCAGTCGTGTCTCTCTCCTCTCATGTGTCTCTCCTCTCTGTCATGTCTCTCTCCTCTCATGTCTCTCCTCTTACGTCTTTCTCTCTCTCTCATGTCTCTCTCTCTCTCATCTCTCTCTCTCTCTCTCTCTTATCTCTCTCTCTCTCTCATTTCTCTCTCCTCTCATGTCTCTCTCATGTCTCTCTCTCTCTCATGTCTCTCTAATGTCTCTCCTCTCAGTCGTGTCTCTCTCCTCTCATGTCTCTCTCCTCTCATGTCTCTCCTCTCTGTCATGTCTCTCTCCTCTCATGTCTCTCTCTCTTGTCCTCTCATGTTTCTCTCTCTTGTGTCTCTCTCTCCTCGTGTCTCTCTCTCTCCTCATGTCTCTCTCGTCTCATGTCTCTCTCCTCTCATGTCTCTCTCCTCACATGTCTCTCTCTTCACATGTCTCTCTCTTCACATGTCTTTCTCTCTCATGTCTCTCTCTCTCTCTCTTGTCCTAGTATGTCTCTCTCTCTTGTCCTCTCATGTCTCTCTCTCTTGTCCTCTCATGTCTCTCTCTCTCTTGTCCTCTAATGCCTCTCTCTCTTGTCCTCTCATGTCTCTCTCTCTTGTCCTCTCATGTCTCTCTCTCTTATCCTCTCATGTCTCTCTCTTGTCCTCTCATGTCTCTCTCTCTCTCGCTTGTCCTCTCATGTCTCTCTCTCTTGTCCTCTCATGTTTCTCTCTCATGTCTCTCTCTTGTCCTCTCATGTCTCTCTCTCTTGTCCTCTCATGTCTCTCTCTCTTGTCCTCTTATGTCTCTCTCTCTTGTCCTCTCATGTCTCTCTCTCTTGTCCTCTCATGTCTCTCTCTCTTGTCCTCTCATGTTTCTCTCTCATGTCTCTCTGTTGTCCTCTCATGTCTCTCTCTCTTGTCCTCTCATGTCTCTCTCTCTTGTCCTCTCATGTCTCTCTCTCTTGTTCTCTCATGTCTCTCTCTCTTGTCCTCTCATGTCTCTCTCTCTTGTCCTCTCATGTCTCTCTCTCTTGTCCTCTCATGTCTCTCTCTCTTGTCCTCTCATGTCTCTCTCTCATGTCTCTCTCTTGTCCTCTCATGTCTCTCTCTCTTGTCCTCTCATGTCTCTCTCTCATGTCTCTCTCTTGTCCTCTCATGTCTCTCTCTTGTCCTCTCATGTCTCTCTCTCATATCTCTCTCTTGTCCTCTCATGTCTCTCTCTTGTTCTCTCTCTCTTTTTCTCTCGTGTCTCTGTCCTCTCATGTCTCTCTCATGTCTCTCTCTCCTGTCCTCTCATGTCTCTCTCTCTTGTCCTCTCGTGTCTCTGTCCTCTCATGTCTCTCCTTACCTCCCTCCCTCCCATCTGCAGAGTCGATGTTTCCTCTATGGCTCCTATGCCCTGTCACAGGCGGAGGCGGCGTACATTTGATATCACTCCGCCTGTGACAGAAGCCAGCGCTATACAGGAAGCATCCGCTCTGCTTCCTGTAGTGCCTCCGGCTATGTTTACAGCGATGCTCGGGGATGGCGGGTCGGGGACCCGCAATCTGGGCTTACCGACCCCCCATCCCAGAGCAGGAGGTGGCGCTGCGATCTTGTCGGGGCTCGGGGGAACGGCGTTCCTGTTGTAGAATAAGTACAGGGACGCCGTTCCCATGCGTTCCCGCAGGACTCGAGCCCTGGTTATAGTGTCTACAATCTATAGCAAATATACAGTTTTGAAAATTGATTAATCCTGATGTACTGACGGTCTATCTCATTTCTTGATGGCCTTAAAATCCTAGCGCAATACAAATTCCCCTCAAATTACCCCATTTTGGAAAGTCTGCGATATTAAGAGGCATGTCACTTTTTTTTTGGAAGTTGCAATTTTTTGTCACAATTTTTGGAAAATTAAGAAATTACGTTTTTTTTTTCTTCATATATATATTTTTTTTTTTAACCAGTGCAGTGTGGTGGTGATCAGGGGTACTGACTGGTGACAGCATGTTAAACAAAAAAAAAAAAATAATAATAACCATTTTTTATTATTTTATTTTAACATTTCTTTCAACATTTTATTTTATTTTTTACTATTCTCTTTTGCATACTCTCATCAGAGTAGTTCACTGTTACCATAGTAACCCTGTACAGTACTTACCCTGGGGAGTGATCAGGGATTTTATTTTTTTTAACAATTTGATTGCTGTTACAATGATCACTGTAACAGCAATGTTTTAAATGGGTTTACATTTAAAACAGCTGTTATTTCTAGTGATCTGTGATTGGCTAAAGCCAATCACATGGTACAGGGTGCTTTGATTGGCCCAGGTACCACGTAGTAGTGGTGGGCCAATCACAGCATCACTTGATAGGAAACAGCTGTTAGGAATGAAATTCATTCATAATAACTTTGCTGACAAATTGATCACATTATCTCATGGCTGTTGAAAGCTGCCAGATACCAGGATCCATAACCCGCTCTGTCTGGTGGACACAGCGGTCATAGGAGTGGCCTGCTGGTTGCACCTAACCCGGAACAGGCTGGATCACATACATGTATGTGATCCAGCCTGCTCGTCCCAGCCGCCCGCAGTAAATTTACGTTAATGTATGTGGGCAGTGGGCAAGTTGTTAAATGTCATGGCTGCATTTGTTTTTTAGGCTTTTTTTAACTTTATTTTCACTTGGTGATCCAGCCAATAACACACTTCCTGTATTAGGCTGGCCATACATGGGTCGAATATGGAAAGAATTTTCTTTAGAATTTTGCTCCATTAGTGGGTCGCAGTAACGGCCAATTCTCGTGCGGTCATCGAATTTGAGTGATCGGCATGTTGGAAATTTTTTTGAAAAACCAACGATTTTCTAATCAATGATGGGAGAATCATGGAAAAAATATAATTGAAAAAGAATTCACATGATTGCAAGAAAAGAAAATTCCCAGAAAGAAAAGAAGATTCCCAGCCACAAAAATTGTATTTTCTGTAGCAATATGAGGTGAAATTGAAGGATTAAGCCCCGTACACACGTACCGATCGTCGGCCGAACGATCGGCCGTCTTTTGTCCAGGGCTGTCGTGTCTGTTGAAAACTGCAAAAGACTGCACACGAATTTTGTCGGCCAACAACAGCCGACTGCAGAAGTGATGTCATGTGATGGTTAACTTTCCTTGTCTTTTTTCTTCTCTGAGCATGCCCAGTCTTGCAAATCTGCTGTCTGATAGCAGAAATCTGTACTGACTGGCGAACAATTGGCCGTTCTGGTGTTGGCCAACAAAAATTTTAATGCTTGCACGACAGATTCTGTTCGGCCGAAAATGCGCTGTTGGCTGTCGGAAGCATCATACTAACAAGCCTACAATCAACCGATCGGTCGTCGGCCGAATATTTACGGCCGACAATCGGTACGTGTGTACGGGGCATTAGGCTCCATTCACACCAATGTGTTTTTTTTCATGATTTTTGCAGAAATGTAGGACTTGTTTTTTTAACAGACACGGACACATCGCATTAAAAAATCAGGGTAAAGAGCCGAAGTTGTGGACTATTTACCATGTGATTCACTGTGTCCAATCATAGCCGATTGCATGTAAACAAATGCCAGTTATCAGCATTTCTTTTCCTCATCACTGTCAGTGTCTGAGGAAAGCAAAGCTGATAACCGGCCTTCCAGTTACAGGGCACATTTACACTGATAATCAAGGCACTGATTATCAGTGTAGCCCCATCAGTGCAGAATATCAGTGCCCGACAGTGCAGCCCATCAGTGCCGCCTCATCAGTGCAGCCTCATCATTGCCCCTCCATGCTCATCAGTGCCGCGTATCATTGCCGCCTATCAAGGCCCATCATTGTCGCCTATCAGTGCCCATCAGTGCCGCCTCATCAGTGCTCATCAGTGCAGCCTATAAGTGTCCATCAGTACAGCCTATCAGTGTCCATCAGTGCAGCCTCATCAGTGCACATCAGTGAAAAATAAAAATTACTTATTTACAAATTTTTAGAACAGAAATGAAGAAAAAACTTTTTTTTTTTTTTAATTCTGGTCTTTTCTCATTTGTTTAGCAAAAAATAAAAAACCCAGTGGCAGATAAATACCACCAAAAGAAAGCTCTATCTGTCTCAAACAAGGTTAACAATTTAATTTGAGTACAGTATTTCATGACCGTGCAATTGTCTTTCAAAGTGTGGGAAAAGCAATCAGGGTGAGCACCAGGGGCGTAACTACAGGGGTTGCAGGGGTTGCAATCGCTACCGGGCCCCATGCTCCAGGGGGCCCGGTAGCAAACCAGTGGGTGAACTTCCAGGATCGCAAAGGTCACACTTGCGACCGGACCCTGGCATTGCACCACTGTGGGGAGGCCCCAAGATTGCAGGAAGGGGGCCCACAAGATTGCAGGAAGGGGGCCCACTGCAGAACCTGCTGCAGAACCTGCTGCAGGACCGTAATAAAAGGCCATGCAATGAGTGTAAAGAGCCCCAGGATTAGTGGGAAGAGCCCTGGGCTTGAAGGTAAGGGCCCCGGCCAGGGGTCTGGGGGGCCCTTCATGGTTTCTTGCATCAGGGCCCTGAAGGTTCTAGTTACGCCTCTGGTGAGCACCACTCCAGAGGCTTCCCTATGAGATCCTCAGCTTGCCAAAGAAAAATCCTGGGTGCCTGCCTGGGTCTGCAAACCCCATCTACGAAAGTAAAAGAGGAGAAAATAGCAGCACTTCCAGAAAGTAAAAACAGCTCCTTTATTGAAAAAACGTAGGAATAAAAGGTCACACACATTCAACTCAAGGAGGGTCAGCAGACACGTTTCACACTCCTGTGCTTAATCATTGAGCAATGATTAAGCACAGGAGTGTGAAACGCGTCTGCTGACCCTCCTTGGGTTGAGTGTGTGGTCTTTTATTCCTAAATTTGTTCAATAAAGGAGTGGTTTTTACTTTCTAGAAGTGCTGCTATTTTCTCCTCCTCCACTTGTCATTTAAAGTGCGACAGCGCTGAAAGCTGAAAATTGGCCTGGGCAGGAAGGGGGTGAAAGTACCCACCATTGAAGTGGTTAAAAAATATTTTTGGGGTTCCCAGAGACCTAAAAATAATTTCAAGGTTTCGTCAGGTGTAAAAAGGTTTGCGAAAAGGTTGGCCCAACTACTGATAAAAGTTTATTCTCTGATATGGGCATATTGGTTTATGATAGCATAGATAGATTCTTTCCAGCAGAACAAGGCAGCACACATTGACTATGCCATATACTGTACATCTAATTAGAGATTTGCATGACGAAAAAATTAGTTACCTTTAGATTCATTAATCTAGTTATTTAGTTTAATTAAAATTCAGTTGATTCATTCAATTCATATTCGGGATTCATATTTGGAAGTCGCATTCGGAATTCGTTCTATGTATTTTTTGAATTTACCGATTTTTTTTTCTCGATTTGAAACGTTTGAATCAATACATTTTGAATCGGTCGTATTGAAAATGTTTTATTTTTTTTTTATTTGAATGGGGCAGCCGAGTAACCAAACACATCTGATTGTTATTTATGCACATTGACCTTGTTTGTATTAACAACCACCTCAGCCCTGGGAAGGTTTAGCCCCTTAATGACCAGGCCATTTTTTTGCGATTCGGCACTGCGTTACTTTAACTGACAATTGCGTGGTCGTTCAACACTGTACCCAAATAAAATTGATGTCCTTTTTTTCCCCACAAATAGAGCTTTCTTTTTGGTGGTATTCTGATCACCTTAAATCAAATCAAATTTTTTCATCCTTTTAGGCCAATTTGTATTCTGCTACATATTTTTGGTTAAAAAAAAAATTCCCAATAAGCGGATTTTGTTTGGTTTGCCAAAAGTAATCACGTCTACAAACTAGGGGAAAGATTTATGTCATTTTTATTTATTTATTTTTAACTAGTAATGGTAGCGATCTGCAATTTTTAGCAAGACTGGGGACCGATCAGACCCCTTACTGACATTTTTGATACTTTTGGGGGGGCCAGTGACATTACTACAGTAATCAGTGCTAAAAATATGCACCGTTACTGTAATAATGACACTGGCAGGGAAGAGGTTAACTCAGGGGCGATCAAAGGGTTAAATGTGTGCATAGGGGATGTTTTCTAACTGTGAGGGGGATGGGCTTGTGAAATGATCACAGAGACCTGTGCTCCTAAATAGGAGGATCACAGGAGCTCTGTATTCACTTCAGAGAGAACAACAGTCTGCTGTGTTTACAACAGCTGACCGTCCTTCTCTCTCCACGGAGAGTGATTGCGAGTGCCTGGTGGTAATCGCGGGCACCTGGCAGCAATCACAGCTGCCGGCCCCGTGGATCGGCGTGCCCGCTGCCTAATGAGGGTGGGCGGGTGCCTCCAGCGGCGCACCGGTGCCCCCAGGAGCAATCCCGCGAACTGCGCAGCCGAGCCTGTCTGCCGCAGTATATCTGTGGGGGGCGGTCAGCAAGTAGTTAATAATATGTTTATTTAAAATATGCAAAGTGTTCTACTTAATAAAAGTAGTATCTTACTTTCAACATTTTACCATGTACAATACTGTGCAGAAGTTTTATCCAGCTGAGAAAAAAAGGAATATCACATACAAATGTTTATATATATTTATATTTTACTGGTTTCTTTTTATCAATTTTACACTTGCAGAGTTAATGAACTAAAGAAAAATCTTAATCAAATGATTACAATACAAATATTGTACAACAGGTGAATAAATCCTCCAAACCCAGCGCTCACGAAGGAGAGGAAAAAATACACAGTATGTGTAATTACAACGAATATTTAATTGCACCCTTAGCTGCAGCTATAACCATAGAAAATAAAGACAATAATGTTTCAAATCATATACAATCATCAAAACATTAGCAGTGCTCATCCAGTGTGAGTGCCGATTCACACATATGCAATGCGGAAACCCTGCAAATCCACTGCCAGTTTCCGCATCGCACTCGACTCGCAGTAAGTTCACACTGCCATATGCAAATCGATGGGGGTGTCAATACAAAGTTAACGACAGCCCCAGATCAGTTAGCCTATCGCAGTGCGAACTAAACAGAGTGTCAAGAGTCAAGTGTATTACAGTCCTGGATCTTCTGAGTTAACCAGTGTGTTAAAGTCGAAGTTCTAGCACAGTTCAGCATAACAGTATCTTCTAGCGCCGGGAAGCTTTGGTCGGCATTCAGCTGGCGTCAAGACAGCGCTAACAGGCATTTTTCTGTAAGGAGTCCCAGTTAAACCTAGTTGAGCCAGAGGAGTATCCCATTCATTCCCTTCTCCCATCCCCATTACAAAATAAACAAAACAAACCGAAGATGCCGGAATGGTCATTGTCTCAGTTCTCACACTTTGGTATTCAACTTAAATGTGTTGGAAGTGTTACCGGTAACAATGGCAGACCCATATCAGGCGCAATGCCTGGAAACATTGCTACATAACATTCCCAAAAAAAAAAATTAAAATTAAAAATCAAAATTTTTTAACATTTTAGGCCAATTTGTTTTCTGCTACATATTTTTGGTAAAAAAAAATCACAATAAGCGTATTTTGATTGGTTTGCACAAAAGTTATCGCGTCTACTAACTACGGGAAAGATTTATGTAATTTTTCTTTTTTTTTTTTTTCTTTTTTACTAGTAATGGCGGTGATCTGCGATTTTTTTGCGGGGCTGTGACATTGCGGCGGACAGATCGGACCCCTAACTGACATTTTTGACACTTTTGGGAGGACCAGTGACATTACTACAGTAATCAGTGCTAAAAAATGTGCACTATGTTACTGTAATAATGACACTAGCAGGGAAGGGGTTAACATTGTGGGTGATCAAGGGGTTAAATGTGAGCCTACGGGAGTGATCCTAACTGTGGGGGGTGTGGCTTGTGAAATGATCATAGAGACCTGTGTTCCTATAGAAGGATCACATGAGCTCTATGATCATTCCAGGGAGAAGAACGGTCAGCTGTGTTTACAACAGCTGACCATTCTTCTCTCTCAGCGGGGAACGATCGCGGGTGTCAGGCGGCAATCGGAGCCGCCTGCCCGCTGCATTAGCGCGCTCGCCCCTTAGCCTCCTGCTCGCGACCAACGTACAGTTATGGCGGTTTGCGCAGAAGCGACTGCCTACATCTGCGGCGGGCGGTCGTAAGGAGGTTAAGCAATAAAAAGTTATTGTCTTAAATTATTACTCTTTAAAATCACCTTTGGCTTAAATTGGAGTTCCACCCAAAAGTGGAAATTCCGCTCCTCTGCTTCCTCTCCCCCTCCGGTGTCACATTTGGCACCTTTCAGAGGGGAGGAGGAAAGGCTATCTGTGTTTTTTCCCACATTCCCGGGAGACGGCGCCGCGGCACCGTCCCTCGGAAGTTCTGTCACCTTTCTCCTTCCCTGCCACCAAGTCAATGAGAATGGGCAGCAGGCTTCGTCCAGGTGCAGTAGGAGACCGGCTGTGAAGCTGAAAGGGTGAATGGTGGTGGTAGCACCTGGCAGCCGACCCGAAAATCAGCTGGGGTGCTGACATTGCAGGCTCCCTGGACAGGTAAGTGTCTATATATTAAAAGTCAGCAGCCACAGTATTTGTAGCTTCTGACTTTTATTTATTTTTTTTCCATACCTGGAACACTACTTTAAAGCAGAGTTCCGGCCACGGGGCTGAAATTTAGCTAAAAATACCCCCGGGACAGTCAGGGCTAGTACATTCCACAATGGATAGCCTCTGTACTGTCCCGGGTCGCACTTACCTTTTAGAAGAAAATTTCTTCCCTAGCGCTGCCATCTCGGATGTGAGCAGCTGAAGTCAGCGCGTCCTCTTCTGCGTCCTCTTCTCCCAGAATGCGCCTGCACCGACCCGCTCGTCACTTCCGGTGCGGGCGCATCATCCCTCCACAGCTTCTGGGCATGCCAAGAAGCTGTTTAGCAGGGAATGAGGCGCCCGCACAGGAAGTGACAAGCGGGGCCGGTGCAGGCACATTGATTCCTGGGAGCGATGACGTTCAGCTCCCAGGAATCAATGCAAAGAGGAAGTGACGGCGCGGCGCGGCCGCAGAGGGAGGAAGTGGAAGAAAGGTGAGTATATTTTCTTCAATATCAAGGTAAGTAAATAAAAAAAAAAAGAATCGTAACTATCCATTTGTTTTTTAGGTGACCAAGAGCAAGCGGATGGCCCAAAACCGATTATGTCGATTTTGTGGCCGGAACTCCGCTTTAACAAAAAAACATTATTTCGAAATGGTACTCCAATAACACGCACAGTCTTTGATTTGAACAATATGTTTACATTTCAAATTCGAATAGAATTCGAGTCAAATTTTATTTTTAATTCTGGAAATTTGGACGAATTTTGTTTCATTATTCTGAGAATTTAGTAAAATTTGTACTGTAATCCGGGGATTGGGATATATCCGAATCTCTGAATAACAAAAAATTTGTCTGAATATTTAGTCGGAAACAAAAGGAATATCTATATCTAATGTGTTACACTGTTACATAGACTATGCCCTGCCCAGATACATAGATTTGTATAGAGTTTTTACCAATATCATGAAAACATTTTATGTAAAAACATACTGACAAAAATGACAGCAAAGTATCCAAAGCGCACCTTTCACTGCTTCAGGAAGCAGAACCTGATTCTGAGTCATGGTAATCACACGCATAGGTGTAAACCAAGTTTTACAGTTATTTTAACTTTTTTTTTAGCCTCCTCCTCCTTCCATCAAATTCAAAGTGATAACAAACAACCTCAGGAAAAGGGAAAGAGATCAGTATTAAATATAGATTAGGCACAACTATTTACCTGCGTCATCACTTTCCTTTTTGTATGTCTACTCTTGAAACTGTCAACCCTGCAGAAATGAAGCCATTAGACTAACAGGCCTTATTCTGCGCAAGATACCATGTACTAGCTGTCACAAATAATGCATATTTAGGGCTTATTCACACGTGTGGATAACTTAGCTACTCCTCTGAAAAGCGATCTTTGGTGGTTTCGCTTTTCATAGGGAATCTGACTGGTGGTAAGACGGCAACCTATTATAATTCAGTGCATGCAGTTGCAGGGTGGTTGCATTATGACCCCATTCATCTAAATGGGTCACGTTTGGCAGGGGTACCTCTGGCCAAAAGCAGCATGTCCTTGAAGACCAGGCCTTTTCTGGCACTTTTTGCTTACAAGTTTAAAATCTGTATTTTTTTGCTAGAAAATGACTTAGAGCAGGGTAGATAAAGAATGATTGATGATTTAAAAAAAAAAAAAATCTGATTTTTTTAAATTTAAATCAGATTTTTTTTTTTTTTATCAAATTTATTTTAATAAAAATACTTTTGGAGTAAAAATCTAACTAAAGATAGTTTTCTATTTAAGATACACTTTTAATTTAGTTTATTAAGCATGAAATGAAGCTTAGTTAGAGTAGCATGAGGCTGTATATTCTGCATTATTTAAATTTTTGGTAAGCTCATTTAATGAATCCAAGCTCTGCAAGCTGAGATAACATGCGCTGCATTGATGCATTCACACAATTTCACACTAACTACCAGCAAGAATGAGTCCTTACATTAAAAGAGCACCTGTAATTTCAAATCTATCATGGCAGCGCCTGTTAGCGGGCATCCACTCACCTGCTGCAGCCACGTCCCTCACCTTGTTGTGTTACAGCCACATCACCAGCCATCCCATTAAAGTGCATAGGACTGTCAGTGAGTCAACAATGGGTCTGCTGCAGGACAGTTGCTCTTTAAAAATGATGATTCAAATTGAGTTGATTTAAATCAAGCCTCTTTACTAGTGATTTAAATTATGATTTAAATTGTGATTTAAATTGACTTGATTTAGAGCTTCCAAACATTACATTTTTTGGGAAAAAACACACTTTAACCGCTTGCCAACCAGGCTTTTTTAGCACTTTTTTTCTTACAAGTTTAAATCAGTATTCTTTGCTAGAAAAGTACTTAGAACCCCCAAACATTATACATTTTATAAGCAGAGACCCTAGGGAATAAAATGGCGATTATTGCCATTTTTTTTGTCACACGGTATTTTTGCAGCAGTTCCTCAAACGTAATTTTTTTGGGGAAAATTTTTTTTAACAAATTAAAAAAAATATACCTTAACAAAATAAAACAAAAAAAACACACTTTGTACCCAAACTCTTTAATAAAATATGAAAGATGTTAGGCCAAGTAAATAGATTCCTACCATGTCACACTTTAAAATTGCGCACACTCGTGGAATGGCAACAAACTATGCTACCTAAAAATCTCCATAGGCAACACTTCAAAATTTTATAAAGGGTACCTGTTTAGAGTTATAGATGAGGTCTAGCACTAGAATTATTGCTCTCACTTTACCATTCGCGGCGATACCTCACATGTGTGGTGCGAACACCGTGCATGACTTGCGTATGCGTTCGCTTCTGCATGCGAGGGATGGGGGCACTTTAAAAACATTTTTTTTCTGATTTATTTTGTTTTTATTTTTATGCTGTCCCTTTACTTTTATTTTTCTTTTTGATCACTTTTTTTCCTATTACAAGGAAGGTAAACATCCCTTGTATTAGAAATAATGATGACAGGTCCTCTTTATGGAGTGATCTGGTGTAAAAAATACCCCAAATCTCTCCATTACCTTTAAAAGCAAATGATCAAAAAAAAAAAAAAATTAGATCTTTGTTTAAAAAAAAAAAAAATGTGTTTACTTCCACCATCATTACATCGCTCCTATCCTCCAAGGCCATAGAGGCAATCAGAGATGATCTGGTCTCTGTTCGCCTCTGTAACCAGCCGGCTGAATCGTTGGATCATTTCTCGGGCTCGCCGGTAAAAACAGTAACCCCGAGAAACACCGGCGTTCCCCTCCACCGCTTCTGAAAGTGATCCAGAGCTAGCAGTTTGGACCACTTTCATGAGAAAGCCAGCCACCGGCTGAAAAAAATATACTGGGGTTATAGCTGAGAGCCTTATCCATAACCCACGTAAACGTCTTGCAAACTGGAATGTATATATACGTATTGTGATCGGCAAGTGGTTTTAATGTTTGCCAGAAAGTAAAGCATATGTGGAGCCCTGAGTGGCTGTATGCCCTTGTTCAGGTGGGTGGTAAGGGAGTGGTTTAACTGTGGCTCTACCACCCTTTACTCCTCCCATGAACTTTCTATTTAAGCCATGCCTTTGCACTTCCTTTTTGCCAGATTATTGTGCTCTCTCCAGTGGATATCTTGCTCCTTTACATACCTGCTTCTGTCCTTATCTCCACAAACCACTCATTACTGACCTTGGATTGTTCTTTGATTACACTTCCATTTGATCCCAACCTGCAGCCATTTGTTACTGACCTTAGGCTTGTTTACTGACTACACTTCTGCTTGATCCTTGGCCTGCTCACTTCCTGATAGGGCGATAAAGGACCGCAACGTGGTATTAACACGCAGCAAAGGGGGAATTCCTCTTTAACCACTTAACCTTAGGTGGACGTCATATGACATCCTCAGGTTGAAGTGGAGATATCTGAATGACGTCACTTCTGGTGCCAGCGGATATAAACCTTGCCATTTTTTTAGCTGGAAAGCCTGAGATTGTTTTTTTTCTCAGGCTTTTTAGCATAGAGGAGAGATGTGGGGACTTATAGACCTTAGATCTCTAAAAGCAAAAGTTTTTTTGAAGCACTTTTGAACAACATTCATCAAGTCATCTAATGTACTTATGATAATTTTCATATGAATGTTCATACAAACTCTTGTTCAAAAATGTCCTAGTATATGACCAGCTTTACTCAGTAGTGGTCCCTTCCACCTATATCCTAATGGTAAATCTGTGCACTTACCTTTCAGAAAAGGTTCCAGTCATTTTTGTTGTTTTTTTTTAACGCGTAATGGCGACGATCTGCGATTTTTTTGTGGTACTGCGACATTGCGGCGGACAGATCGGACCCTTGACTGACATTTTTGACACTTTTGGGGTTACCAGTGACATTTCTACAGTAATCAGTGCTATACATATGCACTGTTACTGTAAAAATACACTGGTAGTGAAAGGGTTAACTTTATTTGAGAGGGAGGGGCTGTGTGTGTCCCTAGGGGCGTAATTCTTACTGTGATTGGCTGTCTGTTGAGCTGTAGGGACACTGATGAATGGTTCTACATTGTAGAACCATGTGATCCGTGTTTTTACACCGAGGAGAATGACAGGCAACTTGTTTACACAAGCCGCCTGACTTTCTCCCTCTCCCCCGACGATCGCCGAGTGACCGGCGGACATCGCCGAGTGACCGCGGGCGCGCGCTCGCTCCCCAGAGCCTCACAGGCTAGCGACGTAGACCTACGTCGCTCTGCCTGTGAGGGGCTGACTGCCGCAGTAAATATACTGTGAGCAGTCGGCAAGCGGTTAAACATAGTTCATGTTGATTGAGAGTGTTTAGATCTGCTTTTTTAATGACTAAAGGTCAACGCTACTCTAAGTTCCCAACTAGACTGGAACGCTACTCTAAGTTCCCAACTAGGCTGTCAATGCTGATACTAAGCATTTTGCACGATGATTGATACTTGTGCAAATGCCCCAATACCTGAAACCGATACTTTCAGGTTTGGTTCTTTGAGCTGTCAGTAGGATTCCCCCACTGACAGCTGAAATGTAAAAAAAAAAAAAGCTGGCAATTATAAAATTGCTAAATGATTGTTAAGGAGCGGGGCTGTCGCAACCCTAACAACCGATGACTCATTCAGCTGTCAGTGGGGTTCCACTGTTGACAGCTGAAGTGTAAAGAAAGTTCCAGCAATTTGAGCTGTGAAAAAAAAGCAGCTGGGCAATGTTTATCAACAACATAGCCTGCTGAAACAAAAAGATAAAAAGAAACATTGTTTCTTTTTGTATCTTTCTGCTTATTCATCTACAGATCAAAGAGATGAACTTCGATCTGCAGATGAAGTCAGTTTTAGGCAACCTGGCAAGTAAAAAAAATGTACTCGAATCGCCCTTAATTAACTACTTATTCTCCTTCTCTAGTTAATTAATATTTTCTTGCTGATTTCTTTTTTTTTTTTTGTTCTCTTCTATTTTATAAAATATTGATAATTAAACCTTTTTTTTAGTTTGCTTTGTTTGGTAAAATTTTTACACCTTTAACATATAGGTGGATCTCATAAAATTAGAATATCATAAAAAGTTAATTTATTTTAGTAATTCAATTTAAAAAATTAGTTTTATTTATTTTATATAGATGCGTTACACACAGAGTGATATATTTCAAGCATTTCTTTCTTTTAGTTTTGATGATTATGGCTTACAGCTAGTGAAAACCTAGAGTTCAGTATTTCAGAAAATTTGAATATTACATAAGACCAATAAAAAAAAAAAAAAAATGATTTTTATTGCACAAACATAAGCTTATAGTTAGTGATGATTTAGGTAGCCATGTCATCTGCTGGTGTTGGTCCACTGTGTTTTATCAAGTCCAGAGTCAGAGCATCCCTCTACTAGGAAATTCTAGAGCACTTCATGCTTTCCTCTGCTGACCAGCTTTATGGAGATGCTAATTTAATTTTCCAGCAAGACTCGGCACCTGCCCACACTGCCAAAAATACCAATACCTGGTTTAATATTCATGGTATCACTGTGCTTGATTGGCCAGCAAACTTGCCTGACCTAAACCCCATAGAGAATCTGTGGGGTATTGTCAAGAGGAAGATGAGAGACACCAGACCCAACAATGCAGACGAGCCGAAGGCCGTTATCAAAGCAACCTGGTCTTCCATAACACCTCAGCAGTGCCACAGGCTGATCACCTCCATGCCACACTGCATTGATGCAGTAATTCATGCAAAAGTAGCCCCGATCAAGTATTGAGTACATACTATACTGTACATGGACCTACTTTTCAGTAAGCCATCATTTCTGTATTGAAAATCCTATTTTTTTAATGGTCTTATGTAATATTCTAATTTTCTGAGATACTAAATTTTGGGTTTCCACTAGCTGTAAGCCACAGTCATCAAAATTAAAAGAAAAAAATGCTTGAAATATATCACTCTGTGTGTAACGCATCTATATAAAATATATGAGTTTAACTTTTTGAATTAAATTACTGAAATAACTAAAATTTTTGATGATATTCACATTTTTTGAGATGAACCTTTATATTTACCTGTTTCACGTTAAAAAAAAAAGTGCAAAAATAAAAAAAATAAAAAAGTTATTTCATTTGTAAATAATTTTTCAATGCGTCGTACCATTGCTGACAGCCGAAGTGTAAACAAAACAGTTGCAGCAGGTATCAGTAATCGGTAATTGGTACTAAAAAAACAAGTAACAATACTTAAAGTATCAATAAAAAAATGGTATTGGTACATCCCACATATAATGTTTTCAGTTTGTAGTTCTGCTTTAAAAAAAAAAAAATTGTAAGGGCGAGTGATCTGCTGAATTTAACACTGTCTGGGGTTGCTCTTTAGGACTTTATCAGTTATAAAGCAGTAATGTCCCCTGTGCACACCTGCCTTGTGCAAAAGGTTGAATAGATAGGTAAAACATAAAATTAATTAAATGGGAGAATATTCTAAATTTGCAGGACACCTTTGATCTGTTGCTGCAAGCCCGCAAAATCTAATAATGGTGATTTAAATCCTCTATAATTTGCAAACATTACATTCCCTAAGTAACACTGTTGTTCAATAATCCTCAATTCAGCTACCAAGCAATTCAGCAACCATTTCTAAACCTTTATTCATTTTTAATCCCAGAGCTGTTGCCATGGAAATGATCTGATAAGATATAGCCCTTTAGGCAAATGGGCCTATAGAGGCAGGGAATGCCGCGCCTACATCGGAACTGACGAGCGGGGCCGGTACATTGTAGAACCATGTGATCCGTGTTTTTACACCGAGGAGAATGACAGGCAACTTGTTTACACAAGCCGCCTGACTTTCTCCCTCTCCCCCGACGATCGCCGAGTGACCGGCGGACATCGCCGAGTGACCGCGGGCGCGCGCTCGCTCCCCAGAGCCTCACAGGCTAGCGACGTAGACCTACGTCGCTCTGCCTGTGAGGGGCTGACTGCCGCAGTAAATATACTGTGAGCAGTCGGCAAGCGGTTAAACATAGTTCATGTTGATTGAGAGTGTTTAGATCTGCTTTTTTAATGACTAAAGGTCAACGCTACTCTAAGTTCCCAACTAGACTGGAACGCTACTCTAAGTTCCCAACTAGGCTGTCAATGCTGATACTAAGCATTTTGCACGATGATTGATACTTGTGCAAATGCCCCAATACCTGAAACCGATACTTTCAGGTTTGGTTCTTTGAGCTGTCAGTAGGATTCCCCCACTGACAGCTGAAATGTAAAAAAAAAAAAAGCTGGCAATTATAAAATTGCTAAATGATTGTTAAGGAGCGGGGCTGTCGCAACCCTAACAACCGATGACTCATTCAGCTGTCAGTGGGGTTCCACTGTTGACAGCTGAAGTGTAAAGAAAGTTCCAGCAATTTGAGCTGTGAAAAAAAAGCAGCTGGGCAATGTTTATCAACAACATAGCCTGCTGAAACAAAAAGATAAAAAGAAACATTGTTTCTTTTTGTATCTTTCTGCTTATTCATCTACAGATCAAAGAGATGAACTTCGATCTGCAGATGAAGTCAGTTTTAGGCAACCTGGCAAGTAAAAAAAATGTACTCGAATCGCCCTTAATTAACTACTTATTCTCCTTCTCTAGTTAATTAATATTTTCTTGCTGATTTCTTTTTTTTTTTTTGTTCTCTTCTATTTTATAAAATATTGATAATTAAACCTTTTTTTTAGTTTGCTTTGTTTGGTAAAATTTTTACACCTTTAACATATAGGTGGATCTCATAAAATTAGAATATCATAAAAAGTTAATTTATTTTAGTAATTCAATTTAAAAAATTAGTTTTATTTATTTTATATAGATGCGTTACACACAGAGTGATATATTTCAAGCATTTCTTTCTTTTAGTTTTGATGATTATGGCTTACAGCTAGTGAAAACCTAGAGTTCAGTATTTCAGAAAATTTGAATATTACATAAGACCAATAAAAAAAAAAAAAAAAAATGATTTTTATTGCACAAACATAAGCTTATAGTTAGTGATGATTTAGGTAGCCATGTCATCTGCTGGTGTTGGTCCACTGTGTTTTATCAAGTCCAGAGTCAGAGCATCCCTCTACTAGGAAATTCTAGAGCACTTCATGCTTTCCTCTGCTGACAAGCTTTATGGAGATGCTAATTTAATTTTCCAGCAAGACTCGGCACCTGCCCACACTGCCAAAAATACCAATACCTGGTTTAATATTCATGGTATCACTGTGCTTGATTGGCCAGCAAACTTGCCTGACCTAAACCCCATAGAGAATCTGTGGGGTATTGTCAAGAGGAAGATGAGAGACACCAGACCCAACAATGCAGACGAGCCGAAGGCCGTTATCAAAGCAACCTGGTCTTCCATAACACCTCAGCAGTGCCACAGGCTGATCACCTCCATGCCACACTGCATTGATGCAGTAATTCATGCAAAAGTAGCCCCGATCAAGTATTGAGTACATACTATACTGTACATGGACCTACTTTTCAGTAAGCCATCATTTCTGTATTGAAAATCCTATTTTTTTAATGGTCTTATGTAATATTCTAATTTTCTGAGATACTAAATTTTGGGTTTCCACTAGCTGTAAGCCACAGTCATCAAAATTAAAAGAAAAAAATGCTTGAAATATATCACTCTGTGTGTAACGCATCTATATAAAATATATGAGTTTAACTTTTTGAATTAAATTACTGAAATAACTAAAATTTTTGATGATATTCACATTTTTTGAGATGAACCTTTATATTTACCTGTTTCACGTTAAAAAAAAAAGTGCAAAAATAAAAAAAATAAAAAAGTTATTTCATTTGTAAATAATTTTTCAATGCGTCGTACCATTGCTGACAGCCGAAGTGTAAACAAAACAGTTGCAGCAGGTATCAGTAATCGGTAATTGGTACTAAAAAAACAAGTAACAATACTTAAAGTATCAATAAAAAAATGGTATTGGTACATCCCACATATAATGTTTTCAGTTTGTAGTTCTGCTTTAAAAAAAAAAAAATTGTAAGGGCGAGTGATCTGCTGAATTTAACACTGTCTGGGGTTGCTCTTTAGGACTTTATCAGTTATAAAGCAGTAATGTCCCCTGTGCACACCTGCCTTGTGCAAAAGGTTGAATAGATAGGTAAAACATAAAATTAATTAAATGGGAGAATATTCTAAATTTGCAGGACACCTTTGATCTGTTGCTGCAAGCCCGCAAAATCTAATAATGGTGATTTAAATCCTCTATAATTTGCAAACATTACATTCCCTAAGTAACACTGTTGTTCAATAATCCTCAATTCAGCTACCAAGCAATTCAGCAACCATTTCTAAACCTTTATTCATTTTTAATCCCAGAGCTGTTGCCATGGAAATGATCTGATAAGATATAGCCCTTTAGGCAAATGGGCCTATAGAGGATCTTGGCCTATATAAATCAGTGAATATTTTTAGTATTTTCCGAAAAGACAGAATTCATCTTCTAAATAATGATTAGAAGAAACAGCATAGCAAAAAAAAAAAAAAAAAAAATGAAATATATTTTGCTAGGTTCACATATGCATTCTGCATTTCTAGAAATAAAAATGGGCAAAAACTGCCCGGGTTCAATTCGCCAAGAGTTTGGTGAATCCTGTTTTAAATTTGCTATACCTGAATTTAGCAATTAATCTCATTGAGATCTATGGGGAAAGGGGGGAGCGAAGCTTGTTGTTAAATTCAGGCAAATTTTGTGCACTAATAACAAAAACTACTTTGGAAAAACAAAAAGGCATGGGAAGCTGGGCGCTGTCATGGAGGACACGTACCAATACAACAATATCATACAGCAAGGAGAGGGGCGTTTTATGAGGTTTCCAAGGGTAACCTTAAAAACAAAATACATCAATCCTTTATATTACATGCTTGGGGAATACGTTAGATATCTGTTTCATCATTTGTTGCTATGTTTTCCAGCTTTTTTATCCGCTTTTTTTAATTATTTATTTACCTCTTTTTTTGGAAGGGGCTAAGGGTTTGGGTTAGAGGTTAAAGGATATGGTTAGGGGTTAACATATTTATTAATATTTAAAATTATTTATTTATTTATTTACTTACTTATTATTATTTATTACCTTTGTTAAGGGATTAGGATTAAGGTAAATATTAGGGTTAGGACTAGGGTTAGGGGTTAATATAGAGGTTGGGGTTAGGGTTATTTTGATTATATTTCATATTATTTATTTATTATGTATTATTTATTTATGATTATTATTATTTATTTATGATTATTATTATATATTTATACATTTATTTTATTTATAATTATTGTTATTTTGTATTTAATTATTGCATTTGAGCAGAAAAACGCTACAAAACACGAGACAAAATGCGCTAAAATGCTCAAATCAAGCATTTCCATGCATTTCTATGGAACAAAAACATTTCAAAAATACACCAATTTGCCCGATTCAATCTACAAAAATAGCTCCAGAACTTTTTTGAGCTTCAGGCGCTTGGCTTCAAGCGACTTGTAGTGGAGATGTGAACCATCTCCATAGGGAATAATACATTTTTTCTCCTCCAGCGTTTTGGAGCTTTGAGCTACAAAACGCTGAGGCGTGAATGGGGCCTTAAAGCTCTATGTGGTGTTAAAGCGGAGTTCCGACCTCGGATACGTTTTTTCACTAAAAATACCCCCAGGACAGTCAGGGCTAGTGCATTCCACAATGGATAGCCTCTGAACTGTTCCAGGTCGCACTTATCTTTTAGAAGAAATACTTACCCTGAAGATTTCTTCTCCAGCGCTGCCATCTCAGGTGTGGGCAGCTGAAGCCAGCGCGTCCTCTTCTGCGTCCTGTTCCGTGTCCTCTTCGGTCCCACAATGCCCTGCACCGGCCCCGCTCGTCACTTCCGGGGAAGGCGCGTCATCCCTGCACAACTTCTGGGCATGCCCAGAAGCTGTTTAGCAGGGAATGCCGCGCCTACATCGGAACTGACGAGCGGGGCCGGTGCAGGCGCATTGACTCCTGGGAGTGATGACGTTCAGCTCCCAAGAATCAATGCAAGCAGGAAGTGACGGTGCGGGCCGCGGCCGCAGAGGGAGGAAGTGGAAGAAAGGTAAGCATATTATCTTCAATATCAAGGTAAGTAATTAAAAAAAAAATCGTGACTATCCATTTGTTTTTTACAGTGTTTTGCGAAAGTATGCGGCCCCCTTGAACTTTGCGAGCTTTTGGCTCCATCCATCTTCCCATCAATTTTAAACATCTTCCCTGTCCCTGCTGAAGAAAAGCAGGCCCAAACCATGATGCTGCCACCACCATGTTTGACAGTGGGGATGGTGTGTTCAGGGTGATGAGCTGTGTTGCTTTTACGCCAAACATAACGTTTTGCATTGTTACCAAAAAGTTTGATTTGGGTTTCGTCTGACCAGAGCACCTTCTTCCACATGTTTGGTGTCTCCCAGGTGGCTTGTGGCAAACTTTAAACAACACTTTTTATTGGATATCTTTAACCACTTAAGCCCCGGAAGATTTTACCCCCTTCCTGACCAGGGGTTTTTTTGCGATTTTTTACTGCGTGACTTTGACGGACAATTGAGCAGCCGTGCGATACTGTACCTGAACGAATTTCACGTCCTTTTTTTCCCACAAACAGAGCTTTCTTTTGGTGGTATTTGATCACCTGTGCGATTTTTTGATCATGCGCTATAAACAAAAAAAGAGCGTAATTTTTGCAAAAATAACAATATTTTTCACTTTTTTTTATATGAAATTCCCCCCAAAAAAATGTAAAAATCAAAATTTTTTAACATTTTCGGCCAAATTGTTTTACGCTACATATTTTTGGTAAAAAAAAAATCGCAAAAAGCGTATTTTGATTGCTTTGCGCAAAAGTTATCGCGTTTACTAACAAAGGGAAAGATTTTTGTCATTTTTGGTGTTTTTTTTTTTTAACGAGTAATGGCGGCGATCTGCGATTTTTTTTTGCGGTACTGCGACATTGCGGCGGACAGATCGGACACTTGACTGACATTTTTGACACTTTTGGGGGTACCAGTGACATTACTGCAGTAATCAGTGCTATATATATATGCACTGTTACTGGAAAAATGACACTGGCAGGGAAGGGGTTAACTGTATTGGACAGGGAGGGGTTAAGTGTGTCCTAGGGGCGTGATTCTAACTGTAGGGGGACAGGTCTCCTAGTGTAAAAAAAAAGATCAACGGTTCTACATAGTAGAACCGTCTGATCTTCATTTTTACACAGGGGAGAATGACAGGCGGCTTGTTTACATAAGCCGCTCTGTCTTTCTCCCGCTGTACCGGCGATCGTAGTGTGACCGGCGGACATGGGGTCCGCCGGTCACACGCCCGCACTCCTTTGTGAACGAGCCGAGGCGGGAGCGCGCTCGCCCGCTATTGGCTCTAAAAGGAGTGACAGGCGAGCGACGTAGACCTACGTCACTCTGCCTGGCCGGGGCTGACTGCCGCAGTAAATATACTGTGAGCAGTCGGCAACCGGTTAAGAAATGGCTTTCTTCTTGCCACTCTTCCATAAAGGCCAGATTTGTGCAGTATACGACTGATTGTTGCCCTATGGACAGAGTCTCCCACCTCAGCTGTAGATCTCTGCAGTTCATCCAGAGTGATCATGGGCCTCTTGGCTGCATCTCTGATCAGTCTTCTCCTTGTATGAGCTGAAAGTTTAGAGGGACGGCCAGGTCTTCGTAGATTTGCAGTGGTCTGATACTCCTTCCATTTCAATATTATCGCTTGCACAGTGCTCCTTGGGATGTTTAAAGCTTGGGAAATCTTTTTGTATCCAAATCCGGCTTTAATCTTCTCCACAACAGTATCTCGGACCTGCCTGGTGTGTTCCTTGTTCTTCATGATGCTCTCTGCGCTTTAAACTGACCTCTGAGACTATCACAGTGCAGGTGCATTTATACTGAGACTTGATTACACACAGGTGGATTCTATTTATCATCATTAGTCATTTAGGTCAACATTGGATCATTCAGAGATCATCACTGATCTTCTGGAGAGAGTTTGCTGCACTGAAAGTAAAGGGGCTGAATAATTTTGCACGCCCAATTTTTCAGTTTTTTATTTGTTAACAAAGTTTGCAATATCCAATAAATTTCGTTCCACTTCATGATTGTGTCCCACTTGTTGTTGATTCTTCACAAAAAATTACAGTTTTATATCTTTATGTTTGAATCCTGAAATGTGGCAAAAGGTCGCAAAGTTCAAGGGGGCCGAATACTTTTGCAAGGCACTGTAGGTGACACTGAGCAAGCGGATGGCCCAAAGTGGATTTTGAGGTCCGAAACTCCGCTTTAAGGAACAGTACAATTTCTATGGAGAGTCTCAGCAACAGCGTACACTGGCAGCCAATTTTTGGCTGTGGAATTTTTTGTTATTTGTTTTATAGATAGCTTGGCTTTTTTTTTTTAATTAGCTTGACTTACACGCAGCAGCAGCACCCCAACATGATCCATTTCTGTTTTAAACTGCTTTTTGCAAGTAGTTTTAGCAGCGACACATGCTTTTTTAACATGCGCTATTAGGCCTGTTTTGAGCGGCAGATAGAAATTGGCCAGTAGTTGCTTGTCCCTGTTCTTGTCAAAACTGTTCTGCTGCTGGCAAATTTATATTAAATGTTAATTAGAATTAAGACAGTAGGTGATCAAATTTTCAAGCAACAGGACATTTTAAAATAGCATGGGTAGGCCCAAATTTACTAGAAACAAGTACTACAGGCTGGGGTTTTACTAACACACTGCAGCAGATACAGTAGTATAAAGTTGGCCAGCAGGGATACTAGACCTAACCAGAGTATGCCTAACTTTTATTTTTTCTCTGGGGACAGGGGAGGTGCTGTGACTGTAAGTGATATAATGTGAGGCGGTTTAGGGGCTCACTGTTCTTGCACTTTATTTTTTTTTCCCTCTGAAATGATGTGGCAGCATGCTGCGAACAAAAGGCACCTGAAAAAACAGATGATTAATTATAGGTTAACCCTGAGCTTTAAGCAACTCAAATTTAAATAACATTCAGCTCTGGAAGGTTTACCCCCGTTCATAACCAGGCCATTTTTTGCGATACGGCACTATGTTAATTTAATTGACAAATCCGCAGTCATGCAACACTGTACCTAAACAAAATTTATGTCCCTTTTTTCCCAAAAATAGAGCTTTCTTTTGGTGGTATTTGATCACCGCTGCGGTTTTTATTTTTTGCTCTATAAACAAAACAAAAAAAACTGTCAATTTTGAAAAAAAAATGTTTTCTACTTTCTGCTATAAAACATATCCAATAAAAAAATATAAAAAATACAATTTATTTATAAAATTAGACCAATATGTATTCTACTACATATTTTTGGTAAAAAAAAAAATCCCAATAAGCATATATTGATTGGTTTGCGCAAAAGTTATAGCGTCTACAAACTATGAGATTTTTTTTTTTTTTTTTTGTACTAGTAATGGCTTTGATCAGCAACTTATAAACCTATTATTATATTGGAGCAGACAGTCGGAACACTAACTGACACTTTTGACACTTTTTGGGACCAGTGACACTAATATAGTAATTAATTGCTAAAAAATATGCACTTTTACTGTACTAATGACACTGGCTTGGAAGGGGTTAACATTAGGGGCGATCAAAGGGTTAACTGTGTGCCTAACCAGTGTTTTACTATACTGTGTGAGGTGCTTTTACTGGGGGAAGACATGGAATTTATTCCTTGCTTTGCAGGAACACAAACTCCATCCCTTCCCTCCTGTCAGAAGGGTGATCTGCATTGTTTACATAGGCAGACCACAGTTCTGTGTCTCTGCTTGACAATCAGTGGGTGTTGGAGGACATCGAATACCCTGCACCCACCGATCGGCTTCCCCTTCATGTAATTACAGTGGAAGTGAACAGCCAGCGCCGTGCGTGTTCCCAAAAGTGTCAGATCAAGTATATACACATGATCCGGCGCATAGGTGCCGCCCAGTAGCAGTAAAACTGCTATAGGGCGGACCCGAAACAGTTAAAGTGATTGGAAAGGCACTAGGTTTTTTACCTTCATGCATTCGTGCAGCAGCCCCCCCAGTCTCCCTAATACTTACCTGAGCCCCCTCTTGATCTAGCATTGTCCACAAGAACCTTGCTCCTCCGGGGACTCACACTCCTGACTGGCTTTTGGAAGCAGCAGGAGCCATTGGCTGTCAATCAAAGTCAGTAAGCCAATCAGGAGATGGGGGAGGCAGAGCCGCGGCTCCATGTGTGAATGGCCACACAGAGCCGGGGGTCGGAAGCCCGCCTGCTTGGGTACCAACAGAGCAAGCTAACTGACACTGTTGACACTTTTTGGGACCAGTGACACTAACACAGTGATCAGTGCTAAAAATCAGCTCCCGCTGTGTCTAATCACAGTGAGAGAGGGACAATGGCCGTGCGCGCGTACGCCCCAAGTGCAGGATCGCATACCTAGTATGTGATCCTGTACAGGAGAGATGCCTTGCCGCCTAATATCTACAGTATACGGTCAGCAAGCGATTAGAAGAAGAAAAAAATGGCAAAAAAAAACCTCAAAAAAGACCATTCAGCATACAATAACAAAATACCCCCCTCCCTCCAAACATAAACGGAAACCCCAAAATAAACCCCCCCCCCAAAAAAAAAATTATTTTAACCTAAGATAAATACCTTATCCACATAAAATAAAAAATATACCCCCAAAGTGAATTAAAACTCAAAGATACCACTCCACTGAAACAAAAGCCTAGTTAGTGTTACTAAAACCACAACAGTAAAATCAATCTGTATGAGGGGAGGCCAATAAGTTCTTACCCTCACCAAGATCCAGATGTGCTAGGGATCTGAAATTGAGTCCACTGACTCTTCCTTCTCTACATACCCACCTCTTATGATTACACACTTCTCACATCTATGGAACAGGCCTTTAATACCATCTGTGTAGAAGTATGAGGATTTGGAGGAAAACCAGCTATCAACTTCAGGAATGACTGCCTCATCATTGTGGAAACATCTTCCTCGTAAATGTTTCTTCAGATTTGGAAACAGGAAGAAGTCAGAAGGTGCAGGTCAGATAAATAAGATGGATGGGGCAGAGATTTATAGCCACAATCCCAAACAAAAGTGACAGTTTCTGCAGCTCGATGTGCAGGTGCATTGTTGCTGTTTTTGGAAAGGCGTCAGTAACCTGGGAACCCAATGTGCAGCCACTTTGCTCATATGTAAGACGTTATGTCAGAGGCGTAACTAGAACCTTCAGGGCCCTGGTGCAAGAAACCATGAAGGGCCCCCCGGACTCCTGGCCGGGTCCCTTCCTACTGTACCTGGGGCCCTTTACTCTTGTTGCGGGGCACTTTATTACGGTCCCACAGTGGGAACCTTTCACAAGTTCTGCAGTGGGCCCCCTTCCTGCCATCTTGGGGCCTCCCCACGGTGGTGGAATGCTAGGGCTCGGTCGCAAGTGGGACCTTTGCAATCCTGGAAGTTCACGCACTGGTGTCAGTAGTTTTAATTTTTTGGTATTTTAATTGTATTATTTTTTATCATTTTATTTTATTTTTTTACAATGTCACTGACTATGACTCTGTCCATTTAGAAAAGGAAGGAGCTGGTAAATTACATATTTACTGACCCCTTCCTGGTTCTCTATTGTGACACATCCCCTGCAGCATCTGGCGGGAGAGGGAAGGGAGCACAGTGAGGGGGGCAGCACAGTAGGCGGGGGGGATCAGGGGAGCACACAGGGGCCTACAGACAGCAGAACACAAGTGAACTGGATAGGAGGAGTGACGGGGGCAGCATACAGAGGAACCAATCTCCATTTTCCTCCTGCAGCTACAGAAGGAAAAAGGAGAACAGTGATTTCTCTACATGCTGCCCCCACCGCCCCTCCTATCCAGGTGTACAGGGGAGCCGAACAGGCCCCCTGGAGCATGGGGCCCAGTTGCAATTGCAACCCCTGTAGTTACCCCCCCCCCCCCCTGTGTCATGTATTATGTTTTAAACTGACCCCCTACTAATGTTCTCCTCCCTAGCTAAGAAATTAATAGCCACGCATCTATCTTCAAGCACTAGCTGCTCAACTTTCCCCACCACACTTGGTTCTGTGGTCCATCCTGTTCTTGGGCCATCCTGTATATTTGTGTGACCACACCAGAATTCTCTCTTCCATGGTTTGACAGTATCATATGATGAAAAATCCTCTCTATACACAGCTGACATCTCTTCATGGATTATTTGGGCAGATTCCCCTTGAAGATGGAGGAACCTAATCACGGCTTGGTATCCAACTTTGCCTGGCATGACACCTACTCCTTTTCTCTTGGCTCTAACTACAATTCACAACGACCTACAAAAACAAAAAAGGCATGCATATTACTAAGATATCCACCTGATAAACTTGCAAAATTTCAGATCCCTAGCACATATAGATCATGGTGACGGTAAGAACTTATTGGCCTCCGTTCGTATATGCAGTAAAGCATGCTTGTTATACTCACTGTGGAACCTGAGGGGTTAGTCCCCTACATTGTGTAAAAAGGCTGTTTGATCCTGTCTTCTCTGATCCTCCCCTTCTTCTACTTTCCTCAAATAATCTCATGATAGAACAGAGCCTTTGGGGGCAAGCTGCACATGCTCAGTTTGGTGTGTATTGCTAAAAAGGTTTTTTTTATTTTGCATGTGATCAGCACAGGGCCAATCAGCACTGTCCAGATAGAGGGTATTGGGTCATGCAGCCTCATAAGACAGTCAGAGGAGAATGAAAACTCCTCTTACAAGCTTTAACCAGACACTGATAAAGTCACAAGACTGCTATATACTGAAAAGGTATTTAGCAGTTTATATTTACTAAAATAATTGCATCTCCATGTTCTGTGTACTGTGGGAGAATATAGTGAATGCAGGGTCCTGAGTTTAGTAACACTTTAGAGGAAAAAGAGATATGGGTATCTACCAGACAGCAGCAAAACGTATGCAATTACCTCAAATCAACAAAGTACAATTAAAGACAAAAAGTCCTCAATAATAGGAGTAAAAATAAAAGCAGCAAAGGGGTTGATTTCCCAAAGAATCAGTAATAAGAAATAACGTATAGTTTCCTAACTAATCCTAATTTCTCCCTATGCAGGTTGTCAGCTTGATTAACCACTTGCCGACCGCCGCAAGTACATATACTGCGGCGGTCAGCCCCGGCCAGGCAAAGTGACGTATATATACGTCACTAGCCTGTCACCGGCTTGTGAGCCAATAGCGGGCGAGTGCGCGCGCGTGCCCACTGAGGCGCGCGCCCGCCCCGGCTCGTTGCCTAAGAAGTCAGTGTGTGTGACCGGCGGACCCGATGTCCACCGGTCACTCGCGATCGTTCGCCGGGAAGGGAGAAAGGCAGGCGGCTAATGTAAACAAGCCGCCTGTCTTTCTCCCCTGTATAAAAATGGAGATCAGACGGTTCTACTATGTAGGACCGTTGATCTCTGTTTTTACACTAGTAGCCATGTCCCATCACAGTTAGAAGCATGCCCCTAGGACACACTTAACCCCTCCCTCTCCAATACAGTTAACCCCTTCCCTGCCAGTGTCATTTTTACAGTAACAGTGCATATGTATAGCACTGATTACTGCAGTAATGTCACTGGTAACCCCAAAAGTGTCAAAAATGTCAGTCAAGGGTCCGATCTGTCCGTCGCAGTCCCGCAAAAAAAATCGCAGCTCGCCGCCATCTTTCCCTTTGTTAGTAAACGCGATAACTTTTGCGCAAACCAATCAAAATACGCTTTTTGCGATTTTTTTTTACCAAACATATGTAGCATAAAACAAATTGGCTGAAAATGTTAAAAAATTTTGATTTTTACATTTTTTTTCCGGGAATTTCATATAAAAAAATGTGAAAAATATTGTTATTTTTGCAAAATTTACGCTCTTTTTTTGTTTATAGCGCATGATCACAAAATCGCACAGGTGATCAAATACCACCAAAAGAAAGCTCTGTTTGTGGGAAAAAAAGGACATCAAATTAGTTTAGGTACAGCGTCGCACGACCGCGCAATTGTCTGTTAAATTCAAAAAATCGCAAAAAAACCCCTGGTAAAGAAGGGGGTAAAATCTTCCAGGGATTAAGTGGTTAAGGTATAAAATATGACTTGTACTTATCTACTATACCAATAAAACCCAACCCCCTCCAGTATATTAACCACACCACAACAGGTAGGAGTTAAATTGGTAATAGCGGCCTTTTATTAACCAAAAATATAAATAACAAATAAATACTGATCAATAACATCATAACCTAAACACACAGTGTAAGAAAATTAATTGGAGCCACAAGGTCCTAATAGGCATCAAATCAACGACAGTACCTGCAAACCACTTGTCAGGCCTCCAGCCGCAAAAACATTGACTCGGAGACAACTCGCAGGTAACTACACCGACTGGGAGCCGTACCTCACCACACCTTTTGTGCCCATATGAACCTAAAAAGAACATTGCACCCTGCCCCCATCACAATAGGATCCCTTCCATATCCCATAATCCAACTCAAAACATCCCACCAAAGGCAGGACGGAAGGGTGGGAAGTTGTCCTTCTGTTTTACTCTGGGCCTCTCTTTCCCTGTCCTTTCTGTACAGCGGCTTCCAATTCAATACATTTGGTTCTCTGCCACCCCTTCCCCCCCCCCCCCCAGCTCCTTTTCAAAGCTCATGCAGTGCATTATGGTTTTAAAAAAATGATTGTGTCGAGTTTGCGCAAAAATCTCAAGTCCACAGGATTTGCCCCAAACCCATGGTAGTGGCTAACCCGAAACTCATTCCTGTCTGCAAACAAAACGCAATAGGATAAAGTGGAGAAATGATAGATTTTCTGTTGGATTTTAAATACTCCATATATTTATATTCTCTCACTGTTCTATCTGACACCCATCATCTGAATAGGAAATGAAGTGTAATCTGTCACGGGTACATGAACAGCAATACATTCCAAATGGAGATTATAAACCTTCTTCAATCAATTAGAAAAGTTTTTTTTTTTTTCTTTTTTTTTTATTGGCTGGAGAAATCTCTCAAATGAGGACCAAGATATAAAAAAAAAAAAAAAAAGACAAAGGTTCCAACCCTACTTCAATTTATGCAAACTGTCAAAGCAAAGTATTGCATTACAGTGAGAAGCAGGCAGACTGGTAACAAAAAAATGGCAAAATGTGAAAGAACAAAGCAAAATACTAAAAATAAAATGAAAAATGAAGCTCCTTCTTCAGTTTTTCTTCATTATAGGGAATAGTTTATGCTTTGCTTAGTATATTGTAACGTTTTGGTGGTCAAAGTCTAAATAAAATGGAAAAATACATCTACAAAATAGATACAGTGAAATCTGGAATATTTGATTGCTATAGCTAAATAAGCATTTTATAGGGATATTATCAGTTCTGAGCTTTGATGAGGACCCCCTAGTTAATGTATATGACCGTGCATTTATCCCCCTCAAGCTTATATGACACAAGCATGTTTATATGGATTTCAAAACTGAAGAATAAAAATGTGGTTGCACAAGGGGCAGTTCAGAGAATGCTTTCATTTCTAATCATACTAATTCTAGTGTGGAAAATTGGCCATACACTAGTAAAGTTTTGGTGGAAATTTTTCATTTTACAGTAAGGACATCCATTAAATTTTCTAACTTTGGTTTTAAATTGATGTTCATTTTTTACTGCAATGGTAATAAATTTGAAGGAGCAGCATGGAAATTTTTTCTCAATAAATGATTTTAAGGCAGTGCATGTGGTTTTCGTTTGGGAAAGTCCATTAATTCTAAAATTAAGTGTTAGAGTCTTTATACAAATGTTCATACAAGTGGTCGTATGAACATTCATTTGAAAACCTACTAGGGGTATGGCAAGCTTAAAGTGCGGAACTTCACTCTTCCTGACAAGTTTCCTCCTTTCTATTCTTCTCCCCCATCCGCTGCACAGTTATCAGTTTTTTTTTTTGTTCTTTTGTTGAAGTACCCTTTTTAACAACATATGCACTAAATTACCAAAAGTATTGGGCTGTCTGCCTTTACACGCACATGAATTTTAATGGCATCCCAGTCTTAGTCTGTAGGGTTCAATATTGATTTGGCCCACCCTTTGCAGCTATACAAGCTTAAACTCTTCTGGGAAGGCTGTCCACAAGGTTTAGGAGTGTGTCTATGGGAAGGTTTAACCATTCTTTCAGAAGCGCATTTGTGAGGTCAGGCACTGAATGTTGGACTAGAGGGCCTGGCTCACTGTCTGCACTCTAATTCATCCCAAAGGTGTTCTGTCGGGTTGAGGTCAGGACTCTGTCCAGGCCCAATACTTTTGGTAATATAGTGTATTTCTAACTGACCACTCCACTGTCATTTGCCTAGGCGAAGAATGACGTCATTGCCCCCTGGTGCTTTTCGGGATATATGACATGGATAGGCATTGGGAGCATCTATTCAACAAAGCGGGAGGGGCTAGCGACAAATAATTGAAAGGTGTGCTTGTGCCTCCCGATGACATCCCAGAAGCAGATGGCGGCGTGGGACCTGAGTACTGTCTACAGAGAAGAGGATCGCAGCGGGACAACAATGGATCCACTGTGTGGGTGAGTATCCTTTCTATGCAGAACATTGCATCAGGTAGACAAGGAGGGAAAAAAAAGTTAAGGGGGTAGGGTACAGTTCCGCTTTAAGATGGTATTTTTGGCAAGTACTGCTGCCCCAACTAGGGATGTAAGCACTTTTGCAGGTATCAGCATGGAAGGTAAATCATGGTGCGTAGATCATCCACTCAAATCATTTCTAAAAACATCAACATCAACATAGTTCTGGTCGCCGGTCCTCCGGAGGGATGTGTTGGAGCTGGAGAAAGTCCAGAGAAGGGCAACTAAACTAATTAGGGGATTGGAGGACCTTAATTATGAAGAGCCTCTACAATCGCTTGTTTTATTCTCCCTGGAGAAGAGACGCCTGAGAGGGGACATGATAGCAAATATCACAATGCTGATCTCGGCATAGAGAAAAAGCTATTCAGTTGGAAGGATTGCATGAGGACTAGAGGGCATACAATGCGATTAGAGGAGAGGCGTTTTAATCTGAGGCAACGTGGGGGGTTCTTTACTGTTAGGGCTACAAGATTGTGGAATTCTCTGTCACAAGAGGTGGTTTCTGCGGGTAGTATGGTGGCTTTCAAAGACTCTTAGACGTACATCTCAAGAATCAGAACATTCAGGGGTATGCGAGATAATTACGGCCACACACACCTGCACAGGTTGAACTGGATGGACTAGTGTCTTTATTCAACCTCACCTACTATGTAATAATGCATTAATTTCATAAAATATCAATTCTAGCTTATAAAGTTGGCCATACACTAGTAGAGTTTTATTCAATTTTTTTCATTTTAGGAATGTTTGTTAAATTTTCTAATTTTGTTGTCAATTAGACGTTCGTTTTTCACCGCACTGGTAAAATTTGAAGGGAGCCGCATTAAAAAATGCTCTCAATGAAACATTTCTAAAAGTGAATGTGGTTTTCGTATGGGAAAGTCCATTCATTCCATAATCAAATGTTAAAAGCAAGCAAAATTTTTACCTCACATGTCTTCTGCACTGGGATCCTCGTGGCCATCTTGGTGGAGTCTGTGTCTGATTGCCGAAGCAAGATCCACCTAGGTACTAGGTGGGGATTTTTCAAAGGGAGATCCCATGGGAGGGGGGTGAAACCTAACCTGAAGGCCACCTGCCCTCCCCTCCCAAGATTTTCAGAGCAAGTCCAAGGACCTAAACCCTATTAAGTGCTTTGAGGTATCAAAGTGCAAGACAATTGTTGGCCTTCCAGCTGGTACATAAATTCCTTCGCCCAGTATATAGTACAACCCCTGGAAAAAAGGAATCACCACTCTTGGAAAATGTTCATTCAATTGTTTTTAATTTTGTAGAAAAAAAACTAATCACAAACATGTCTCAAAACTTTTTTTATTTAACATTCCATCCTTCTGGCTTTAAGAAGCACTTAAAAAAAAAGAAAGAAAACTGTAGTAAATTGCAACTGTTTTTGCAGATCAAGCAGAAATTATTCCAAAAATGATGGAATCGTTCTAATCTGAGATAAATATTATGGAATCACCATGTAATTAGCAGTTCTAATATAAACATCTGCATCAAATTACATCTGATAATTAGTCTGCAGGTAAAGAGTGCTTGCACACCTTGGTGATCAGTTGCACCAACATGATTGAATCATGGCTCCAACACGTGAGATGTCAGTTGAAACAAAGGAAAGGATTGAAAAACTTCTTCAAGAAGGTAAATCATCATCGGAATGTTGGTTGTTCCCAGTCAGCTGTGTCTAGATTATTTTTCAGGATGATAATGCATCTTCAAGAAAGATGTCAATGGCATGGCCTTCAAATAGTCCAGACCTCAATTCAATTAAAAATCTATGGTGGAAATGAAAGAAAATGGTCCATGACCAGGCTCCAACCTGCAAAGCTGATCTGGCAACTGCAATAAGAGAAAGTTGGAGTCGGATTGATGAAGAATACTGTTTGTCGATAGTTAAATCCATGTCTCAGAGAATTCAAGCTGTTATAAAAGCCATAATGTAAAAATTCCATAATGTTTTCCTTAGAATTAAGTGGTTCCATATTTTTTTCCTCTGTTTGATCTGCAAAAACAGTTGCAATTGAATACAGTTTTCTTTCTTTTTTTTTCCTTTTTTTAAGTGTTTCTTAAAGCCAGAGAGTTGGAATGTTAAATGAAAAGAGTTTTGAGGCATGTCTGTGAATATTTTTTTTTTTTTCTACACAATCAAACAATTGAATGAACATTTTCCAAGAGTAGCGATTCCTTAATTTTTGCCAGGGGTAGCATATACTGTAAAGTGTGAAAAAAAAAACAAACCAAGGTGGCATAATAAAAACACATTGAATTGCCCATCAGTGACTTTTTCTTGCACTCCTAGACTGCCACTCCAGGGCTACAAGCACCGCAGACTTACCTGAGGCAAGCCCAGAAATGCATTAGGGAGTTCTGCCTTTAACTAAGGACAAGCCTGGTAAAGCGGGCAAGGGTCAACTTGGGCGGAAAAGAACCCTCCCACCATATCCACTTCATTACATCAGAAATTTCTAAGCAGTGTCTCCAACTTGGAAAGGGAACTGGCATTTTGTCCCCCAAACTTAAAAGGACAGTGCTACACAGGATCTTTAGCTAAAAGGTTGAGAAGCTGGTTTAGCAACAATGGTATGGCTAAAACTACTACAGCTAACAACTACTGTGCTAACCCAAGAACACTAATTTTGGACTGTCCCACTGATACTGGATCGCCGCCCTATCACACCTACTTAGCTAATGTCTATGGGCAATTTAAAATGAAACTATAGTTTAAAAAGACATTTTCTAGTAGGTTACTTGCATATTATGTAACCAATATGTGTTGCGCTAAAAAATAAATAATAAACAAGTGAAAAAAGGACACCAAACAATAAAAATGATTGTACAAGTGATGTGAACACCCTATAAAAGTGAGGATGGTATAAACCAATAGTAAAAGGGACTACCAATCCCAGCATATATAATTGTAGTGAACAGACAAATATTTGGAAACGTCCTCCAATGGTGGAATAGTCCCAAAAATAGTATAAAATCCTTAAGTGAGAAAAAAGAGGGAATAAAATGTGCCCAAAAAGGAAGTAGTGAATCACACTTGAAAGGAACCACAAGTCCCAGCAATGGCAGAATGTCCAATTAAGTATCCACTGAGTGGCACCCGTGATCAAGAGAGATTTTAGGGTGGGCTGCTTACCAGACTCTTATGGTCATCTAATTTAATAGATAGACCACAAACGCTTAGCAATGGGGCAAGTCAAAGGATCCCACAGGACACTCCTCGGAGTTCTCATAGGTAGCAGATCCAGGGAAGGCTGGAGCAGATGTCATCAAAACAAAGCAAATCCTCACATTGAAATAGGTAAGGCCTGGATTGTATCGTCTCCTCTTCAGCCGCTCGTCCTCCGCCTCCCTAGAGGAGTCTATGAGCGGCCCGAGGTAAGCAGATGGTGGGGCCTGTGGACTGCTCCACTGCACAGGAGGGAAGGGGGAGGCGAAGGACGAGCGGCTGAAGAGGAGACGATACAATCCAGGCCATACCTATTTCAATGTGAGGATTGGCTTTGTTTTGATGACTTTTGTGCAAACCAATCAAAATACGCTTATTGTTTTTTTTTTTACCAAAAATATGTAGCAGAATACAAATTGGCCTAAAATGATGAAAAAATTAGATGCTTACATTTTTTTTATTGGCAATGTTATATAGCAGCTGTGGCTCTTTTGTTTGTTTATAGCGCAAAAAGAAGAAAAAAAACGCAAATACAAGAACGAGGTGCTCAAATATCACCAAACTAAAGTTTTATTTGTAAGAAACAAAGGGCTTTAATTTTTATTTGGGTACAGCGTCGCACGACCGCGCAATTGTCCATTAAAGTAACACAGTGCCAAATCGCAAAAAAATGTCCATTAAGGGGTAAAATCTTCTGTTCCAGAACTGGTTAAATATTGTAGGCCAGTGGTTGTCAAATTATGACCTAAAGGAGGCCTCAAATGTGACCTCTTACATCCCTGAAGGCCCGCACATAATGTTCCATATATACAATGCTTTGGAGGACTGTTAGAAACTGCAGGGCTAATAGAGGAAATGAGGATCACAGAGTGTGGACATGTTATGGGCTACATGCTTTTGGCTGGGGATATGCTGCAGAAGACAAGACGAAACTGGGAAGTGAAAATGTTACATGAGGATAGTCAGGGCTGCTGTTATAAATCATGGGGCCCCATACAGCCTACCTGACAGGGCCCCCTTCCCCTGGCTAAAAGTGACTAATGACATAGATTTATCAGTCACTTTCTCTGTAGCCTCAGCTGCACAGATAAATGAATAGGAAGCGCTCCAAGGCTTCCTGCTCATTCACAAATTGAAGCAAAGTAAACACAGTTTACTATGCTTCAGTGATGAATGGACACAGGAGTGATTGGTACTGATTGCTGAGTGTGTTCATTCAGGAGTGGAAGGGGCCATTAAATTACATATTTACTGCACCTTCCCCCCACTCTCCATCCTGAAACATCCCCCTGCGTAAAGCAGTAGCTGCTGGCAGGAGAGGAGGGAAGCTGGCAGCACTGCGGGGAAAAGGGGCACACAGGGGGGCCTGAACAGCCAATGGAATGGGCGCAAAGCAGTAGCTGCCGGCAGGAGAGGAGGGAAGCTGGCAGCACTGCGGGGAAAAGGGGCACACAGGGGGGCCTGAACAGCCAATGGAAGGGGCGCATGTGCTATAAGCAATCCCCCTGCAGTGCAGCTATAGGGAGAAAGAAGAGTAGAAGCTGGCAGCGCTGCAAGGGGAGGCAAAAGTGGATTGGTTTCTGCAGCAAGACAGTACAGCTGGCCCTCCTGCTCAGCAGGTGCCCAAGCGGCGAGCCCCCCTTTTGAACTGATGGAATTGTCAGAGTGTTTATACTGCTCTGAATATAACAGTGTCTATTTATGTCAATAAGCAAAGATCTGTGCGGAAGGAGAATCTCAACTTATTTCCACAAATCAATATGTAGCGAATTCTTTTTATTGATTAATTTCTTTTTAAAAGCATATACCAATCTTAGTGAAAACAGTCTACAGTATGGAATATATATAACATATTTATTCACGAGACATGTAATCACAATAAATGATCAGACTTGAGATGACACAAAAAGATAACTTTATATAAAATATGGACTTCAAACAATAAATGCAATGAGATGTGTAGCTCAATAATGAAAGTAAAAATATAGCAAGATTAAGTTTTCTCCAGGTATAGTATAAACCATAAATTAATGTTCAATATAATCAGACCACAATTGTCTGCGCAATGCACAGGCTGATAGTCACTCCACTGCAGATGAAGCGAGAATAGGCTATGCAAACCGTGAGACTAATACGCCAATATGCGCTAAATCTGATATTAATAAAAATGTTATAAAAACAAAAATCAGCTTTTTAGAGAAAAATCTACATATGGTTTATACGGCTGGGATTGTACTCTCGTTACCCTTTAGCATGAAATGTAAAACATTTAAGGAAGTACATAAACAATATCGAATAATAATCAAATAATTAGGAAGGCATATTTACCATATTTAAAATGGCTGCTAGCTTAGAATGGTCGTTACCAGAGTCCTTAAGATGGCCGCCTTCCCAAGATGGTGGCCAGGTAGGGAGGAGTTTCGTTTGGCGTCCCTCAAAGTTTCAGATACATGATGGAGCAAAATGGAGTCTGTATAGATGAGTCTATGCATAGCTGTAGTAGCGTGAGTATTGTATGTGTGATGTATGTTGGGCAAATGTCATGTGTCTTGTGTGATGTGTGATGTGTCCCCCCTCTCATCTGAGTTTTCCTTTTTATATGGTATAGAACAAAGGACTATTAAAATTACCATAAGTTAAACCCAGAGGGAGTAACATGATCCCCATTGGTTGGAACATCTTATTCATTAACTGGTGATTAGGGATGATCGAACTTTTGAAAAGTTCGGTTCGACCAGAACACCCGAATTTCAGGAAAGTTCGGTTCGGTTTCCAGAACCCCATTGAAATCAATGGGACCCGAACTTCTGGAATCAAAAAACACCATTTTGAAGCCCTAAAACCCAATAAATGCCCCTAAAAAGTGCCTAGGGTTCTGGGTCATGCCCCAGGGACTATTAATCACACAAAAAAAAAGTTCTTAAAAATTGCCGTTTTTGATAGAGAGCCAATTATTGAAAAAATAAAAAAAAATAAAAAAAAATGAGATTTCTTTGGATTTAGTGTCTGGGGGGTCTAAAAGGTGTACCTGTGAAGTTTCAGCTCTGTAGCATGTCCAGAACCAGAATTATAGCATACCGAACCTTCAAAATGACTTTTTTGCTTAACCACACCTTTCTTTTGCTCCTAATCAACGGCACAACCAATGTGTATGATGGGGACATAATGCAGTGCACTGGGAACAATATTAAGAAGTCCAAAGATGTATGTAATTGCACTTTATTTCATGTAAAATGGTGTTTGGTGCACTTTAACTTGAATTCTCACAAGAAACAGACATATATGCACGGATACATTGAGGGTTAATGTTAGGGGTAGGGGCCACAATGTAGTGCAGAGTGAACAAGATTAGAGATGTTTTGGATGAATACTGTTGTCTCTTGACTTTGAATAGAAGTAAAGGATGCTTAAAAATTGGGCCTTTGGTGGTGCTGACGATGCCTTGACACCATATCCCTATGAAAGTGCTGGTAATAAAGGCAATAATTGCCTTTGTAAGAAAAAAAATTACAATGATATGCATTTGTGTGACAGGTGCGCAAAAATTGTTGTTTGTGTCGGGATTCGAACCCGTGACCAGCCACATCCCAGGCGGTAGCCCTGCTTACTAGGCTACCGTCCTCTCTGGACTTTCCTCCCTGAACATTCTTCCCTGAACATTCTTCCCTGAAGTCTATTATTCAACCTTAGTCTTGCCAAGCCTTGCTCATCACCCTTGATTCCTGACACCTGGTACTTCCCTATATAAGTCCAGCCCCGTGCACTCAAGCTTGCTGATTATTGAGCTCCTGAGCCCTGATCAAGCTTCTCCTCATCTGCTGCTCTATCTACTACCACAAATCCAACGCTGACCAGGAATTGACTACCGACTACTCTTCTGCTTTGTCCCTACCTACTGAACTGCTACCTCTGTTGCTGATCTGGATTGTCTGACCACGCTTACTGCTGCCTGCCCCGACCTTTGGCTCGTCTGACTTCTCTCTGGTTATCCCTTGTCTGCTCCTCCGCCTTTGGACCAAACCTGCACTCTGCCTGACTGGGTGATCCTGAGGACCGCGTCCTGGTGTTAGCTTGCAGCGCAGTCTATCCCCACCATTAGGGGCTCTACTGAAAACCAGCTATCACTTAGTTTCCGCACCTCAGGTGAACCCGTGTCCTCAGCAGAGTACTACCTGGTGTCCATCCGGCATCCAGCACCGCTACCACTGTAGCCAACCCGGATTATCTGACCAAGCCTCTGCCAGACTCCCTGCACCTACTATCGGCCTGCGGTCCTTGCCACTGGGCTCCACTCATACCTCCGGCCAGCAGTCCTCTGACTCAGGTGAGCCTGTAGGATTGTTACAGTTTGGGTGTTGGCGGAGCCATACCACTGTAAGCCCAAAGAGCTGGTGTTGAAGAAGGCGTAAAAATTATGAAGGTGTGCATATGTGGAACAGGTGCGCAAACATGGTAGTTTTGGTGTTGGTGGAGCCTCCCCACCATAACCCCAAAGAGCTGGTGTTGAAGGAGGCCCAAAAATTGTAAAGGTGTGCACCTGTGGAACAGGTTCGCAAACATGGTAGTTTTTGTTTAGCATAGCCTCCCCACCATAACCCCAAAGAGCTGGTGTTGAAGGAGGCCCAAAAATTGTAAAGGTGTGCACCTGTGGAACAGGTGCGCAAACATGGTAGTTTTTGTTTTAGCATAGCCTCCCCACCTTAACCCCAAAGAGCTGGTGTTGAAGGAGGCCCAAAAATTTTAAAGGTGTGCACCTGTGGAACAGGTGCGCAAACATGGTAGTTTTTGTTTTAGCATAGCCTCCCCACCTTAACCCCAAAGAGCTGGTGTTGAAGGAGGCCCAAAAATTGTAAAGGTGTGCACCTGTGGAACAGGTTCGCAAACATGGTAGTTTTTGTTTAGCATAGCCTCCCCACCTTAACCCCAAAGAGCTGGTGTTGAAGGAGGCCCAAAAATTGTAAAGGTGTGCACCTGTGGAGCAGGTGCGCAAACATGGTAGTTTTTGTTTTAGCATAGCCTCCCCACCTTAACCCCAAAGAGCTGGTGTTGAAGGAGGCCCAAAAATTGTAAAGGTGTGCACCTGTGGAACAGGTGCGCAAACATGGTAGTTTTTGTTTTAGCATAGCCTCCCACCTTAACCCCAAAGAGCTGGTGTTGAAGGAGGCCCAAAAATTGTAAAGGTGTGCACCTGTGGAACAGGTGCGCAAACATGGTAGTTTTTGTTATAACCAAAATGAGGTTCTGTGAACGTAAAGAGAATGAGAGGAGGGTTTGAGGGTGGCACCATGGTCCAGGCTTAAACTGAGGCTCAGCTGCCACATCACAACGATAGCCTAGTCTACAAGGTCTGCATCAGGTGCATCAAAGCTTGATATCCACGACTGATTCATTTTAATGAATGTCAAACGGTTGACTGAGTTGGTGGAGAGTCTCGTTCGATGGTCTTCTGCGAATCCTCCTGCTGCGCTGAATGCCCGTTCCGATAGGACACTGGAAGCAGGGCAGGCCAACAACTCCATTTCTGGCCAGTGGTCTAATCGTATGATTTAGTATGCCAGTGGATTGGCATCGTCACATGAAAAGCCCTCTGTGTCACTTTGTGCCCTCACGTAATCGTCCACCATGTGATGCAGAAGCTGTCGATGCGATGTGGCAGCTGAGAGGCCTGGGCGGTGAGGACTAAAAAAAGACCGAAAGGCATCCGTCAACCGCACGCCTTCTCCAACGCTCCTCTCGTGACCACCAGTAGAATCCATGGTAGGTTGTCCCCGCCCCTGCACCCTACGGGAGTCGGGGAACGTGTTCACCAGAATCCTCTTGAGACTGTCCTCAAGGGATTTGATCCTGTAAACTCTCTGGGTGGATGGGAAAAGCTCCGAGACTTTAGACTTGTACCGGGGGTCAAGTAGGGTGGATAACCAATAGTGGTCTGTTTAATGGCCTTGATTCTGGGGTCCTTTCGCAGGCTCTGAAGCATGATGTTTCCCATGCGTCGCAAATTAGCGAAGGCCTGAGAAGCTGACTCCTCGGGGTCACTCAAAACGACATTATCTTGAACGGGCTCCTCCTCCTCCCAGCCACGCACTACTCCAAAGTGTCCAGAGGGAGTCAAACTAGGCCTTGCAGATTGCCGCATGTCTTCCTCCTCCTCCCCCTCAAACCCTGCAAAAGTTCCCGCAGAATCGTCCTCCTCCTCCTCCTCCTCCTCCTCTTCCACCCCTGGATCCTGCTCGGGCCTCTGGGAGCTAGGCATAATGGGGTCAGGATTCTCAGGATAAAGGGGGCCTTGAGAGGCAAGGAAGTCCTCCTCTTCCTCCTGCTGCTCTGCCTCCAGTGCCCTGTCCATAATGCCACGCAGAGTGTGCTCCAACAAAAACAGTACCGGTAGGGTGTCACTGATGCATGCGCTGTCCCGACTGACCATCCTTGTGGCCTCCTCAAATTGCGAGAGGACAGCGCATGCATCCTTAATCAAAAGCCACTGCCGTGGTGAAAAGAAGCCCAGGCGCGCAGAGCCAGTGCTGGTGCTGTACTCGCATAGGTATTCATTGAGGGCCCTCTGCTGCATGTACAGGCGCTGCAGCATAGCCAAGGTGGAGTTCCAGCGGGTGGGCATGTCACAGATGAGGCGGTGTATCGGCAGGTAAAACTCGTGCTGCACTTCGGCCAAACGTGCAGTGGCACTGTACGACCGCCTGAAGTGACTGCACACCCTTCTTGCCATCCTTAGCACATTCCGGAATTCCCGGGTACGAGTTCAAAAACCGCTGTACCACGAGATTCAGGACATGCGCCAGGCATGGCACATGGGTTAACTTTCCCTGATGAAGGGCGGCCAGGAGGTTTGACCCATTATCAGTAACCACCATCCCTGGCTGCAGCTGGCGTGGTGTCAACCACCTCTGGGCCTGTGCCTGCAGAGCCCCAAGAATCTGAGGGGCAGTGTGCTGCCTGTCCTCTAGACACACAAGCTGCAGCACTGCGTGACACCTTTTGGCCTGAGACATAGAATAGCCCTTTGAACGTTTACGTGGTACCTCATCATATTCAAAGGACCATTCTGCAGAGGAGGGCATGGAGGAGGTAGAGAAGGAGGAGCAGGAGGGGGTAGAAGTGATCGATCTACCCGGATCAGCGACACCACCAGCTGTTTGCAGACGTGGGGGCAACACTGGCTGCAGCACCGAGCCCTGGCTACAATCCCTTCCGCTGGCAAGCAGTGTCACCCAGTGAGCAGTGACAGAAATGTACCGTCCCTGCCCATGTTTGCTTGACCAAGTGTCAGCCGTCAAGTGTATCTTATGGCTGACTGACTTGGCCAGGGACGACACTACATTGCCTTCCACCATGTTGGTATAGGGATGGCAGGGCCGCAAAAAGTTCGGTATTCGGCCGAATATCGAACATACAATGTTCGGGTCGAACCGATGGTCGACCCGAACCGTTCGCTCATCCCTACTGGTGATGTCATTGGGTGACACCTCTTGGTTGACCAGTATATTGAATATTAAAACTAAATGATTTCTCCATTTAAGAAAATCATAAAACAACATAAAATGTATCCATACTCTCATCTATTACATGTCCATTTAATATCCATCATGTATCTAAATAAAGATTAAATCTGGTAACACCATTTTAATATTTAATATATCTTATTTAATATATATATCTATATATATATTGGAAATTTACTTTTTAACCTAAGACTTCAACTAGTAGCAGTCAGTCACCAGAGATGGCAGTATTGTGTTGCTCTTAACTTCAGCACACAGAATATTACAGCATTATTTATCTTCAAATAAACTTTGCACCTTATATTGACAAAGAGCTTACCATCTCAGACTTTCTAGAGCCTGGCAAGGTTAGTCAAAATTTTATGATGCTTTCTACAACTTACAATTTACAAATGTTTACTGAAACCTCTCTTGACATACAGAGATGAGTCCTCAATATCAGTTAGCAAGAATGAAACAATTATAATATATAACGGTTTTCTACATATCTATATATGTTAGTTATATATATATTTATCATTGTTAATATTCTATTACATATAAGATTATAATATTTCTTTAAATCTTATTTTTACATGGGTTTAAACACAGAATATTTAACCAGTGTTTTATGGTCCCACACACACAAGATTATCTTGGTATAGCGTCAGCTAGACTTTATCTAAAGAAAGTCAACAGACTATTTATTTATTACCTTAGGTCAACACAGCATGTTTGGGGTAAACGTGTTGAATAGGCACTTTTTGTTAAAGAGATTTAACCTTTCAGTAACCTAACAAAAAATGATGTCATTGCTTCATATTTCTATATAAAACAAAATATAACATTTCATTTCTTTTTTTTTTAATTTAACCTCCCCAAATAAGCCTGACAGAATCCAGACCCAGTACAGGAGGGCAGGCTGTACTGTCTTATCAGCGGCCCTGAGGATAGTAGAGATCACTGCAATTACCATAATCATTTTACCACTTCAAATTGCTGAAGTCTGAGGTCCACACATCATATACAAAAGGGCCGCAGGTTGGGCACTAGGGTTGTATGGGGGAATTTAGATCTGTTCAAATCTGAACAGTTTTCACTTTATTCAGCCCTTGTCTTTGTGCAATATAACTACAACTCAAATACAGATTGGTGCTTTAACCTCTATTGTTCCAGACTGATGCTTAAAGCGCAGAGTCAGACTAATTAAATCCAACATAATATATCATTACTGGAGACAAAAGGTATATGTGTCTCTTTGATAATGGGGCTGTCAACTCCGAAACAGGTTAACGCAACTGAGCAAAGCATATTAAGCTGGGACCGAAAGGGAAACAATTTTAATTTGCAAGTGTATAAATTCTAATTATTATTTAATCTACAGTTCAACAGTTTTAATTAACTATTTATTTAATTGATTTTTCTTTTTCACTTTTATAAAACCTTTACTGTTTGTGTATATACGGTATGTGACAATTATCATGAGCAACTAACTGCATTATTTTATAAATTTTTTTACTTGTAATGTGAGATATGACATAGATTTAAAGCTGTTCTGTTGCTAAAAAAAACAAAGTTATGTAGCACTACCCCCGTAGGAGTTGCTGATGTCAGGGTTCCCCACCGCTACACAGCCAGTTACTCAGCATTTCCTTATGGCACCCAAGCACAGAAATCAGTCCCTTGGCTTGGCCTTATTTTATTAGGGGATGATAACTTGGATGGGGTAAGAGATTATGGGATGCCCTACTTGAAAATGTCCAACAATCAACACCAGGGACAACTGCCTCCCTAATTTTAAATTCCACTTCTTCCTTCCACCTGCACAAACTTGGTTCCTTTGTACAGCTCCCACTGGTTCACTCCTGGGGGAACTAACAATTTCTACTTAGTTCAGCAACAGACCATTACAGGTTAGGAACTGGCCGTCCCTTGGTAAAGCAGCACATGTGGAGTGAACAGCATCTCACACCACCTTCTGCTTCCCCGTAGACACTGATCCCAGTTCTACTCCTTGCAGAAATGCTAGCCCACTTGGCTGCCACCAGCCCAGCTGGCTGCTTTCTCTTCCCAGTCCTCCAGACACACACATGGAGACTCCCCAGGGCAAGGTTGGATGAAGACTTGGCACACCGCTGTCTTCAAGAGAGCAATGCTACAGCTGGCAGTCTCTCCCCTCATTTGTCCCTGCACCGTGCTGATCTACTCACTGTCTCTCCTTGCTCTCTCTGCTGCCTCTCAGGTTAGGGTTCCTCCAACTACCTCCTGTGGTGGAATCCTTCCAAGCCAGCCTCCCAAGCTCCAGCCCAAGGTAAAACCCCTTCCTGGCAGGGGTCCCTCAAGAGCCACCAACAGATTCCCTTCAGCACTGCTTCTCTATTTACCACCTGACTCCCCTGCTAGCATGGCTCATGTCTATTTAAGGGCTCCTTAGTTCCATGCAAGGCTCCCAACCTGGGAATTGGCTAAGGGCCCATAAATATTTAAGGCAACCCATCCTAGCCTTTGCCCACTATCTTCTAGAACTTTCTCCAACATTCTAGAAACAGGGGGGGGCACCAGAGAGCTGTCAGGATGAGTCATCCAGCCCTGACCTCAAATAACCCTGACCCAGATTCAGTAGCTCTTGTTTATCCCTGGGCCAGATTATATTTTGCCTACTCTAATTCTAGTAGCACACACTAATGGGTGCTACAGTTAGAATAAATAGTGCTTAACCACTCACCATCATACAGACGGTATATAAATGGCCTGAACTTTAAGTGGGAAAACAAGCTTTTTTCTACTGGCTCCAGTAGTGATGATAGTTGGTGGCTTGCTCTGTTCTGGATGAAAAGCGATCTCGTGGTTTACTCGTCCCTCCTCTCTCATCATACACAGAACCCATTGAACTCTCTACTGACAGTGGCTTAAGCATGTTATGTCACAAATAATTTTTTCTTACATTTATCCAGCCCTTCAGGCACTATTCCTCCTACTAACACAAATGATGGGCAAAAAAAAACACATAAAAGATATATATTGCATATATCTGAGAAGCTGGAGACTTTTAACCTCCCTAGCAGTATTCCGGAGTGTGGCTCGGGGGTTAATATACAGTACCAAAAGCGGTAACCCGGAGCCACACTCGGGATAACCCCACAATAAAACTCACCTTCCCCAGCGATCCCCCACCGTCCTCCCCGCTGTCCTCCCGCTGTGTGCTCGGCAGATGCTGGCACCTGTCTTCCGGTTCCCTTCCCTTCGAGCATTGCGACGCAGGGGGGTGGAACCGGCGGCAAATTCAAGAATGTCAATACACCAAATGACATGATACAAAGTTGTGATCCTAACGGAAAGTGACGACAGCGATGATTCTGATGTCTGTTTCCTGCACATCGCTCTGTTGGAAATTCTGAAGAATCATTTGATATACTTCCCAATTTTTTTTTTAGTTTTAGTGCAGAATGAGTAGTTTGAAAATAATGAAGAATTTGATGAAACTACTCATTGTGCACCAAAACGAAAAAAAAAAATTTGGGAAGTATATCAAATGATTCTTCAGAATTTCCAAAGGAGCGATATGCCAGAAAGAGACATCGGTGGGGTGTGGCTTGGTCCCGATCCAAGATGGCTGCTTAGCTCTGAGCTCCTGCACCTCGAGGCCTGATCTTTCTTTAGCCAGCCCGTATACCCCTGTAATCAGCGCTGAAAATATGGGGAGTACCTCCAGAAGCTCCTCGGCCACCCGCTCCCGCTCTCCCGGGGAGCCAGAGACGCAGGTTAGCCGCACAATCCCCTAGATCTTCCGCACGCAACCCAGGGAGACTCCGCGGCCTACCTCTTCTTCCTCTCAGCAATCCCGCACCCCGAGCAGAACTCCTCAGGCAGTGAGAGCCCGCTCACCATCTCCTGATGCTCACAGACGCCCACCTTCCTTATCCTTCGCTGACCTGCAGGTGATTGCGACCGATATTAAATCGGATATTAAAGCCACCCTCTCTACTGTGATCGCGGAGCTCCGGAGTGACTTCCAGGCCATGGCGCTGAGGTTGGAGGAGGTGGAAACTACTACGGCCCGCCATGATGCCTCCCTCTGTCACGTACAGCAGGTCACGGAGTCTCATGCTGCCCTTCTCCGTGACCTGAACCACCACGTTGAGGACCTGGATAACCGGGGGCGTCGTAAGAACTTGAGAGTCAGGGGTGTCCCTGAGAGTGTGGAGCATCAGAACCTCCCGCAGGCGATCTCTTCTATCTGTAATAACCTGCTGGGTAGGCCCCCTGACTCCCCTGTCCAGATGGAGCGTATACATAGAGCCCTTCGCCCCCGGGGGAGAGAAGCTAACCCGCCGCGGGATGTAATCTGCTACCTGGCTGAATTCCAACTTAAAGAGGATGTGCTCCGCAACGCCCGAATTAGACAGCATATCACCTACCAGGGATCGGAGATTAAGCTGTACCAGGACTTGTCCAATGTTACTTTGCAGTGGAGAAGAGAACTACGACCTCTTCTGGATGAATTGCGCTCCGCGCCATTGTCTATCGGTGGAAATTCCCGTTTCGGCCTCTCCGCCACTTCACAGGGCCGCACGGCTCTCCTGCGGGTCCCGGAGGACCTAGAGCATTTCTGTGCCACCCTTGGTATACCGTATATTCCCCTGCCTGACTGGTACAGTGAGTTCCGCACATCGCCACTACAACGAGCCACTTCCATGGAGGGCATACAACCGGCTGGCAACTATGCCCTTGGCAGGTGCAGGGCGTACCCCTCCTCCCCACCTCCTGCTGGTAGAGATGGTGCCCCGTGCAATGGAAGTCCCACGGCGTCTCCAGATCATAGGAGGGGGAGGCGCACACCGTGACTGCAGCACCCTACTTGCTTGTGAGTACCTGTCTCTCCAGTGTCCCGCGCTGTGCCTTAATGCTACCGTTGTAGCTGTTTGACTGCGCTTCATGTTGCCTGCCCAGTGACTCTCCTGGAACTAAGCCTTGTTACCGCTGTTTTGCCTGTCATTCTCTGCCTGGAAGTGCCCTGTCTCGGGACCTGGACTTTGCATGGACATTGTTTGAATGTGACACCGCTGGGAGTCGGCTGCTGCTAGACGGATTCACGATTTCTCCATGTTCCTGCTGTCTGATCTTTTGCTCCCCGGATGCCGGCTGCTGTTTTTGACCGTCGCCCCCCCCCACCCCCCCCTCTCCACCCGCTGACCGCTCAAGGGGTCTGGTGTTCTATGCATCTTGCCATTGTCCCATCTTTGCCCTTTGCCTTCTAAGGAATCCCTCCGAACGCTTTGCTGTATGACCTGTACTGGACGATGCTTGCCCTCTCTGCGGACTGTCTTTGATGGACCTCTCAACCCGGATGTAGTGGTGCCTTCCTCTGGACCGCCAGGGACTTGGAGCTGTCCTTGCTCCCCGTGCTCAGATGGACCTCGTCACTGTTGCTTTGCTCCAGATTCCTTGGCTTTGTTTTTGTTTTTTGTTTTTTTATTTATTTTTCTCCCTTTTTGCTATAATGCTACTTATGGGATCTTGAGTACTGCTGTGGGTTTGTATGGACTCTTTCCTCCTGCTCCCCCCATCCCTAATACAGGGTATTGTCTCATTTATATTATGCTGGGTACTGTACTGTCACTGGTGGGATTTGGGAGGTTGTGGGGGGTGGGGGGTGGGGGGGGGGGGTGGAGTAGCTGTGGGTCGGGGGGAGTGTCCTATTGCTTGTGTTTGTCGGTCATCTTCCCCTTTATGCCGACCATCGACCCCCCCCCTTCATTTGGGGTGCTGTTTGGTACTATTTAGGGGACATTGACGCTCTATTAGAGGTCCTTGACGGCGACACTGTTTGGTCGAACTTGTGGTCCCTGCGCGTCCTTATGGGATGCCGAACGGTTGGGGATCCCCTCCTCTGGGAGTTTCCTGGTGGGGGGTGTCCCTGGTGCTGTTCTGGTGGTGGTCCGTTGGACCCCTGCATGTGTTCTTACCAACCATTGCCGCTTCAGGTATACAGGTTTCTCCATTACCAATTATGCTATTTTTGTTTAGGTTGGTTTGGGATTTTAATTTCGAGCTCAGAGTCTATTGGGCAGGATACACTTGTTTACTGCTGTTGATTGCCACGTTTATGCTCCCTTTTATACCATCTCAGACACTGGCCCTTGACAGGTATCTCCTCCTCACGCAGATGTGGGGTCCCCTGCGTTCCCTAGGGGGTTCCCACTACCATGTCCTGAGCCCTGCGCCTCCTCCCCATGTCTTCTTTACCCTGTGGGGGCCATTGCACTGACAGTATCTGTGCTCCCTGCCCCCCCCCCCCCTGTCGATCTCAGGTTTTCCGTCGCGATATTGCTCCTTTCACTTATATGTCCCCCCATATTTGTATATCACCTTCGGGCTATCTTCCTTGCTCCTACTGGCCATGTGGGTGCTTGGTGCTGCATCCCGTCTTCGATCCTCTTCCTTCCACACTCGCCAACGGTTGGGGCTTGCCTCTTCCGAACCTATTCCGACTACTCCCCGCCCCAGTCCACCCCAGTGGGTGCCTTAGCTGGTCTAGTTGCATCCTACCTCTGTCTATCTCCGCTACTCTCTAGCTTTATTTTGCTGCTCCTTCTCCACTCCACCCCCCCCCCTTTTTTTTTTAACCTTCCCCCTTCCCTTCACCATGCCACATACTCCCCAAATCCGCTCCCCCACTCAACGGTTGAAAGTGGTTTCTTTTAACGCCAAGGGTCTCAACACCCCACAGAAAAGGTCTACTGTTCTGACACACATGCGTCGTCTCGGGGCTGATGTTATATTCCTGCAGGAGACCCATTTTCGCTCTGATGCCATCCCCAGATGCCATAACAAACATTACCCTACTATTTTCCATGCCACCTCCGCAGATTCTAAAACTAAAGGGGTTTTGATTCTGCTCGCCAAATCTCTGCCTTTCACTGTCTCAGGTTCTCTAGCGGATGCTCAGGGCCGTTACCTTTTTCTAACGGGATCTCTGAATAATAAGACAATCACTTTCACTAATGTTTATAGTCCTAATTCCTCCCAGGTGCCTTTCTTCAGGTCTGTGCTGGCGGATCTTGTTCCTTTCATGAAGGGCACACTGATCTTCGGGGGGGACTTTAATGTCAATTGGATCCCCTGATTGACACCTCCTCGGGCACCTCCTGCCTTCCCTACAGAGCGCTGAAGCAACTCAAGCTGTGTCTCCAGGAACTTCTCCTTCATGATTCCTGGCGCACTCTACATGCCCAGTATAAGGATTTCACATTTTTTTTCTCCGCTCCATCAGAAATACTCTAGAATAGACTCTCTGTGTGTCCCAAGATGCCTTACTCTTTCTCTCTGAGGCCGCGATAGAACCCTCTATCCTCTCGGACCATCACCCTGTCACGATGACATTGTCTTTGCCAATTTCCACCCCTCGTGACAAAGTCTGGAGGCTGGACGCTTCCCTGCTGACGGATCCCGTTCGTATCTCAGAAATCCGCTCCACCATTGCCGATTACTTTCGGCTTAACGCTACTATTGATACGTCTTTGGTAACCCAGTGGGCAGCGCATAAATGTGTAGTTAGAGGTAAATTATTCGCTCTCTCCTCCGCTGTTCGGAAACAACGGGAGGCGACTGTCTCTGCGTACTTGCAGAAAATCTGTGACTTGGAACGCGCGCACAAGAGAACGATGGCTCAGGCCACCCATTCTGAGCTGTTGGAGACTAGAGGTCTGCTCCAAGCTGAGCTAGACCGGAAAACGCACAGGAATTTCCTGTTGTCCCAGAAGGTATTTTACAAGTATGGTAATAAAAGTGGCCGTCTTCTGGCGAGAGCGTTGCATGCCCGGAAGGCTAAGACTGTGGTCCACCACCTTCGCTCCAACTCTGGAACGAGGGTCTCGACTAATGGCGCCATTGCTGCAGAGTTTGAGAAATACTACCGTCGCCTTTACAACTTACCACGGGAAGGCCCTCAGGCTTCTCGACCCCCCTCGAGACACGCTCTTATCGCTGATTTTCTGGGAGAAAATTTGACTCAGGCCGTTACTCCCGATTACCAGTCGAGCTTAGAAGCCCCGCTTTCCCTTCTTGAATGGACTACTGCACTTAAGCAACTTAAGCCCAATAAAAGTCTGGGTCCTGATGGCTTGACTGCCGCTTATTATAAATCCTTTGCGGATTTACTGGCTCCCCCGTTTCTGGCGGCCTTTAACTCCCTTTCCCCTGACCAACCGTTATCTCCTTGTATGCTCGAAGCCCACATTGTTGTCATTCCGAAGGAGGGGAAAGATCCTTCCTCCCCATCCAACTACCGGCCAATATCTTTGTTGAACGTGGATGTGAAGATTTTTGCGAAAATTATGGCGAACAGATTGCTCCCGTTGCTGTCCAAGGGCATCCACCCCGATCAAGTCGGTTTTATCCCTGGTCGTGAGGCCAGGGATAACACCATAAAGGCTATCAACCTTCACCATGTTCTATCTACTACTAAACAACGGGGGTTCTTGCTTTCTTTGGATGCGGAGAAGGCATTCAACAGGGTCTGTTGGGATTATATGGAAGCTGCTCTGTCTGCCTGGGGCTTAGTCCCTCGTATAATGAGCCTTCTAATGTCTCTCTATGTGAATCCGCGAGCCCGTGTTCGAGTTAACGACACCCTGTCAGGTGCCTTCCCCATCCATAATGGCACTAGACAGGGATGCCCCCTGTCCCCATTGCTCTTTGTCCTCACGTTGGAGCCCTTTCTGAATCACCTCAGGAATAATGAGAACATTCATGGAGTTCAGTTTGCTGGAAAGGAATACAAGGTAGCTGCTTACGCAGATGACCTTTTGCTGTTCTTGACGGGCCCCCTCACGACGCTTCCGTCTGTGATGCTAGAGTTCCGTCGGTTCGCAGCTGTGTCTAATCTGAAGATTAATCTTACTAAATCTTTCGCCCTGAATGTTTCCTTGTCCCAGAGGGAGGTGCTCCATTGTGTGGACAATTTCCAATTTGTGTGGCGGCCGGATTCCATTATGTACTTGGGCATTCAGATTCCGAGTAACCTGCAATACCTGTTCGACCGCAACTTTCCCCCGATACTTGCCAAAATTAAGCATGATCTCCTCTCATGGACGAAGTTGACTTTCTCGTGGTTCGGCAGAGCTGCAGTGTTGAAGATGAATGTCTTGCTAAGATTGTTGTATGTTCTTCAAACTGTACCTATTACGCTGCCTATCTGGTTCTTCCGTAATTACAAACAATTGATCTCTGCTTTCCTTTGGAGTGACAAACATCACCGCATCCACTATGACCACCTTTCTTTGCCTAAAAGTAAGGGAGGCATTGGCCTCCCGGACATTAGAAAGTACCACGCTGCGTGCCATCTTACGCGGGTGGTCGACTGGAACGTGCATGAATCCCACAAGGATTGGGTGTCTCTCGAGCGGGGATTCACTACGCTTGATCTATGCACTGTGCCTTGGCTACAAGCCGTTCATATCCCTCCTGCTCTCCAGACTCATCCTCTGATCGGCTCGACTATTTGTTCTTTCAACTCAACGTGCAAAACTACTGCTATATCTGCTGTTCCGGGGCCAATGACCCCGTTGCGCCTTAACCCTGACTTTCCTCCGGGCATGCACCGCCACTATCTCTTACAGAACTGGCCTCAGGATAGACTACGTGTTCACCACCTATGCGATGGTGACGAGATCCTTACAGCTCCCTCCATTGCAGAGAGGGTCCAGAAGCCTTCCATACCGCCTTGGTCGTTCTTCCTCCTCAGCCAGTTCATTACTGCACTCTCGCGTAAGCATCCTTGTAAAGCCTCCCCCACCATCTTCGACGAGCTCTGTCAGCAGAAGGGTCCACTTCGTAAATTAATTTCTATTACACACGCTCTCTTATTTGATGACTCAGATCAGGGTAAGAGTAAGCGTTGCATTGCCTGGGAGAATGAACTGTCCTGTTCCTTCACCACTGAGGAATGGGAACAAATTTTTCTCAAAAACCACAAAGGCTCTCTGAATATGACCACACAGGAAAGTGGCTACAAGATTGTCGCTCGGTGGTATCGCACCCCTGCACTTCTGAACAAAATCTTCCCTTCTCTGCCCTCTACGTGCTGGCGGTGTCTTGCAGATCGTGGCACCATGCTGCACATTTTTTGGTCCTGCCCGCGTCTGTCCACATTTTGGAAAGATGTACACAGGATTGTTGAGCAGGTGACTACTTATAAGTTGGAGTTCTCGCCTGCCCAGTTCCTCCTGCATCATTCTCCCACCTCTCAAGCATCATACACAAAATCCCTGGCAATCCATATGATTAATGCGGCCAGGCAATGCATTCCTGTGTTGTGGGCCTCCACGCAACCGCCTACGATCAAACAATGGTTGCGCCGCGTTGAGGATTGCTGAAATGGAAGAACTCATCCATGTGGCTCGAGATACGCGGACGAAATTCCACAAGAAATGGGCGTGTTGGACCCATTATACTACTACTACGGAATTCTCCTCTCTGTGTAACTCTTGATTCTGGGATATGCCTACCTGTGGATCCTTCGACCCTGTTCTTATGTTCTTCACCTATGTGCTCTCATGCATGTTCACCCCCCAACTTTTTCAGACCTGCGTTCAGTTTGTTTCCGCATAACTAAAGTTCCATGGTACTCCTCCTTATACCTATACCCCTGCACCCCCCCCCCCATTTTTTTCCCCCACCCCCCTCTTGCTCTTTTACACTCTGCTACACTGCCTTCCATCTTGGCTCTTATTACCTTCCCCCCTCCCTATTTTTCTCCCCCTCTTCCCCTGTCCTGCTCGGGTGCTATTGGGTGGTTTGGCTGGTCCAAATGGCTCGCACCCCTCCTGTCCTTCCCCCCCGGAACCCTTCCTTGGGTTTCCCCCCCCCCCTACGCCGACGACTACCCCTCCCCGCCCCTGGCCTTTTTTGCCCAGGGGTCGGGAGTACATCTCAACACCTCCCTGCTCCCTTTAGGCCCGTGTTCCCACGTTAGGGATGCCTGTATTTTTGCAAGACTCTGCACTCCCCCCCCCCCCCCCCCCTGTTCCTGCCACTGGGACTACGTCTCTCCCTCATTCTTTAGACTTGGGGGGTTTTCGCTTTCTCATGGGCTCCCTTTTTGTCCCCATTATACTCTTTTGAACACTGGCCTTTCTAACATAGTTGCTTAATGTGATCTTTTCACTATTTTGGGTTTGGTTGCCTATGATCCAATGTAAGCTGGGATAGTTGTCAAATGTTATGTTGATGTTATGCCATTGTTCTCCGTTTATGTTTGTATCTCCATCTGCATTCCATGCTTCCTGTAACTGCTCATTTTATTACCAATAAAATGTTTTAAAAAAAAAAAAAGAAAGTTACATCAGAATCATCGCTGACGTCATTTTCTGTACTGAATGACAAATTTTCCCACGAATCGCTATCGCTTAGTTCTCCGTTCTCCGTTTTGCTGTCGTTTTCCAGTTAGACTAAAAGCGCTTTTGCGCAAAAAGAACGCTTTTTGGACGCCATAGTAAGTCTCAATTTTCCAGGCACAAAGAACTGGAAAAGCACAGGCAGGGCACTGGAAACCAGGTGAAATCCTGTGGTTAAATGGCATGATACAGTGTAATCCGTTAGGATAACAACTTTGTATCATGTCATTTGGTGTATTTACATTTTTTAAATTGCCGTTGGTTCCACCAACCTGCGTTGTAACGCTCTCAGGGAAGGGAACTGGAAGACAGGTGCCAGCATCGGCCGAGCACACAGCGGGAGGACAGCAGGAGGATGGCTGGAGGACGGCGGGGAGGACTGCGGGGATTGCAGGAGAAGGTGAGTTTTATTGTGGGGTAATCCTGAGTGTGGCTCGAGGTTGCCACTTTTGTTACACTATATTAACCCCAAGCCACACTCGGGAATACCGCTAGGGAGGCTATTATAATTTATGATTTCCTGTTTCAAACTTTATAATACCCGGGATGTCTACTAGACTCTTGTTTGGACTGATTTAAGTGAGTTATTCCTAATAATTACAGGCCTAAAATATAAAACAACATATTTCCATGCAAAACAATGTACCGCTTTCAGCGCAAAAAATCTGACATAATCAGACCGCCAGGGAGGAAGTGTTATTGTCAAAAAGGTGAGGACAATACAACCATAGTTAAAAAATATATCATTTTTATTCATATTCCATTCCATAAAAACATAATTGAAACTTTAAAAATTTAACTGGAGACATTGCAGCTAAATGTAGACATAATATGTTATGTAGATGTGGTGTAGACAATGTGTCTACATTTAGTTGTAATGTCTCAGTTGAATTTTTAATGTTTCAATTATGTTTTTATGAAATGGAATTTGAATAAAAATTATATGTTTTTTTAACTATGGTTGGGTTGTATTTTGCTCACCTTTTTGACAATAACACTTCCTTAAAAGTCCCCTGCTTCTCAGATATATGCAATATATATATTTTATGTGTATTTTTTCGCTGATCTATTTGGGATGTGGAAGTGGTAATTGGATCTAGAACCAATATAACCCACCAAATAGAATAAACACAAATGGTGAGGTACCATTCCTTTCACTGACTTAAACAATGGAACACTAACCACCTACTGATACCAATGATGGAGCACGATTCATTCCACTGACACCCAACAACGGGGCACTATTCCTCCAACTTATACCAATGATGAGGCACTATTCCTTACACGGACACCAATAATGAGGCACTATTCCTCCAACCTATACCAATGATGAGGCACTATTCCTTCCACTGACACCAACAATGAGGCACTATTCCTCCAAAATATACCAATAATGAGGCACTATTCCTTCCACTGACACCAATAATGAGGCACTTTTCCTCCAACTTATACCAATGATGAGGCACTATTCCTTCCACTGACACCAACAATGAAGCACTATTCCTCCAACTTATACCAATGATGAGGCACTATTCCTTTTACTGACACCAACAATGAGGCACTATTCCTCCAACCTATCAATGATGAGGCACTATTCCTTACACGGACACCAACAATGAGGCACTATTCCTCCAACTTATACCAATGATGAGGCACTATTCCTTCCACTGACACCAACAATGAGGCACTATTCCTCCAACTTATACCAATAATGAGGCACTATTCCTTCCACTGACACCAATAATGAGGCACTATTCCTCCAACTTATACCAATGATGAGGCACTATTCCTTCCACTGACACCAACAATGAAGCACTATTCCTCCAACTTATACCAATGATGAGGCACTATTCATTCCACTGACACCCAACAATGAGGCACTATTCCTTCAACTTATACCAATGATGAGGCACTATTCCTTCCACTGACACCAACAATGAGGCACTATTCCTCCAACTTATACCAATGATGAGGCACGATTCATTCCACTGACACCCAACAATGGGGCACTATTCCTTCCACTTACACCAGCAATAGGGCACAATTAATGATTTATTTTCTCCTTTTACTCCACTGACCACCAGACCTCAGACGATGGGGCATTTTCTACTCCTATGGGCCAAAATCTGACCCCTTAAAATCTGAAGCACGGTAAACTAGCAATTTGTTTAGAAAGTTCAGAGACCCCTAGTCTAGAATCATTAGAAGTGTTTGCTTTCTCTTTCTGAGATTTTTCTAATTTTCTGTGATCATAGAAGAATCCCTCCTTTTCCCCAGAGAGAAGTGCACTATAGAAACTTGTAAAGGATTAAAATATTGAAATGCCTTCATGGGTGTAGTAAATCCAGAGATTTTCTGTATAATCACTATTAATGATAGATCTGTGGATCCCTGGACAGTCTATGACCAATAGTCTTAGAGAGGACAATCTCAAAGGCAATAATTTGTCAACCCTTACCTCTCATACGGTGCTCTAAGTGCCTTTCTCTTAGCATGTGATGTACCATAGTACGTATTTTCCTTTTTTTAAAGCATGTACATAGCTAAAACGTTTTTATTATTATTATTATTATTTTGGATAGAGTAGGAGAGGAATAGAACCCCTTCTGGTTTTCATGTTGCTGTCTGTGTTCCAATTGGGGATTACCCTTCACTTCTTGTCCCAGAGACACAGCAGGAAGTAGGAGGAAATCCCAACAATGACAGAGGAATTCCACTCATAGGTAGTTGTCAATGGATGTCTCCAGTGGAAGATCTGCCCTCTTCTCTTTTTCTGGTGACGATTGTGGGTTAATCAGGTGTGGGTATGAATCCAGCTTGTAAAATGGCGACTGACCAACTTCCTGATGATGTCCAAACCCGACAAAATGCGCTAAAGTGGGTACTTCCGGTCCCCACTTCACATCAAGTGATGTCACATACTTTCGGTGAGGCGCACAATGATTCCGGTTTCTGTGGCAACGGTGGCCAGCTTTCCTCTGCTCTGAGCAGGGCTTGAATACACCTAGTGCCAATACATGGGCATAGTAGCAAGTGAGTATAATCACATAAGTAACCTTATGATTTTAATAAATATGGCTGCTTTGAGCAATGATTGTTTCTCTTGTGGCATTGTTTGAATTGGAATTGGAGATTGAGGAAATCTCAACAATAATAGAGGAATTCCACTCTCAGGTAGTTGTCATTGGATGTCCCCATTGAAAGATTTGCTCTTTTCTCTTTTTCTGGTGACGATTGTAAAATTCTGTATTTCCCATCTGTTTCTGTCTGGGTGACAATGGTCACCAGCAGGGAAAAAAAAAGCTAATAAAATCTGACAGGGATTCCAACCCTTCCCTACCTTACTCTACTCTAAGCAAGGTCCATAAAGACAAGAATGAGCGAGTTTGGAGTGAAGGAACTTGACTGGCCTGCAGACTGACCTCAACCCGATTGAACACCTTTGGGATGAATTAAAGCAAAGACTGTGCGCCAGGCCTTCATGTCCAACATAAGTGCCTGACCTCACAAATGTGCTTCTGGAAAAATGGTCAAACATTCCCATAGACACACTCCTAAACCTTGTGGACAGCCTTCCCAGAAGAGTTGAAGCTGATATAGCTGTAAAGGGTGGGCGGGCCAACTCAATACTGAACCCTACATACTAAGACTGGGTTGCCATTAAAGTTCATATATATATATATATATTGTAACAGGAAGTCAGCTAAATCTGGGAATGTAGTCACAGGAAGGAGATACATTTCTACCTGATTTAGAAAGTCCATTAATTAATTTAGGGTGTTGGCTACAGAGCTAGCCAGCAGGAAGTTGAAAGGCCTTCACCTGTTCAGAATGAGGGAGTTAAGGCTCTATAATTTGTTCAGAGAAATTCCTATTGTTTGCTGCCTCCAGAAGCTGCATCCTGAAGCCATGTGGGCTGGGAGCAGGAGGACAGTCAGCGTGTGCCTCCCGACAGGATGTGTGGGCCTGGGAGAAGACCCCCCGGAGTGATGTGTGCCCGGGACGGTAACCAAGGGTGAATACGTCTCAAAGGTGAGAAGACGAAGTGTTTCTGTGTGAAAGAAACAAAAGGACTGTGTTGCCCTGTGAAGCTATTATAAAAGGACTATTGAGTGTCCGCTGTAGGACAAGGAAGTCTGCCCGACGGTAGGTTGGAGACAGACACTTAGGCAGGTTCCAGTTGTGAGAAGGTAGCCGCCCACAGAGGCAAGGATTTATTTTCTGTTTTATTTTATTTTGGATGTTTTGCTGCATACAGCCTGGTGAAGAAAACACCATTTAATAAACCACACTGTTTGTTTGCAAGCACTTGTCGGCTACCTCTCTGGGAAAACGCACCCCCCAAGGGGTCATCCACACCCGCCACCGAGCTAATCCCTTACATATGGTGGAGGTATGCAGTGGGCATAAGCAGAGATCCCTGCAAGGAAGTGCAAATGTTTGATGAACTTTGTCTGGTGCATGAGATTGCACAATCTATGTGTGAAGGAGAGAAGATCCTGACAGAAAAAAAAAAAGTGTTTTAAAGAGACAGCGGTCTCAAAATTATTTGATGAACTTTGTTGTGTCTGGTGCAAGTGACTGCACAAACTGTGTGCGCAGGAAAAGAGATCTTGCAAGAGAGAGAGAAAAACTACATGTGTTAAAGAGACAGTGGTCTGAAAAATTTTTGCGGGACTGTGAAAAATTTGTTTGTGGAGTTATTGAAGATGGGGCGTTCAAAACGCCTGAAGAATGCAAAGATAGATGAAATGAGAGACCGGATTCTATGGATGGAGGGGATGTTGCCGTCTGAACCAGCCCCATCCATGCCTAAAGAGAGTCTACTAAAGAGGAAGGTTGTTGTCCCTAGCAACACTGATGAAACCGCTATGGAGACGCAGTGTGCTCAGATGAAAAGTAAACTCAAAATGGAGGAGATGTTGAAACATCTGATTATATCAAATGCAGCTCAACAGCAAGCAAATGCAGCTCAACAGCAGGCAAATGCGGATTTTCAGCAGAGCTTTGCAGCTCAACAAAAGGCTCATCAAGAGAGCATGGCAGGCTGGAAACAGAGACGCCAGCAGCCAATGGAGGCCATCGGTTTGGAGGAAACCGAGTATGTGTGCAGGGCTGAGTTGGATGCCTTGCAACGGAAAATGGAAGAAAAGGAACAAGCCTTGGAATTGCTTAAAATGGAGCATAGAAACTTGCAGGAAACGAATGAACTACTCAAGTCTCATGTGTCACAGTGGGAAGAATCCACTGCTCTTCTTTTGGTCGAGTTGCAAAAACGCAGAGAGACTATAATGGAGAAAGATACCATCCTCATGGAAAAGGAAAGTGAAATTCAGACTTTGCAGAAGCAAAGTATGGTTGATATGTTGGAGTTGCGTAATCAGCTGGAAAAAAGTCTTCAGTGTTTGGAAGTTACAAAAATAGACCTGCAGGAGTCGCAGGAACAGAATGTCGCTCTGAAAACGACATTGTCTCTCAGCGACAACGAGAAAAGTGAAAGAGAGGCTAAATTACTGAGTACTGTGTATGAGCTCACCACTTTGAGCAATGTGGTAGATGAATTACGTGCAGACTGTGAAAGTTGGAAAGGTGAAGCCCAACGTTTCCAGCAGCAGTTAAAGGAGAAAGAAGCCTGTGTGGCAGAATTACAATCTCATTCCCAGAAACTAGCCAATGAGGTGAAGGCTCTTATGCAGGGAAAAGGAGATTGTGAACATAAGAGGGAAAAAGTAGAGGCACAGCTTCTGGAATCGCAAGTGAAGGTGTCAGAAGGTGACCGATTGTGTGCTAAGCTGTCAGAGAAGGCAAACCGACTGCAGGTTGAGCTGGACAATGTTATAAATCAGCTTTCTCAAGCAGACAGAAAATCTAGAGAAATTGCGGAAGATTTTTCTATCTTGGAATCGCAGCTGCAAGACACGCAGGAACTCTTACAGGAAGAGAGGTGTCAAAGGCTGAGTTTTAGCACAAAGCTCAAACAAATGGAAGATGAGAAAAATGGCTTCCTGGAACAATTAAAAGAGGAGGCGGAAGCAAAGAAAAACCTATCAGAGCAAGTCGCAACATTGCAAGCTCAGATAGCGGATATGAAAAAACGCATGGAAGAAAGCGTTGGTTCATTACAGTGTGTTGAAGATGTGAAAAAGAAGTTTGATCAGATGCTTGGTGAAGAGAAGACTGTGTCTGCAAAATATGCAGAAGAACGCGCACGTGCAGAAACGGAGGTGCGTGATAACGAGAGCAAAGCCCTGTTCTTGGCTCGCTCTTTGGAGGAAGCTCTAGAGTGTAAGGCTGAACTAGAAAGTGTTAAACAGCTGCGTACAGAAATGGAAGAATTGGTCAGCTCCAAGGATGATGTTGTGAAAAGCGTTCAGGAGCTAGAAAAGTCTAAGCGAGCCTTAGAACAGCAAGTAGAAGAGATGAAGATTCCGTTGCAGGAACTGGAAGAGGAATTCCAGGCAACAGAGGATCTGTCCCAAAGAGGGGATAGTGTGCCTGATGCAGTTTTTAAAAGGATCAGTGTTTTGGGGTCTGTCCTGAGTGAGCCTCAGAAATGTGACGACATGTGGCTTGAATCACCCCTTTGGAATAAACCGTTCCTTCAAAAACTTCAAGCATTGGAAAATGTATCATTAGAACTTCAGCAAACAAAGGAGCTGAGTAAGAAATGTGGTGATTTCTCAGTTCAGGCTGAAAACCTAGTGGAGAAAACTAAGGCTGTTGGTGAAAACGTGAAGCAAATGAATAAGTGCCTTTCAGGGAGTGTTTCCAAAATGGAACTGGTGAAAGATAAGTGGCAGAAGTTTGATCGTGATCTTGAGATGCATTCCATGTGGAATTCAGATAGAGAAAAAGAACTAGGTGACCTTGAGCGGTCAAATAGTTCAGCAGAAAGTGCATTGAAGAAACCTGTAAAAGAATGTGTTACAGTTCCATGCTTCTTCACTGATGCAGAGAGGAGGTCTATAATGGATACCACCCAGATCGCTGGGTTCAACTGTGTTGTTGCCTTTAACCCCTATGTTGGTGTAAGGAAAGTTGATGATGTTCTGGTTGACTACTTCTGTGAAGAGTTTGGCAAGAAATATAAACTGAATATCAAATCAAATAGTAGGCCTTTACTGCGACTCGCTCAGGAGGGCGACAAGTTTAAGAAGTTGATGAGTGCAAATGCTTCAGATCTGCCTATGAATATGAAATGTTTGGTGAATGATATTGATATCTCTGGGAAAAGGAACAGGGGTCACTTTGAAGAAATGTGTGACAGCCTGTTGTCTCAATTGGAAAATCCTCTGCACAGCATCTTAGAGCAAGCAAAGCTCAAGAAGGAAGATCATTCCCTTTTACAACAAAAAGTCAATGATTGTGGACAGCTGTATGGAGAGGCAACTCAAGTCACAGAGGGATGTCAAGAGTCCCTACTTGGAACAAAGCTTAGTGAAGCAAAGGTTCTCAAAGTTTTGTGGAAAACATTTATGGATTGCAGAGAGAGGCGTCTTAAGAATGTTGAAGACATTAAGACTAGCCCAATTGAGTTGCCTATGGATCACGGTCCTCCATGGTGGATTGGACAGACGGTTATGAGGGACAAGCTGTCTGACATTTATGAGAAAGCTGTCAATGAAGATGACAGAAACGAGAAGGAGCGAAATGATGCCAAAAATGCAGTTGAAGAATGTGTATATGAGATGAGAGACAAACTGTGTGGCATTTATGAGAAATCCGTCAATGAAGATGACAAAACAGTTTCATCCGGAAGCTTGAGGATAATAGGAGGCTTATCAGTGAGTCAGCAGTGCTTGACACATGCGTGCCTGGAAATCTGTGTCCCAACCCTAGGGTTGAAACAAGAGGGGGGGGTATGTAACAGGAAGTCAGCTAAATCTGGGAATGTAGTCACAGGAAGGAGATACATTTCTACCTGATTTAGAAAGTCCATTAATTAATTTAGGGTGTTGGCTACAGAGCTAGCCAGCAGGAAGTTGAAAGGCCTTCACCTGTTCAGAATGAGGGAGTTAAGGCTCTATAATTTGTTCAGAGAAATTCCTATTGTTTGCTGCCTCCAGAAGCTGCATCCTGAAGCCATGTGGGCTGGGAGCAGGAGGACAGTCAGCGTGTGCCTCCCGACAGGATGTGTGGGCCTGGGAGAAGACCCCCCGGAGTGATGTGTGCCCGGGACGGTAACCAAGGGTGAATACGTCTCAAAGGTGAGAAGACGAAGTGTTTCTGTGTGAAAGAAACAAAAGGACTGTGTTGCCCTGTGAAGCTATTATAAAAGGACTATTGAGTGTCCGCTGTAGGACAAGGAAGTCTGCCCGACGGTAGGTTGGAGACAGACACTTAGGCAGGTTCCAGTTGTGAGAAGGTAGCCGCCCACAGAGGCAAGGATTTATTTTCTGTTTTATTTTATTTTGGATGTTTTGCTGCATACAGCCTGGTGAAGAAAACACCATTTAATAAACCACACTGTTTGTTTGCAAGCACTTGTCGGCTACCTCTCTGGGAAAACGCACCCCCCAAGGGGTCATCCACACCCGCCACCGAGCTAATCCCTTACAATATATATATATATATATACATACACACACAAAAACACACACAGTATCTCACAAAAGTGAGTACACCCCTCACATTTTTGTAAATATTTTATTATATATTTTCATGTGACAACACTGAAGAAATGACACTTTGCTACAATGTAAAGTAGTGAGTGTACAGTTTGTATAACTGTGTAAATTTGCCGTCCCTTTAAAATAGCTCAACACACAACCATTAATGTCTAAACCGCTGGCAACAAAGTGAGTACACCCCTAAGTTAAAATATCCAAGTTGGGCCCAAAGTGTCAATATTTTGTGTGGCCATCATTATTTTACAGCACTGCCTTAAACCTCTTGGGCAAGGAGTTCACCAGAGCTTCACAGGTTGCCACTGGAGTCCTCTTCTACTCCACCATGACGACATCACGGAGCTTGTGGATGTTAGAGACCTTGCGCTCCTCTACTTTCCGTTTGAGAATGCCCCACAGATGCTCAATAGGGTTTAGGTCTGGAGACATGCTTGTCAAGTCCATCATCTTTCCCCCTTAGCTTTTTTAGCAAGGCAGTGGTCATCCTGGAGGTGTGTTTGGGGTTGTTTTAATGTTGGAATACTACCCTGCGGCCCTGTCTCTGAAGGGAGGCGATCATGCTCTGCTTCCGTATGTCACAGTACATGTTGGTATTCATAGATCCCTTAATAAACTGTAGCTCCCCAGTGCCGGCAGCACTCATGCCGCACCAGACCTTGACACTCCCACCACTAAGCTTGACTGTAGGCAAGTCTTTGTACTCCTCACCTGGTTGCCGCCACACACGCTTGATACCATCTGAACCAAATAAGTTTATCTTGGTCTCATCAGACCACAGGACATGGTTCCAGTAATCCATGTCCTTTGTCTGCTTGTCTTCAGCAAACTGTTTGGGGGCTTTCTTGTGCATCATCTTTAGAAGAGGCTTCCTTCTGGGACGACAGCCATGCAGACCAATTTCATGCAGTGTGCAGCGTATGGTCTGAGCACTGACAGGCTGAACCCCCACCCCTTCAACCTCTGTAGCAATGCTGGCAGCACTCATACATCTATTTTCCAAAGACAACCTCTGGATATGATGCTGAGCATGTGCACTCAACTTCTTCGGTCGACCATGGCGAGGCCTGTTCTGAGTAGAACCTGTCCTGTTAAACTGCTGTATGGTCTTGGCCACCGTGCTGGAGCTCAATTTCAGGGTCTTGGCAATCTTCTTATAGTCTAGGCCATCTTTATAAAGAGCAACAATTCTTTTTTTCAGATCCTCAGAGAGTTCTTTGCCATGGGGTGCCATGTTGAACTTCCAAAGACTAGTACAAGAGAGTGAGAGCGATAACACCAAATTTAACACACCTGCTCCCCATTCACACCTGAGACCTTGTAATGCTAAGGAGTCACATGACACCGGGGAGGGAAAATGGTTAATTGGGCCCAAATTGGACATTTTCACTTAGGGGTGTACTCACTTTTGTTGCCATCGGCTTAGACATTAAAAGCTGTGTGTTTTGAGTTATTTTGAAGGGACAGCACATTTACACTGTTATACAAGCTGTACACTCACTACTTTACATTGTAGCAAAGTTTCATTTCTTCAGTGTCACATGAAATGATATAATAAAATATTTAAAAAATGTGAGGGGTGTACTCACTTTTGTGAGATACTGTATATATATTTATATATACAGTATACACAGTACATATACACTTTTTGTGTAAGAGTACCAACTAAAAACAACTACCTACGCACAGAAGCCCTAAAAATGGAACTTCACTCAGGCTTTCTTACCCTCCTCCTGCCGCAGATCTTTGCCAAGTATTTGCTTTGGCACAAGTTCTCACATGCGCACAGATACTGCTAATTTCTGTTACCTGGGATATGATGGGGCCCTGTGCACATGTAGGAGTTGTGTCACCCCCCTTGCGTTTCAGATATGCTGTTACGTCCCAGATACCTGGCAGAGTGGAGTACCATAGCTGCACATGCGCACAATCTTGCTGGCATGCATATGTCCTTGGTAAAACTTCCTCCTAGAAATGTGGGATGTGCCAGTCCCAGGAGGCAGAAGGGGGTACATTCTCGCCTAGGCAAGAAAGCAATAATTTCTGCCTTGCAGCACAAAAATGACACTATACTTACTTAGACTATAGCAATACTGTAATAATAAAATGTGTCCCAGTTTTGTAATAGAGAGGGGGTGGAACTAAATGAGAAAAGGTACATATAATAAATAAAGGTCCAATTTAACCATTAATTTGCATTAAAAAAAAAAAAGTACAATTACAGGATGGATTTATAAAAACCAGCATAAAGATATTAAAAGCAAGACTGAAACTGCTGATTGTAGCAACTAGTCAGGCTTCATCTTTGAAATGAGAAAATAAATTTGAGTGCTTGTTCCACTTTTGCTCCAGATCTAAAATACCCTCAAGGTTTATATATGCATAGAAAATCTCACATTGTGATTTGGCATCCAGCTACGTGCAATTCCTGAACAGACTGAAATAGACATGCTCAGTCTGTGATGATTTATTGCTTTCGTGCCTTCCTGTCTTGGTGACAACTACTCCCCCCATTTCTTGTCCTGGTGTCATAGGGACAGAAAGTAAGGGAAAATGTATGGGGTCAGAGGCAGAAAGAACAACCTGAGAGAATTTTTAACCCCTTTTTTTTCAAACTTTAACCACTTTACCACCGGAGGATTTTGCTGTCTTACGTCCAGGCCACTTTTTGCGATTCGGCGCTGTGCGACTTTAACTGACAATTGCGCGGTCATGCGATGCTGTACCCAAACGAAATTTACGTCCTTTTTTTCCCACAAACAGAGCTTTCTTTTGGTGGTCGTTGATCACCTGTGCGATTTTTATTTTTTGCGCTATAAACAAAAAAAGACATTTATTTTGAAAAAATAACAATATTTTTCACTTTTTTTTTATATGAAATTCCCCCCCAAAAAAATGTAAAAATCAAATTTTTTTTTAATTTTTGGCCAATTTTGTTTTCTGCTACCTATGTTTAGTAAAAAAAATCACAATAAGCGTATTTTGATTGGTTTGCGCAAAAGTTATTGCGTTTACTAACAAAGGGAAAGATTTCTGTCATTTTTGGAGTTTTTTTTTTTTAACGCGTAATGGCGGCGATCTGCGATTTTTTTTTGCGGGACTGCGACATTGCGGCGGACAGATCGGACCCTTGACTGACATTTTTGACACTTTTGGGGGTACCAGTGACATTACTGCAGTAATCAGTGCTATATATATGCACTGTTACTGTAAAAATGACACTGGCAGGGAAGGGGTTAATTTTATTGGAGAGGGAGGGGTCAATGTATGCCTGGTGCTTACTGACGTGTGGGGGGGGGGGGGTGACTGAGTGACACAAGGACAGATCCAGGGTTCAGCTATGCTGAACCCTGCAATCTGACCCTGCCTGTCACTTTAGAGATCCGCCCGCTGTGTTTACACACAGCGGGCGGATCTCCAGACTCGATCCCCGACGATCGGGTAAGAGCAGCGGCTCCCGCTGTGACTGAAAACAGCGGGAGCGAGCCTCCGGCGGCGCGCACGCGCCGCCCACAAGGGGCGGAGTCCAGCGACGTAGGTCTACGTCGCTGGACGGGAACGAGCCACTTTGCTGCAGTGGCAGCAAAGTGAGCGGAGGTAAAGTGGTTAAGGATTCATTCTTGCTATGGATATTTTATACATAGCTTGGACCAATGTAATGTAGTTACCCAACTTGACCAATGCTCCTGGAAGCTGTAAGTAGACACAACTACTCCAGGGACCACAGCAGGTCGGCTGCTTAGCATGGGCGCCATTCAGAGAATGCTTTGTAAGGTGGAGAGCATGACATCACTGCTCCACTTCCATTGTCTCTACAATGGAAGGGCCACGTTGCTGTGTTTGCTGCCTAGGCCAAAGGTTCCCAGTCCTTCCCTGTACAGATGACTTGCAAAAAAGTCACTACCTTGTCCAGTCAGAGAATACTTTGCGGAAAATCTCTGAAAAGTGCCTGTGCCAAGCGGGCAACCTCCTCAACGATGCAGCAGGATGGTTGCTCGGCATTGGACCAGGAAACTAGAAGAGATCACTGGAGTAGCAGTGTCTACTACAGTTATTTCCATTATTTCTAGAACAGTTGTCTCCCAACCGAGGCCGGGGGGCTGGATGTGGCCCTTTGCTTGGGGCGCTACTTCTCTAACTGACACCAATGATGGGACACCACTCCTCTCACTGACAGCATCAATGGGGCACTATTTCTCCTACCAACACCAACAAGGGGCACTTGCTTGCTCCCACTGACTATAGTCCAACCTGCCCAAAGCTTGAAGTACGATAAACTGGCTGTTTGCTTACAAACTTTGGAGATGCCTATTCTACAGGGATCCTACAGATATAGTATATACATAGTTACATACAGGGCTTTTTTTCAGCGGGAACGCGGGGAACGCAGTTCCGGCACCTCTAGCACTGTATGCATGAAATGGCAAGGGGTGTTGAGGTGTGCTTGAGGATCTATTGTTGCTGGGGTTCATTTTTTGCTGGGAAGGATCTACTATAGAGGGAGGAGTCAACTGTTGGCTGCTGGAGGGTCTATTGATGCTGGCTTCTAGGAGATCTATTGTTGCTGGAGGGGGTCTATTAATGCTGTGATGGATCCATTGTTGCTTGGGGGGTACTTTGCTGTGGGGGGGGGGGGGGTATTTTGTTGCTGGGGAAAACTATTGTTGAAAGGGGGGTGTATTGTTGCTGGATGCAGGGGATATATTTCATGGTTTATCAAAAAAAAAATTCCATAAAATTACTACAAAATGATGCTTGGTGGACAGTGGTGTATTTAGGTTTTGGGCTGCCCTAGGCCTGAATAAACTTGGGCACCCCCGAATTTAAATATGACCCACCCCTTCCTGTAAAGACCACACCCCTTCATGTTTATGACCTGCCCTGTTATCTGTAAACCACAGACTACAACCAGTTTATCAATGCCCATCAGTGCAGCCTCATCAGTTTCCATAAGTTCAGCCTTATCAGTGCAGCCTCATTACTGCCCACCAGTGCAGCCTCATCAGTGGCCATCAGTACAGCCCTGTCAGTGGCCGCCAGTGCAGCCTATCAGTGCATCATATCAGTGCAGCCTCATCAGTGGTCATCATAGCAGCTTCATCAGTGGCAGTCATTGCAGCCTCATCAGTGGCCATCAGTGCAGCATATCAGTGCAGCCCCATCAGTTTCCATAAGTTCAGCCTTATCAGTGCAGCCTCATTACTGCCCACCAGTGCAGCCTCATGAGTGGCCATCAGTACAGCCCTGTCAGTGGCCGCCAGTGCAGCCTATCAGTGCATCATATCAGTGCCCATCAGTGCAGCCTCATCAGTGATCATCATAGCAGCTTCATCAGTGGCAGTCATTGCAGCCTCATCAGTGGCCATCAGTGCAGCCCCATCAGTGAAGCTTATCAGTGCCCACTTTTTTGCTGCCCCCCCTGCAAAGTGCCGCCCTAGGCCTGGGCCTTGTTGGCCTAGGCCAAGATACAGCACCGTTGGTGGAACTGGGAGGTGGATAGAGGGAGTAATCAAGGGATGGTGCTCAGAGGTTGGTAGGGGGCGGAGACAAGGGGTGGCTTGAAAGGGGAGTTCCTGCACCTTTTCTCTGAGAAAAAAAGCCCTGGTTACATATGTCCAAGCTGGACCAATACAATGATGTAAAAATATCTATACCAGGAATTCTTCTTTAACTCCCCCTTTCCCAGGGGATAATTTTGATTGTATCCTCCCTGTGCCCTGAGTTGAGCTGAAATAGTATACTCACTCACTTAGTAATATTGTCCTGCTGTGATGTGTCAAAAAACACTGCACGCCAGGATCTCCTTTGCTCACATCATTCTGGGTCCTAGCAGCTGGACCCCCAATGGCACTCATTGCGCATACACAGTGGGGTCTACATAGCCACAAATCTTCCTGGAAAGTCTGATTTGGGTATCCTGAGAGGGTTCAGATGGGGCAGGACATCATTCCTGCCTGTGCTCTGCAAAAAGGAGTACCCCCCCAATTTACTGAAAGGTGGGGGGGGGGGGTGGTGATGAAAGGAAGCAAAAAAAGTGAATGACCCAAGTGCCAGTTCATCATAACTTCTCGACCCGCACTTGTCATATTTTCCTAAATTGATAACAATGAGAATTAATACTCCTATCTCTCACTATGAACACGAGTCGATGCTACTGTGCCATTACATTTCCTTGTGTTAGCCCTTGTGGCAGTCCTTTTCTAACTCACTCATCTTCCTTTGAAAAAAGTTGGCTGCTACAAAAGTTTACTAGAAGGATGACTAAAGAAGAAACTCCTGTGCCTAAACCTGCCTAGGCAAATTATAATGAAGTTAATTAGCAACAAAGTTTGGAAATATGAAATACTTCAATCATGCCTTGAGCTCAGAATGTTTCCCAGTAGCTTACTAATTGCTGAAATATTCATTACTAGATTTTGTGTTGCTCATAAAAATATAGAACTTTTTCCCTTTTTTTTTTTGGCTAAAAGTAAAACTAGCTGAAGATCAGCGTTTATGAATTTCTAAGATGTAATATAAGGTGTCGTGTTAGGGTAATTAAGGACGAACTCCACATTCAGACAAAAATGAAACAATTGCATGGATATGCAGGGAATATTTTAAAAAATATTTAAAATCATTTTCATATCTATTGCAATATCCCAAAGTTCTCAGTATGTAAATTGACCCCCCTGGCAAACTCCACATCCATAAAAAATAGCTGCAGCCAGATGAGCAATGAGTGCTCCCTAGGGACATGAAGGAAGGGGTTACTCTAAGGACTGATATCCCCAGCTTTCTAGGATGTGGTATGAAGAATGCTCCAGATGATACAGTAATACAGGCAAGTCCAACCTGCGGCCCGGAACCTCAGGCAATGCGCCCACTGCCCCCTGACAGTTTTTATTTTGCTGGGGAGGAAGGAAGTCAGGTCGGGGGCACGGCCACAGCAGCTTCCAACTAACGGTAGGCAGAGGCTGCCCCAGAGGGGGGAGGGGGGCATGTGCAGTGTTTCTGACTCCTACCACCATGACCACTTCAAATCACTGAAGTGGTCGTGGTGGTTAGAGTGTTCCTTTAATATCTCTCAGCAGAAGTAAACCTCTGTATACTGATTCCATTTTATTTGATCATCCTCTAGTTGTGTTAAATCAGTGCGGGGGGGGGGGGGGGGCGCGGCGGTGTGGGAAGGGCGCGGCGGCATTTTATTACTTATATACCTATATAACTATAGTATATATTTAATATGCGGCCCGAGAAAATGTCTCTACACTCAATGTGGCCCAGAGAAGCCAAAAGGTTGGACACCCATGCTGTAACAAATACCTAGTTAGTGGAGGTTGCTAGGTAAATTTAGCTCATCACTACACTGCTTCTCCTTTCACTGTCCAGTCAGGGGCTGGGATGGGTTCAGGACAACCTGGGCTCAGAGGAAATGGGTTAAATGATGCTTTGTGCCCATATCCCCGTACAGGCTGTTACAAAGCTAGAGGAAGGATGAATGAACTACGAGTGTGCCGAGCAGTGCCCTTCCAGCCCATTCAAACTACAAAAGCAATAAAGCTAGGCACATGGATGTGTCCAAAATACCATGTAAATGTGAAGGGTTAAATCCCGGCCGCCGCTCCCAAACTTATAAGACCTAATGAGAAAACACGAAAAACAACTCAACAGAGAAAGCACTGTTCCGGTAAACAGATCAAGCAGAAGTAATGATCACTTTATTTAAACAATCTGGTGACCTGACAATGGGGTTAATCCCTGAAACATGTAGTCCGCCTTGAGAGAGCTCCAGCATCTTATCCTGTTTCATTCCTCATACATCATAGCCCTGCCCTGCTGCTACCTGATCGGCCCCAGCCTGCCCGGCATTATACTCCTGTTTGCAGTGGAGCACCTTCCACCTGCTCTGGACGATTCCCTTTCATCGGTGGAGATTAGTCTCATCCAGGTCTGGGAATGCAGCCATTATCCATCAGACTTATCGCACCCAGGAGCTCCAAGGTCCGAGGCAGCCATCCATTCGATCTGGCTTTCACGCAAGTGAAAGGATTCCCCCACTGACAGCTGAAATGTTAAAAAAAAAATCTATTATCGTTTGTTAAGGAGTGGGGCTGCTTAAAAACCAATGACTCATTCAGCTGTCAGTGGGGTTCCCTTGTTGACAGCTGAAGTGTAAACTGAAGTCCCGGCAATTGGTGCTGTCAAAGAAAAAGGCAGCCAGGCAATGTCTATCAACAACATTGCTCAGCCGTTTCTTTTTGTATCTTATTGTTTTTCTTCATCTACAGATTAAAGGGATGAACTTCGATCTGCAGATGAAGTCAGTTTACTTTAAAGCAACCTGTCAAGTAAAAATATATATATATATTTTTTTGTTTTTTTTAGTAAATTGTTCTCTGTTTAACCCCTTATTAACCCTTCATTTACTCTAACCAGCCTTAATTAACTCCTTTTTCTCCTCTATTTAATTATTATTTTCCTGCTGATTATTTTGTTTTGTTCACTTCTTTTTTATAAAAATATTATTATTAACCACTTAAGGACCAAGCCTATTTCTGACACATGTTTACAATTAAAATCAGTATTTTTTGCTAGAAAATTACTTAGAACCCCCAAACATTATGTATATCATATATTTTTCAGCAAAGGCTCTGGAGAATAAAATGTCCTTGCAAGTATATTGTGACAGATGACGTCACGCCGAGTAAATAGATACCTAACATGCTACGGTTTAAAATTGAGCACACTCGTGGAATGGCGAAAAACAACGGTAGTTTTAAAATCTCCGTAGGCGAAGCGTTAACATTTTTTAATGGTTACTAGTTTAGAGTTACAGAAGAGGTCTTTTACTAGAATTATTGCTCTAGCTCTGATGATCGTGGCGATACCTCACATGTGTGATGTGAACATCGTTTTCATTTGCGGACGCGATTTACGTATGCGTTTTCTATTGTGCACGAGCTCACGAGGGAGCCGAGTAAACCGAAAGTGAGGTTGTGACGTCGCTTTCAGGTTACATGAATGGAGACCCGGTCAAAGCCGAATTCAGCCTCGTTCAGGACTCTAACCAGCCGGTGGAGGTAGCGGATGGTTGCTCGAGTCTCCTGGTGGAACGGGAGACCCGGGCAGAGCCACAGAAGGCGGCGAGAGGGGGAAGCACAGGGCCATCTTACCGCATGAGCACGCTGGGCAGTTGCTCGGGGGCCCCACTTGGCCAGGGGGCCCCACCTACCCAGCCATGCCTGCCCCAGCCAAGCATTAGTCCTGACTCCGGTATGCATCCTGCCGCCAAACTTAGCAGGTGGCAACAGATATCCCAAGTCGGTAAATAATAAGTGCAGCACTGTGATCAGTAAAATAAACACATTCACGAAAACAATCATAATCATAAATCACATAAATACATGATGAACTGAAGTCCATAAAGTGTGGTATGTGACACATATAGTGAAACAACTGATTGTGACATCAATGAAGTCCCATAAATAATTAAATGAAAATGCACAGTCCCAACAAGTGAAGAAATGATCTAGCTCAGGAAAAGAGAAAGGATAAATCAGATCCCGTCACCAGATGGAACAGATAAAAATGGGCGCTCACCAGATGATATGGACCTGTGATGTCATATGAAATACAGATCAAACAGGCTTCAATGATAAGCTCCAAGATTCCTCCTTAGGATGACCATAGATGTTGTTCCGGGCTCACAATGAATGGAGAGGAGGAAGTATGAATCCCTCATTTACCATAACACATAGAAGCCACCAGCAGTACTCACAAGCAGTACCAGCCAACAGTACCCATCAACAGTACCCACCAGCAGTACCAGCCAGCAGTACCCATCAGCAGTACCCACCAGCAGTACCAGCCTGCAGTAACCAGCCAGCAGTACCAGCCAGCAGTACCCGCCAGCAGTACCAGCCAGCAGTACCAGCCAGTAGAAACCAGATGGAACAGATAAAAATGGGCGCTCACCAGAGGATATGGACCTGTGATGTCATATGACATACAGATCAAACAGATTTCACAGATAAGCACCAAGATTCCTCCTTAGGATGACCGTAGATGTTGTTCCGGGCTCACAATGAATGGAGAGGAGGAAGTATGAATCCCTCATTTACCATAACACATAGAAGCCGACAGCAGTACTCACAAGCAGTACCAGCCAACAGTACCCATCAGCAGTACCCACAAGCAGTACCAGCCAGCAGTACCCATCAGCAGTAACCACCAGCAGTACCCGCCAGCAGTACCAGCCTGCAGTAACCAGCCAGCAGTACCAGCCAGCAGTACCAGCCAGTAGTAGCCACCAGTAGTACCAGCCAGCAGTACCAGCCAGCAGTACCCACCAGCAGTACCCGCCAGCAGTACCCGTCAGCAGTAAGTCACATGTGCTAGGGGTGCAACTAGCCTCCAGCACATAATTGTAAATATCTCAGCATGTGCAGTGTTTCTGACGTCAGTTCATCATGTATTTATGTGATTTATGATTATGATTGTTTTCGTGAAAGTGTTTATTTCACTTATCACATCTAGCGCTGCACTTATTATTTACCTATTTTTTCACAACCTGTAATTTCAGTTGTTTAGTGCTGGCAGCTTTTTTTACATGGTTAGCGCAATATTACACTTTTTCAGATATCCCAATTTTTCTGTGAGGTGCAGGAGTCTCCAGCATGCGGGCTGCGGCTCCCTGACACCCACAAGTGCCGTGAAATATCCCGGCTGTCTGTGTCAGCTGTCAGAACAAAGCCAATGCTTCCTGTATAGTTCTGGCTCCGTCCTGTCATAGGCGGAATGTTATCAAATGCACTCCGCCTGTGAGGAGACCGAGAGATACAAGAAGCATCGGCTCTGCATGCTTCCTCCAGTGCTGCTCCTCACACTCTCCACCAGCATTTCCCACCAGCAGTACCAGCCAGCAGTACCCGCAGCAGTACCCACAGCAGTACCAGCCAGCAGTACTAGCCAGCAGTACCCACAGCAGTACCCACCAGCAGTACCAGCCAGCAGTACCCACTGCAGTACCAGCCAGCAGAACCCACAGCAGTACCCAACAGGAAAGCTTAGCCAACAGTACCCACAGCAGTACCATCCAGCAGTAACCACTGGCAGTACCCACCAGCAGTAACCATCAGCAGGACTGGTGGTTACATCCTTCAGTACCAGCCAGCAGTACACACCAGCAGTACCCAACAGCCAGCAGTAACCACAAGCAGTACCATCCAGCAGTAACCACTGGCAGTACCCACCAGCAGTAACCACCAGCAGGACTGGTGGTTACATCCTTCAGTACCAGCCAGCAGTACACACCAGCAGTACCCAACAGCCAGCAGTAACCACAAGCAGTACCAGCCAACAGTACCCATCAGCAGTACCCACCAGCAGTACCAGCCAGCAGTACCCATCAGCAATAACCACCAGCAGTACCAGCCAGCAGTACCCGCCAGCAGTACCAGCCTGCAGTAACCAGCCAGCAATACCAGCCAGCAGTACCAGCCAGTAGTAACCACCAGTTGTACCAGCCAGCAGTACCCACCAGCAGTACCCACCAGCAGTACGTCACATGTGCTAGGGGTGCAACTAGCCTCCAGCACATAATTGTAAATATCTCAGCATGTGCAGTGTTTCTGACCCCTTCCACTATGACTACTTAAAATCACTGAAGTGGTCATGGTGGTTAGAGTGTTCCTTTAATATCTCTTAAGAAGAAGTAAACCTCTGTATACTGATTGCATTTCATTTGATCATCCTCTAGTTGTGTTATATTGGTGGGGGGGGGGGGTCACTGCTGTCAGGCTAATCGGGCCATGGGGAGGTGCCCACAGTGGCAGGAGTGCCTGCTGCTTCCAAGGTCCGCAGGGGGACAGGCACACACCAGGACAACCGCAGTGCAAGCCGCAAGGGCAGAGGCACTGCTGTAGAAGCCTAAAGTGGAAGCCAGCGTGGCAGAATGGAAATGTCACGTACCTTGTAGCAGAGCCTGATGTGCAGAGGGATACCTCTTGTACAGCCCTGGCTCAGGCACCACTGGAGTTGCAACAGTGGATGCAAGAGCGCAGTGAGGTAAGAGTGCCTGCGCTGATCTTCTGTTGGCAGTTGAGAAGAGTAGCTGATAAGGAAAGACAGGAAAGAAAGACAGAAAGGGTGAGTACTAACTTTTTTTTATGTGCAGAAATGAATGAATTAATTAATATTGCCTTTGTATGTTCAGAAAGCCAAAACATCTGCATATCACTTTCATTTTCTTAAAAAAAAAAAAACGGTACCAGGGTGATGCAGGCATCACCCCGATACAACCACTTCTTCAAGCTAACATACAGGTACGTCGGTTTGCAGAAAGTGGTTAAACCAGCCTTTCTCAACCTTTTCAACACAGAGGAACCCTTGAAATTAATTTCTGGTCTCAGGGAACCTCTGCTAAATATTAAAAATCTACAACTCATGACACATTAGTGTGACAGCCAGTGGGAAGTATGCAGAATGCTCCTTAAGGGCCATACACACTATAAGATTTTCTGAAGACTTTTTCCTTCAGATTTACCTTTTCTATGTAGTGCAAGGGCCTGCCAGATTGCATACAAATTGAAAGTGTTTAGGTTTGACCTCGTAATATATGGTTTTGGTAAGTCTGAAGGAAAAAGTCTTCAGAAAATCTTATAGTGTGTATGGCCCATTACTCTTGTCATCATTGGGAGGAATTACCCCCTTATAGATAGCTAAAAGGAACAATGGTGTCATTGTGAACATATCGGAGAGACAGAAATTCCCCATTGCTCAAGGAACCCCTAGCAACCTCAAGAGGAACCCTAGGGTTCCACGGAACTCTGGTTGAGAAACCCTGGGTTAAACTATTGATAATTATTATTTTTATTTTTTTTACTTTGTTCATTAATATTTTTATACCTTTAACATATATTTACTATGCGCCAACAGCGAATGTATCATTATCTGGATTGTTATCTAAAACCATTGGGATAACCAATGGGACGAGGCAAGGATGTCCCCTCTCACCAGTTGTCTTCGCGTTGCTTATGGAGCCTTTTGCCCAGAGCATCAGGGACAACGCGGGGATAACTGGTTGGAAGGTCGCGGAAGTAGAACATAAGATCAGCTTGTTTGCTGATGATCTCATGTTAATCATCACAAACCCACTCTCTTCCTTGATAGAGGTTGAGAGAATGATAAATGAATTTAGCGCAGTGTCGTTTTATAAATTAAATATTACAAAATCACAATTTATGGGCATTAACATCACCACTTTGATACAGAAACAGATAAAAGCTAAATTTTCATTTGCATGGTCTCCATGTATACCTTTTTTGGGGATTATTTTAACCCCACATACTTCCCAGCTTTACGACTATAATTATAGACCGTTTTTGGATAACCTATTATTACAAGTTAGGGACTTAAAAACACAAGATTTGACCATAGCAGGAAGAGTGGCTACGTTAAAAATGATTATTTTGCCTAAATTACTTTATTTGTTTCGTACATTACCAATCACCCTCCCATCTCAATATTGCACCTCGGTTCAAAAGCACTTCAGCCAAATTATATGGCAAGGGAAACCACCTCGATGTTCATCCCTTATTATGAGGAGACATAGGAGGCACGGAGGGATGGGGGTCCCTTCGGTTCTCGCATATTATAGAGCATCTGTACTTGACCAGCTGAAGTATTGGTGGTCTCCTGAGCAGCATAAAAGATGGGTGAGATTAGAGATGAACGATTGTAAACAGGAGAATCCTAGAATTATAATGTTGGCTGTAATGTTGGGAGCCGAGGTGCCTGCTGTACAATCCATAGTGGTTAAAACAGCCCTAACAGTCTGGGCAGAAATCGTAGGAAAGCCACTAGAATATGGGATGATGTGTGAATTCCCCACTCCATTGGCAGTGCTTTTGTGTTTTATCCCTAACCTTGATATAAACTTATGGTTAAGAAGCGGTGTTGATAGTTTGAAAGATTTGTATAGCGACACAGGTATTTATTCATTTGAATGTTTGACATATCGGTATAAGATACCATCATCAGCATTAATGAGTTATTATCAAATATGTTCGTTTTTACAGAAGAATAATCTTACCTTATATCTCAAATTACCAACCCCTATGTATAAGTTGTACCAAGAACCAATGACTACCTCTAATGGTATTTCAATTATTTATGATATATTGAATAAACATAATATCTATTCCAAATCCACTACCGTTTTGAAATGGGAGAGAGTATTGGGGAAAGCCTTCTCTGAAATAACCTGGTTGAAAGCCTTTGACATTACATATACCTCATCAAAATGCATCAACCATTGGGAATCATACCAAAAAATTTTGAATTTTTGGTATTTAACTCCCATCAAATTGTCCAGATTTTATTCTTCAACGTCAGCATTGTATTGGAGAGAATGTGGTGAGCAAGGATCGTTATTTCATATAATTTGGGACTGTAGATCAATTAGAGCATTTTGGTACAGAATATTCTCCCTGATATCAGAACTGGTGGGAAAAAATATAGTCCCAAACCCTGAAATGGCGATCCTTCATTTGAATATGTACGAGATTCCCCTAGAACTCCGAGTAGTAGCTATGCATCTCTTACTAGCGGCAAAACTTTTAATTACTAGAAGATGGAATTCCCATGAGATACCAACTCCATCCAATGCGGTTGAATTATTAAATCAACAATGTCAGATGGAAAAAATTGTGGCTACTTTAAGTGCAACAAAGAAAATGTTCGAAGTTAGTTGGAAATCATGGTTAAATAATATAAGATGCACAGTAACATTGGAGTAGGATCAATGTAGCTGGGATAACATAAATATTCTTAAATAAGTTTAGACTTGCTTTACTTGCCTCCATAAAAATCAATGATAAATGAAGAGAGATTTGATATAAACGGTATCCTAAATATGGTAACCCCCTCAGTGGGTATCAAAACTATACTGGAAGGAAGGTTTCTATTCCCCCCCCCCCTTTTTTTTTTTCTCCCCTTTGGTAGTATAACGTTATAACTGACAAATGTACTGTAATAATGTTGTTCTTGATTCTGCTACTGGATTTTGTATTATTTTTATTTCTATTTCTTTCTTTGGTTGTATGTCATTTTGTTATGTGAAAATATATAATAAAAGAGATATTTAAAATAACATATATTTACACGTTTCACATTGAAAAAAGTGCAAAATTAAAAAAAAAAAAAATTATTATTTCATATGTAAATAACTTTTTAATGCTTTGTACCATTGCTGCGAGCTGAAGTGTAAATAAAACAGTTGAGGTAGGTATCAGTATTTGGTACTAAAAAAAAATGGGGTCGGGACAAAAAAATGGTATCAGTATATTCCTAATTCAGACTGTATACAGGTCTGCTTTCTCCTTTTAGTTTTATAGCGATTTATTTGTACTTTTAAGATCCTTTGGTTCTTTTATTCGGTATTCCTTTATATCTACCAATAAAACTTATATTAAAAAAAAAAAGCCTTTGGAATATCCTCACAAACAGGCTTCCTGGCGTCTCATTGCACCTCAATTATCCCCATTGGCCAGTAATCAATAGGAATAAAGCAATATTCCTTCTTATTTCTTTTACTGGTAAGCAAGAGAACTATTTGATGATATTTGCCCTTCAGATAGACTCTTATCACATACTCAGCACCAACACCACAAAAACTGCAGTGTTTGCACTTAGCAATATAAGAAGGAGCTGAATTTGTTGGTCTAAAGTCTATGATGATGCTTTGCAAATCACTACTATACCTAAATAGGGATGAATAACACATTCCACACATCATTCTAGCAGCAGAAAAATTCAGCCTACATAAGAAAACACCATATCGAAATAACCATAATATACATAGCATGGTAATGGAGTATAATCTCATTAGATCAATAGGCAGACACGGCTTGAGCTTTACTGTCACAGTACTGAGCAATATCACAGTTTTGACATAAGGATGAAATGACAGCTGTATCCGTAGAAATGTTATTCCTTCCTGGCAGGGTTGATCTGACTATCACTTGTTAGTTTCAGTCACCTGCTGTCCTTGGTTTACATCACCCTTCCACGTCCTCTAATCATTCCCAGTTGCTGTTCATCTTTCTATAGCTTAAAACCTGGAATACAACCAATTTGGTCCTCCAGCCTACAGGTTGTAAAATATAAAACCTGTTTTTTTCATAAAACTTGTTTGAGCTAGGTCTTTGTCATTATGGGGAATACTGTGACATGGCTATTAACCACTTGCCTACTGGGCTCTTTTACCCCCTCCCAGCCCCGGCCAATTTTGAGCTTTCAGTGCAGCTTTGAAGGACAATTGCATGGTCATGCAACACTGTACCCATATGACATTTGTATAAATTTTGTGAGACAGATAGAGCTTTCTTTTGGTGATAGTTAACAACTACTGGGATTTTTATTTTTTTGCTAAACAAATGAAAAAAGACTGAAAACTTTAAAAAAAACCTTTCTCTTCGTTTCTGCTATAACGTTTTTCAAATAAGTAATTTTTTAGCCTTCAACGATGTGTGCTGATGAGGCTGCACTTATAGGCTGCATTGATGGGAAATGATGGGTTGCATTGATGGGCACTGATGAGGCTGAACTCATAGGCACTGATGAGGCTGCAGTAATAGGCACTGATGAGGCTGCACTGATGAGGCCGCACTGATGAGGCCGCGCTGATGGGCACTGATGAGGCTGCATTGATGAGGAGGCACTGATGGGCTCTGATGAGGCTGCACTGATGGGTACTGATGGGGCTGCACTGATAAGGCGGCACTGATCAGGCTGTGATGAGGCTGCACTGATGGGCATTGATGAGGCTGCACTGATGGGCACTGATGATGCGGCAATGATGGTCACAGTGATGGCCACTGATAAGCAGCACTGATGGCCACTAATGAAGCGGCACTGATGAGGCTACACTGATGAGCGCACAGTGATAATCAGTGTTATTAGTATAAATGTCCCTTGTTATAGGAAAGCTGCTTATTGGATTTTCTTTCCTCACACACTGACAGCGCAGAGAAAAGGAAAAGGTGAATTGGCTCTTTACTCTGATCGGTGATGCACTGTGTCCAAGGGACACGGCTCATCACCGATTGCTGCGGGGGTGCACTAGCGGTGACTGGGAGGATGTGATATGACATCCAACCGGAAGAAGATCTATCATATCTTACAGTTCTGTCCCCTATGAGGAAAAGTACATGTTTCTAAGCGCTCTCTAAGCCTAGTTATGATGTCTGACCTGCTCCCCTTCTAAAGCCGATCTGACAACAGCTATGAAAGGGATGGCTGATTCCTAGCTGCAGCTTGTCTCAGCTGTGAGAACTTTCCCAAACAATGATGAAAGTAATGCAGAGGCTTACACTCCCCCGCCCCCGCCCCCCCTTTGCATTTGCGTTGCTGTTGCTTGCGCCGAGAAGACAAACTCATTCATAGCTGCTGTCGGATTGGCCACAGCAGGAGGGGAGGGGGCAGGTCAGGCCTTATTACTAGAGTTAGAAAGCACTTAGACATATGGGACAAAGCAGTACATGTACATTGTTCTGTGGGGCACAGAACTGTAAAAGTTAATGACCACAGTCTGTGTACAAAGAACTGAAATTTACTGTAAAGAAACTATATATCCCACAATCCCTGGGTCTCTCAGTCTAGTGTTCTGTAGATGAAAACTAGTAATTAGATCTGAAATAGGCAACAAGCAGCAAGAGCAATGAAGGGAATGGATATGTTTTCATCGCATTAGCACTTCCACGTTGTGATGCAACACAGAGAAATGGCAAGGCATGGCAAGGCATGGATTGGACGCTGTGTGAACCAGAACAAGAAGTTGCCTGTCCCTTTGGCAAATAGGGCAGGCTAAGTGAATGAATACATGGACATAGGGGATCTATCAGCCATGACAATACAAACTGCAGCCACAACATGTAAGCCAATCAAAAAGTGTTACACAAAAAAGTGTTACTTCCTTATATTATAAACTTAGTCTAAAACAGTGTTTCTCAACCCCTCAGGGCACACTAACAGGCCAGTTTTGCAAGAAAACTGAAATACATCACAGGTGATATAATTTGCTGGTCAGTGATTGTAGTACTCTAGTCTGCATCTCAACCAAGGTAATACTTAAAATCTGGCCTGTTAGTGTGCCCTGAGGACCGGAGTTGAGAAACGCTGGTCTAAAACAGTGATAAACTTTTTGAGTTAGTTAAACCGATTCTTGTGAAGCCCCCTAGACTCCAGGTCCTCCTGGTACTAATCTCCACAGCTGGCATTCACTCACTGATTACTTCTAGTGACAACTGAAGTTGTGGCAAACGTTGTCACACACGTAGCTTATGTGAGTTCAAGGTCCCTATAAAACGAATGCTGGTCTTATACCTGTAGTTACATAGTTATTCTGGTTGAAAAAAAACACCAAAAAAGTCAATCCAGTTCAACCAATAGAGAGAAAAAAAAGGAAAACCAACACACTCAAATAGAAAACCTCCACATACACTATCTAATTCTCCAAATTAAGGCAAAAAACCCCAATAAAGCTTTATCCAATTTGCTCCAATAGGGTAAAAAAATTCCTTCCTGATCCCTTAAGAGGCAATCAGATATTTCCAGGATCAATTTTTCCAATAAATTTTAGTATCCAGTTATATTATGTGCATTTAGGAAGAAATCCAGGATTTGTTAAAACAATCTACTAAGCTGGCCAGAACCAGTTCTTGAGGGAGTCTATTCCATGTTTTTACAGCTCTTACTGGGAAGAAGCCTTTCTGTATTTGGAGATTAAATCTCTTTTCCTCTAGACGTAAAGAGTGCCCCCTTGTCCTCTGTGATCTGTGTTCATGATATAGGCCCTTTTATGTATTTATACATGTTGATCATATCCCCTCTTAATTTCCTCTTTCCAAGAGAGAATAAATTCAGTTCCTCTAATCTTTTCTCATAGCTGAGCTCCTCCATGCCTCTTTTCAGTTTGATTGCCCTTCTCTGCACTTTATCCAGTTCCCTGATATCCTTTTTATGAACTGGTGCCCAAAACTGAACTGCATATTCCAGATGAGGTCTTACTAATAATTTGTACAGAAACAAAATGATGATACAAGAAAGGATTTTGCTCACTTTGGAAACTGGAGCTTGGAATCTGCATGTTATTATTAAACTTATGATTAGTGTTGAGCGAACACGGACTGTATTATTCGTGTTCGTACCGAATAATTGGATTTTTTTTACCCGAACACGGACACGGACACTTTACTGTATGTTCGGGTAAAAATCCGTGTTCGGTCGTTTTATTTCCGGGTTTTGCATGCTTTGGCGCTCTTTTCATGGCGGGCTTTCAACAGCCAATCAACAATCGTTTAACTGGTGTGCCTTAAGCCATCCCAGCCATGCCTGCAAATGTCTTAGTAGCTGTGATTGGCCGTCTGAAGCATGTGACCAAGTCTTTATAAGTTCGAGGCAGCCGCCGCAGCAGCGTCATTCTGCTGCTTAGCTAAGGGACAGAGCACACATCAATGTGCTGGCTGCTGATTAGGGAAAGATAGGCAGGAAAAAACCATTTGTGTCCGGATAGAATTGAGGGACAGGTCGGAGTGTTTAGGCAGGGCGAGTTGTAGGCATTTTAGGGATAGAGTCTGCTGAATTATAGGGTCAGTGTCTTCTACAAACTACAATCGATATTGCTGTGTGGGGGGTGGGGTGAATCTGCACTCAATCCTGATCTACGATCTCTTCTCAATCCTGTTAGGGACAGAGTCTGCTGAATTTTAGGGAAACTGTGTTCTACAAACTACAATCGATATTGCTGTGTGGTGTGGGATTGGAGATAGGCAGGTGTCAGTGATCCACATCCATTTTTCTGTGTGTGAGCTGCAGTGAACACAATCTTTTTGGGCTGCAGTGAACACAATCTTTTTGGGCTGCAGTGAACACAATCTTTTTGGGCTGCAGTGAACACAATCTTTTTGGGGTGCAGTGAACAAAATCTTTTTGGGGTGCAGTGAACACAATCCTTTTTGGTGTGCAGTGAACACAATCTTTGTGGGGTGCAGTGAACAAAATCCTTTGTGGGGTGCAGTGAACACAATCTTTTTGGGGTGCAGTGAACAAAATCCTTTTTGGGGTGCAGTGAACAACATCCTTTTTGGGGTGCAGTGAACACAATCTTTTTGGGGTGCAGTGAACAAAATCCTTTGTGGGGTGCAGTGAACACAATCTTTTTGGGGTGCAGTGAACACAATCTTTTTGGGGTGGAGTGAACAACATCCTTTTTGGGGTGCAGTGAACAAAATCCTTTTTGGGGTGCAGTGAAGACAATCCTTTTGGGGTGCAGTGAACACAATCTTTGTGGGGTGCAGTGAACACAATCTTTTTGGGGTGGAGTGAACAACATCCTTTTTGGGGTGCAGTGAACAACATCCTTTTTGGGGTGCAGTGAACACAATCTTTTTGGGGTGCAGTGAACACAATCTTTGTGGGGTACAGTGAACAGAATCTTTGTGGGGTGCAGTGAACACAATCTTTGGGGGGTACAGTGAACACAATCTTTTTGGGGTGCAGTGAACACAATCTTTGTGGGGTGCAGTGAACACAATCTTTTTGGGGTGGAGTGAACAAAATCATTTTTGGGGTGCAGTGAACAACATCCTTTTTGGGGTGCAGTGATCAAAATCCTTTTTGGGGTGCAGTGAACACAATCTTTTTGGGGTGCAGTGAACAAAATCCTTTGTGGGGTGCAGTGAACAGAATCTTTGTGGGGTGCAGTGAACACAATCTTTGGGGGGGTACAGTGAACACAATCTTTTTGGGGTGCAGTGAACACAATCTTTGTGGGGTACAGTGAACAGAATCTTTGTGGGGTGCAGTGAACACAATCTTTGGGGGGTACAGTGAACACAATCTTTTTGGGGTGCAGTGAACACAATCTTTGGGGGGTACAGTGAACACAATCTTTTTGGGGTGCAGTGAACACAATCTTTGTGGGGTGCAGTGAACACAATCTTTGGGGGGGTACAGTGAACACAATCTTTTTGGGGTGCAGTGAACAACATCCTTTTAGGGTGCAGTGAACACAATCTTTGTGGGGTGCAGTGAACAACATCTTTTTAGGGTGCAGTGAACACAATCTTTGTGGGGTACAGTGAACAGAATCTTTGTGGGGTGCAGTGAACACAATCTTTGGGGGGTACAGTGAACACAATCTTTGTGAGGTGCAGTGAACACAATCTTTGTGGGGTGCAGTGAACACAATCATTGTGGGGTGCAGTGAACTCAATCTTTGTGGGGTACAGTGAACACAATCTCATACTTCTGAAGATTTGAGGGTGCTGCCTGTTCCATACTCCCCCTACTCCTCATCTAGCCTTTTAGGGGTACAAACAATAGTAATTGGGGCCTAGTGTGGTTGTGTACGTGTGATATACATACACTTTTTTTGGATCATATTTTCTATTCCGCTATTTAATCAAAAACCTTTGGGGATCAGTTAAATTGGGGGATAGTCTGTGTTGGTACGTGTGAGAGAGATCCACCTTTCCAAGTTGTTGGGGTTCATCTCATACTTCTGAAGGTTTGAGGGTGCTGCCTGTTCCATACTCCCCCTACTCCTAGCCTTTTAGGGGTACAAACAATAGTAATTGGGGCCTAGTGTGGTTGTGTACGTGTGATATACATACACTTTTTTTGGATCATATTTTCTATTCCGCTATTTAATCAAAAACCTTTGGGGATCAGTTAAATTGGGGGATAGTCTGTGTTGGTACGTGTGAGAGAGATCCACCTTTCCAAGTTGTTGGGGTTCATCTCATACTTCTGAAGGTTCGAGGGTGCTGCCTGTTCCATACTCCCCCTACTCCTAGCCTTTTAGGGGTACAAACAATAGTAATTGGGGCCTAGTGTGGTTGTGTACGTGTGATATACATACACTTTTTTTGGATCATATTTTCTATTCCGCTATTTAATCAAAAACCTTTGGGGATCAGTTAAATTGGGGGATAGTCTGTGTTGGTACGTGTGAGAGAGATCCACCTTTCCAAGTTGTTGGGGTTCATCTCATACTTCTGAAGGTTTGAGGGTGCTGCCTGTTCCATACTCCCCCTACTCCTCATCTAGCCTTTTAGGGGTACAAACAATAGTAATTGGGGCCTAGTGTGGTTGTGTACGTGTGATATACATACACTTTTTTTGGATCATATTTTCTATTCCGCTATTTAATCAAAAACCTTTGGGGATCAGTTAAATTGGGGGATAGTCTGTGTTGGTACGTGTGAGAGAGATCCACCTTTCCAAGTTTTTGGGGTTCATCTCATACTTCTGAAGATTTGAGGGTGCTGCCTGTTCCATACCCCCCCTACTCCTCATCTAGCCTTTTAGGGGTACAAACAATAGTAATTGGGGCCTAGTGTGGTTGTGTACGTGTGATATACATACACTTTTTTTGGATCATATTTTCTATTCCGCTATTTAATCAAAAACCTTTGGGGATCAGTTAAATTGGGGGATAGTCTGTGTTGGTACGTGTGAGAGAGATCCACCTTTCCAAGTTGTTGGGGTTCATCTCATACTTCTGAAGGTTTGAGGGTGCTGCCTGTTCCATACTCCCCCTACTCCTCATCTAGCCTTTTAGGGGTACAAACAATAGTAATTGGGGCCTAGTGTGGTTGTGTACGTGTGATATACATACACTTTTTTTGGATCATATTTTCTATTCCGCTATTTAATCAAAAACCTTTGGGGATCAGTTAAATTGGGGGATAGTCTGTGTTGGTACGTGTGAGAGAGATCCACCTTTCCAAGTTGTTGGGGTTCATCTCATACTTCTGAAGGTTTGAGGGTGCTGCCTGTTCCATACTCCCCCTACTCCTAGCCTTTTAGGGGTACAAACAATAGTAATTGGGGCCTAGTGTGGTTGTGTACGTGTGATATACATACACTTTTTTTGGATCATATTTTCTATTCCGCTATTTAATCAAAAACCTTTGGGGATCAGTTAAATTGGGGGATAGTCTGTGTTGGTACGTGTGAGAGAGATCCACCTTTCCAAGTTGTTGGGGTTCATCTCATACTTCTGAAGGTTTGAGGGTGCTGCCTGTTCCATACTCCCCCTACTCCTCATCTAGCCTTTTAGGGGTACAAACAATAGTAATTGGGGCCTAGTGTGGTTGTGTACGTGTGATATACATACACTTTTTTTGGATCATATTTTCTATTCCGCTATTTAATCAAAAACCTTTGGGGATCAGTTAAATTGGGGGATAGTCTGTGTTGGTACGTGTGAGAGAGATCCACCTTTCCAAGTTGTTGGGGTTCATCTCATACTTCTGAAGGTTTGAGGGTGCTGCCTGTTCCATACTCCCCCTACTCCTAGCCTTTTAGGGGTACAAACAATAGTAATTGGGGCCTAGTGTGGTTGTGTACGTGTGATATACATACACTTTTTTTGGATCATATTTTCTATTCCGCTATTTAATCAAAAACCTTTGGGGATCAGTTAAATTGGGGGATAGTCTGTGTTGGTACGTGTGAGAGAGATCCACCTTTCCAAGTTGTTGGGGTTCATCTCATACTTCTGAAGGTTTGAGGGTGCTGCCTGTTCCATACCCCCCCTACTCCTCATCTAGCCTTTTAGGGGTACAAACAATAGTAATTGGGGCCTAGTGTGGTTGTGTACGTGTGATATACATACACTTTTTTTGGATCATATTTTCTATTCCGCTATTTAATCAAAAACCTTTGGGGATCAGTTAAATTGGGGGATAGTCTGTGTTGGTACGTGTGAGAGAGATCCACCTTTCCAAGTTGTTGGGGTTCATCTCATACTTCTGAAGGTTTGAGGGTGCTGCCTGTTCCATACTCCCCCTACTCCTCATCTAGCCTTTTAGGGGTACAAACAATAGTAATTGGGGCCTAGTGTGGTTGTGTACGTGTGATATACATACACTTTTTTTGGATCATATTTTCTATTCCGCTATTTAATCAAAAACCTTTGGGGATCAGTTAAATTGGGGGATAGTCTGTGTTGGTACGTGTGAGAGAGATCCACCTTTCCAAGTTGTTGGGGTTCATCTCATACTTCTGAAGGTTTGAGGGTGCTGCCTGTTCCATACTCCCCCTACTCCTCATCTAGCCTTTTAGGGGTACAAACAATAGTAATTGGGGCCCAGTGTGGTTGTGTACGTGTGATATACATACACTTTTTTTGGATCATATTTTCTATTCCGCTATTTAATCAAAAACCTTTGGGGATCAGTTAAATTGGGGGATAGTCTGTGTTGGTACGTGTGAGAGAGATCCACCTTTCCAAGTTGTTGGGGTTCATCTCATTCTTCTGAAGGTTTGAGGGTGCTGCCTGTTCCATACTCCCCCTACTCCTAGCCTTTTAGGGGTACAAACAATAGTAATTGGGGCCTAGTGTGGTTGTGTACGTGTGATATACATACACTTTTTTTGGATCATATTTTCTATTCCGCTATTTAATCAAAAACCTTTGGGGATCAGTTAAATTGGGGGATAGTCTGTGTTGGTACGTGTGAGAGAGATCCACCTTTCCAAGTTGTTGGGGTTCATCTCATACTTCTGAAGGTTTGAGGGTGCTGCCTGTTCCATACCCCCCCTACTCCTCATCTAGCCTTTTAGGGGTACAAACAATAGTAATTGGGGCCTAGTGTGGTTGTGTACGTGTGATATACATACACTTTTTTTGGATCATATTTTCTATTCCGCTATTTAATCAAAAACCTTTGGGGATCAGTTAAATTGGGGGATAGTCTGTGTTGGTACGTGTGAGAGAGATCCACCTTTCCAAGTTGTTGGGGTTCATCTCATACTTCTGAAGGTTTGAGGGTGCTGCCTGTTCCATACTCCCCCTACTCCTCATCTAGCCTTTTAGGGGTACAAACAATAGTAATTGGGGCCCAGTGTGGTTGTGTACGTGTGATATACATACACTTTTTTTGGATCATATTTTCTATTCCGCTATTTAATCAAAAACCTTTGGGGATCAGTTAAATTGGGGGATAGTCTGTGTTGGTACGTGTGAGAGAGATCCACCTTTCCAAGTTGTTGGGGTTCATCTCATACTTCTGAAGGTTTGAGGGTGCTGCCTGTTCCATACCCCCCCTACTCCTCATCTAGCCTTTTAGGGGTACAAACAATAGTAATTGGGGCCTAGTGTGGTTGTGTACGTGTGATATACATACACTTTTTTTGGATCATATTTTCTATTCCGCTATTTAATCAAAAACCTTTGGGGATCAGTTAAATTGGGGGATAGTCTGTGTTGGTACGTGTGAGAGAGATCCACCTTTCCAAGTTTTTGGGGTTCATCTCATACTTCTGAAGATTTGAGGGTGCTGCCTGTTCCATACTCCTCCTCCTACTGCTCAACCATCCTTTTAGGGGTACAAACAATAGTAGTTGGGGCCTAGTGTGGTGGTGTACGTGCGAGATACATACACTTTCTTTTTGATCATATTTTCTATTCCGCTATTCAATTAAAACCTTTGGGGATCAATTCAATTGCGAGATAGTCTGTGTCGGTACGTGTGAGATCCACCTTTCCAAGTTGTTGGGGTTCATCTCATACTTCTGAAGATTTGAGGGTGCTGCCTGTTCCATACTCCTGCTCCTACTGCTCAACCATCCTTTTAGGGGTACAAACAATAGTAATTGGGGCCTAGTGTGGTTGTGTACGTGCGAGATACATAGACTTTTTTTGATCATATTTCCTATTCCGCTATTCAATAAAAACCTTTGAGGATCAATTGAATTGCGGGATAGTCTGTGTCGGTACGTGTGAGATCCACCTTTCCAAGTTTTTGGGGTTCATCTCATACTTCTGAAGATTTGAGGGTGCTGCCTGTTCCATACTCCTCCTCCTACTCCTCATCCATCCTTTTAGGGGTACAAACAATAGTAATTGGGGCCTAGTGTGGTTTTGTACGTGCGAGATACATACACTTTTTTTGATCATATTTCCTATTCCGCTATTCAATAAAAACCTTTGAGGATCAATTGAATTGCGGGATAGTCTGTGTCGGTACGTGTGAGATCCACCTTTCCAAGTTTTTGGGGTTCATCTCATACTTCTGAAGATTTGAGGGTGCTGTCTGTTCCATACTCCTCCTACTCCTCATCCATCCTTTTAGGGGTAGAAACAATAGTAATTGGGGCCTAGTGTGGTTTTGTACGTGCGAGATACATACACTTTTTTGGATCATATTTCCTATTCCGCTATTCAATAAAAACCTTTCTAGGGCAAGATCTTAAATTACAGAAATATGAGGAGACCGTCAAATAAGGGCCGTGGCCTGGGTCGTGGTGCTGCTGGTAGAGCTCCTGTTGCAAGGAGAGGACGTGGTCGATCTGTGCCAGCTACACGCACAAGTGAAACACCTTCCTCAAGTGTGAGTAGGCGACAGAACCTGCATCAGTATTTGGTAGGGCATCAAACGCCCCTAGAAGTGATGAGGCCAGAACAAGTTGAGGCGATAGTAGATTGGTTTGCTGCTGACAGTGCCTCCAGTTCCTTCACATTGTCTCCCACCCAGTCTACTGCAGAAAGGTCAGAGTTGGCACCTGCAGCCAATGTCCAACCGTCTTTCACCTCACCCCCTTGCAAATCAGGCCAGCAGTCTGAGCCCCAAGCCATACAGCAGTCTCTTATTCTTTTTGAGGACTCTGTCAGCAGGGTTTCCCAGGGCCATCCACCTAGCCCTGCCCCAGAAGTGGAAGAGATTGAGTGCAGCGATGCCCAACCACTTATTTCTCAAGATGAGTACATGCAAGGATCATCGCAGCACGTCTCCGATGATGACGAAACGCAGGTGCCAACTGCTGCGGCGTTCAGCATTGTGGAGACCGACAAGGAGGGCAGGGGTGAAGACTGGGTGGAAGATGATGTGGAGGACGATGAGGTCCTCGACCCCACATGAAATGAACGTCATGCAGGTGACCTGAGTAGTTTGGAGGAAGAGGCGGTGGTCGCACAGAGCCACCAGCACAGCAGAAGAGGGAGCAGGGTGCAGAAGCGGAGCGGCCGTGCCCTAGACACTACGCCCGCTACTGCCCAACGCAGCAAGGGAACGAGCGCACCAAAGTCAGCTCAAAGGAGTTCTCTAGCGTGGAAGTTCTTTAGAAAATGTGCTGATGACAGGACACGAGTGGTTTGCACCCTGTGCAATCAGAGCTTGAAGCGAGGCATAAACCTTCTCAACCTGAGCACAACCTGCATGATCAGGCATCTAAGTGCAAAGCACGAGCTGCAGTGGAGTACACACCTTCAAAACCAAGAAACGTCTCTGGCTCATCCTGCTTCCTCTTCTGCTGCAGTCTCGGCCGCTCCAGCCACATCTGTAGTGATACCGGCACCTGCCACCCCGCAAACAGACGATCTGTCAGCAACACCACCACCTGGGTCACCAACAACCATCTCCACAATGTCCCGTGGAAGCGTTCAGCTTTCCATCTCCCAAACACTTGAGAGGAAGAGGAAGTACCCCCCTACCCACCCGCGATCCCTGGCCCTGAATGCCAGCATTTCAAAATTATTGGCCTTTGAAATGCTGTCATTCCGTCTGGTGGAGACGCACAGTTTTAAAAACCTTATGTCGGTGGCTGTCCCACAGTACGTCGTGCCCAGCCGCCACTACTTTTCCAGGCAAGCCATCCCTTCCCTGCACAACCAAGTGGGGGAAAATATCAGGTGTGCACTGCGCAACGCCATCTGTGCCAAGGTCCACCTAACTACGGATACGTGGACCAGTAAGCACGGTCAGGGGCGTTATATCTCCCTAACGGCACACTGGGTAAATGCAGTGGCGGATGGGCCTGAGGCGGATAGCAATTTGGCGCATGTCCTTCCACCACCGAGGATTGCAGGGCGCTTCAGTTTGCCTCCTGTTCCTAACTCCTCCTACTCCGCTTCCTCATCCTCTACCGCCTCCTCATCCGGACAGCGTAACACCTTCACCACCAACTTCAGCACGGCCAGGGGTAAACGACAGCAGGCAGTTTTACAACTTGCCTGTTTGGGGGACAAACCACACACCGCGCAGGAGTTGTGGAGGAGCATGGAACAGCAGACAAATGAGTGGTTGCTGCCAGCGAGCCTCAAGCCCGGCCTGGTGGTGTGCGATAACGGGCGAAATCTCATAGCAGCTCTGGGCCTAGCCGGTTTGACGCACATCCCTTGCCTGGCGCATGTGCTGAATTTGGTGGTGCAGAGGTTCCTTAAAAACTACCCCGATATGTCAGAGCTGCTGCAGAAAGTGCGGGCCGTTTGTGCGCACTTTCGGCGTTCTCACCCTGCTGCTGCTCGCCTGGCAGCGCTGCAGCGTAACTTCGGCCTTCCTGCTCACCGCCTCATATGTGACGTGCCCACAAGGTGGAACTCCACCTTGCACATGCTGGAAAGACTGTGCGAGCAGCAGCAGGCCATAGTGGAGTTTCAGCTGCAGCACGCACGCGTGAGTCGCTCTGCGGAACAGCACCACTTCACCACCAATAACTGGGCCTCCATGCGAGACCTGTGTGCCTTGTTGCGCTGTTTTGAGTACTCCACCAACATGGCCAGTGGCAATGACGCCGTTCTCAGCTTAACTATCCCACTTCTATGCCTCCTTGAAAAAACAATTCGGGCGATGATGGAAGAGGATGTGGCACAGGATGAGGAGGAGGAGGAGGATGAAGAGGTAACATTTCCAAGGCTTTCAGGGCAGTCATTCGCAAGGGGCTCCGAGGGTGGGTTCCTGCACACGCAAACGCCAGGGACGCAATTGTCCAGCAGGGGCACAGTTCTGGAGGATGAGGAGGAGGAGGAGCTGGAGGAGGAGATGGAACCATGTTCACAGCAGGGTGGCACCCAGGCCAGCTCATGGCCATCACTGGTGCGTGGCTGGGGGGATACAGAGGACACGGACGATACACCTCCCACAGAGGACAGCCTTTCGTCGCCTCTGGGCAGCCTGGCACACATGAGCGATTACATGCTGCAGTGTCTCCACAACGACCGCCGAGTTGCCCACATTCTAACTTGTGCTGATTACTGGGTGGCCACGCTGCTGGATCCCCGTTACAAGGACAACGTACCGTCCTTAATTCACTCACTGGAGCGCGATCGCAAGATGCGCGAGTACAAGCGCACGCTGGTAGACGCCATGCTGCTGGCATTCCCATCTGACAGCGGGGCCACAGTGGAAGCACAAGGCAGAGGAGGAGGAGGAGGAGGTCGCCAACGCAACCAGGGCACCGCCAGCACCTCAGAAGGCAGGGTTAGCATGGCCGAAATGTGGAAAAGCTTTGTCAGCACGCCACAACAAACAGCAGCACCAGCAGCTCAGATGGAACGTCTTAGCAGGAGGCAGCATTTTACCAACATGGTGGAGCAGTATGTGTGCACACGCCTACATGTAGTGAATGACGGGTCTGCCCCCTTCAACTTCTGGGTCTCCAAATTGGGCACATGGCCTGAGCTTGCCCTTTACGCCTTGGAGGTGCTGGCGTGCCCTGCAGCCAGTGTATTATCTGAACGGGTATTTAGCACGGCTGGGGGCGTTATAACAGACAAGCGCAGCCGCCTGTCCAGAGACAATGTGGACAAGCTCACGTTCATTAAAATGAACCAGGCATGGATCCCACGGGACTTTTCCGTACCTTATGCAGAATAGCAATGGATACCGACCTTACCCACCCATTGTTCCATTTTTGCTCTTTCTCACTCTTTTGGGGTGTACCCTCATTTAAAATTTTTGAAAAGAAGCAGTGTTGGCTACCTCGTCCTCCTCCTCAGGGCCAGATTAATGTAGGGGCTATTGGAGCTGCAGCTCCAGGCCCCTACCTTTTATATAGGCCCCGGGTTGGCCATATTCACTGTTACCGCTCTTCTGTCACTTGTAAACACAGTAGTCTGGCTTCTATGCTCGCTTCCCCAGGCAGCACCCTCAGAACCTCCCCACACAGCGTGAAGGCCGGACAAGGAGGGACAGTTGGCGATGCATGGATGTGTTTATGGGCTTCAGAGACAGCATCCCATGTTGAATTAGGCATGCATGGCTGCACCCTTCCTCCTCTGGGTGCATGGCAAGGCACGGCCCTTAAGGCCCTTCAAAATCCTCAGCACCAAGCCCATGATGCTGTTAATCCGGCCCTGGTCCTCCTCCACCGCCGCTTCCACCTACACCGCCCATAGGTGTGCGCAGCCTATTGCATTAAGGTGTGCACCCCAAAGTTGAAATACACATGCATGTGTTTGCCAGCAGGGAGAGTAATGTATCGGGGCCATGTACCTGTAGGCAAGGAGAAATAGAGCAGAGCAGGTCCCAGGGAGATCTTTCCCATCTCCTCACTGGCAATGCCATGTGCCCTAGGTGATTAGGGTGTGCCCAGGCACACCCAGCACACCCTGTGCGCACGCCTATGTCACCGCCACATCCACCACCACCTCAACCTCCCTCCTACTCCATATGGGCCTCGTCCTTCAGAGATGAAGAAGAACATTGTTTTATTTTTCTGTTTTTTTTTGTTGTTTTAAGTTATTTCCCTATCCACATTTGTTTGCAGAGCACTTGCCATGCTCTTAATTACGTTTTGCTGCCATTTGCAGCACTCTAGCCCTTTCCTTTGGTGTTTTAGAGCCATTTTAGTGCCTTAAAGTTCGGGTCCCCATTGACTTCAATGGGGTTCGGTGTCCGGGAAAAGTTCGGTAAAAGTCCGGGACACGGACCCGGACTTTTTTTTAAAGTTCGGCCGAACCCGTCGAACACGGACATCTAGGTGTCCGCTCAACCCTACTTATGATCTACCAGAACACCCAGGTTCTTTCTCCACCACTGATTCCCCCAGTTGTACTCCCCCTAGTATGTATGATGCTTGCATATTCTCAGCCCCAAGTGCATAACTTTACATTTATCAACATTAAACCTCATTTGCCACATAGTTGCCCAATTAAACAGTGTATTGAGGTCAGCTCGTAAGTTGGAGACATCCTGTAAGGACGTTATTCCACTGCATAGCTTGGTGTCATCTGCAAACACTGAAATTGTACTTTCAAACCCAGACACTATATCATTTATAAATAATTTAACATTTATAAATTAATTAAAAAGTAAGGGTCCCAACACTGAACCTTGGGGTACTCCACTGATTACCTTAGACGACATCTGTCAAACACAAGGTCTGGGGGCCGAATCTGGCCCACCAGGCCATTTTATGTGGCCCTTAAACCCAGGGGGAGAGGGGGAAGTGTGATGTGGACAGTCAGTAAAAAAAAGATGAATCGTGCACACTGTGCTTCTCACAATGTTCATTAGAAGCTGCAGCAAGTCAGATACAGCCTGCCTTTCCTGGCTAAAGAGAGTCCAGCATCATCTAGTGCTTTCCTCCCCCAGTCTGACTGTCCCTTGCCTGCCCCTTTTATTCATTATATTTCAGTTCTTTCAATCATGAAGGGTCTCCATCACATGTGGTCCCAGTACCACCTCTTCAGGCCCTGACAGACCTCCTGGTTGCAGCTGCCTCTTTCCACTGACCGTGCCACCACAGTCCTCCTGACTGGCTCTGCACCCATCCCAGACTGCTACATCCCAGTCCTCTCAGGTGTGCCTCCCAGTCCTCCTGACTATTTCACTCACCAGCCCACTTGGCTGTTCCTGTTGCTCCTGGAGACTTGCCCGGGAGTGTTCTCCCTCTGTCATCTTCCTTCTCCCATGCTTCCTGTCCGACCACCTCAATTTGTTTTGAGAGGGTCTTGTCCACACCCGAGCCCAGGCTCAAGGTCACCCCTCCCCCACCCCCCAGACTGGAGAGCTCCCTCAAAGGCCTCTGACAGCCTAACACTCCATCTCCATCTTCCACCCGAACAAAAACTCCTCCCCAGCTGTTCTGATGCTGAGTATTTGAGGGGGCCTGCCCACTGCCAATCCAAGTTGGGGATTGGTCAGGCCTTTAGAATACTCGGGGCAACTCCACCTTACCTCTTCTCCCATTCTTCTAGAACACGTGAGTCAAACACAATGCCTGCGGGCCGGACTTGGCCCGCCAGGCTATTTCATGTGGTCTTTAAACCCAGGGGGAGAGGTTGAAGTGAGATGTGGACAGTCAGTGAAAGAGAGATGACCCATGAATAGTGTTGAGCGAACACGGACTGTATTATTCGTGTTCGTACCGAATAATTGGATTTTTTGTACCCGAACACGGACACGGACACTTTACTGTATGTTCGGGTAAAAATCCGTGTTCGGTCGTTTTATTTCCGGGTTTTGCATGCTTTGGCGCTCTTTTCATGGCGGGCTTTCAACAGCCAATCAACAATCGTTTAACTGGTGTGCCTTAAGCCATCCCAGCCATGCCTGCAAATGTCTCAGTAGCTGTGATTGGCCGTCTGAAGCATGTGACCAAGTCTTTATAAGTTCGAGGCAGCCGCAGCGGCGTCATTATGCTGCTTAGATTCAGGGACAGAGCACACATCAACGTGCTGGCTGCTGATTAGGGAAAGATAGGCAGGAAAAAACCATTTGTGTCCGGATAGAATTGAGGGACAGGTCGGAGTGTTTAGGCAGGGCGAGTTGTAGGCATTTTAGGGATAGAGTCTGCTGAATTATATAGGGTCAGTGTCTTCTACAAACTACAATCGATATTGCTGTGTGGGGGGTGGGGTCTGCACTCAATCCTGATCTACGATCTCTTCTCAATCCTGTTAGGGACAGAGTCTGCTGAATTTTAGGGAAACTGTGTTCTACAAACTACAATCGATATTGCTGTGTGGTGTGGGATTGGAGATAGGCAGGTGTCAGTGATCCACATCCATTTTCTGTGTGTGAGCTGCAGTGAACACAATCTTTTTGGGCTGCAGTGAACACAATCTTTTTGGGCTGCAGTGAACACAATCTTTTTGGGCTGCAGTGAACACAATCTTTTTGGGCTGCAGTGAACACAATCTTTTTGGGCTGCAGTGAACACAATCTTTTTGGGGTGCAGTGAACAAAATCTTTTTGGGGTGCAGTGAACACAATCCTTTTTGGTGTGCAGTGAACACAATCTTTGTGGGGTGCAGTGAACAAAATCCTTTGTGGGGTGCAGTGAACACAATCTTTTTGGGGTGCAGTGAACAAAATCCTTTTTGGGGTGCAGTGAACAACATCCTTTTTGGGGTGCAGTGAACACAATCTTTTTGGGGTGCAGTGAACAAAATCCTTTGTGGGGTGCAGTGAACACAATCTTTTTGGGGTGCAGTGAACACAATCTTTTTGGGGTGGAGTGAACAACATCCTTTTTGGGGTGCAGTGAACAAAATCCTTTTTGGGGTGCAGTGAACAAAATCATTTTTGGGGTGCAGTGAACACAATCTTTTTGGGGTGCAGTGAACACAATCTTTGTGGGGTGCAGTGAACACAATCTTTTTGGGGTGGAGTGAACAACATCCTTTTTGGGGTGCAGTGAACAACATCCTTTTTGGGGTGCAGTGAACACAATCTTTTTGGGGTGCAGTGAACACAATCTTTGTGGGGTACAGTGAACAGAATCTTTGTGGGGTGCAGTGAACACAATCTTTGGGGGGTACAGTGAACACAATCTTTGTGAGGTGCAGTGAACACAATCTTTGTGGGGTGCAGTGAACACAATCATTGTGGGGTGCAGTGAACTCAATCTTTGTGGGGTACAGTGAACACAATCTCATACTGAAGGTTTGAGGGTGCTGCCTGTTCCATACTCCCCCTACTCCTCATCTAGCCTTTTAGGGGTACAAACAATAGTAATTGGGGCCTAGTGTGGTTGTGTACGTGTGATATACATACACTTTTTTGGGATCATATTTTCTATTCCGCTATTTAATCAAAAACCTTTGGGGATCAGTTAAATTGGGGGATAGTCTGTGTTGGTACGTGTGAGAGAGATCCACCTTTCCAAGTTGTTGAGGTTCATCTCATACTTCTGAAGGTTTGAGGGTGCTGCCTGTTCCATACTCCCCCTACTCCTAGCCTTTTAGGGGTACAAACAATAGTAATTGGGGCCTAGTGTGGTTGTGTACGTGTGATATACATACACTTTTTTGGGATCATATTTTCTATTCCGCTATTTAATCAAAAACCTTTGGGGATCAGTTAAATTGGGGGATAGTCTGTGTTGGTACGTGTGAGAGAGATCCACCTTTCCAAGTTGTTGGGGTTCATCTCATACTTCTGAAGGTTTGAGGGTGCTGCCTGTTCCATACTCCCCCTACTCCTAGCCTTTTAGGGGTACAAACAATAGTAATTGGGGCCTAGTGTGGTTGTGTACGTGTGATATACATACACTTTTTTTGGATCATATTTTCTATTCCGCTATTTAATCAAAAACCTTTGGGGATCAGTTAAATTGGGGGATAGTCTGTGTTGGTACGTGTGAGAGAGATCCACCTTTCCAAGTTGTTGGGGTTCATCTCATACTTCTGAAGGTTTGAGGGTGCTGCCTGTTCCATACTCCCCCTACTCCTAGCCTTTTAGGGGTACAAACAATAGTAATTGGGGCCTAGTGTGGTTGTGTACGTGTGATATACATACACTTTTTTGGGATCATATTTTCTATTCCGCTATTTAATCAAAAACCTTTGGGGATCAGTTAAATTGGGGGATAGTCTGTGTTGGTACGTGTGAGAGAGATCCACCTTTCCAAGTTGTTGGGGTTCATCTCATACTTCTGAAGGTTTGAGGGTGCTGCCTGTTCCATACCCCCCCTACTCCTCATCTAGCCTTTTAGGGGTACAAACAATAGTAATTGGGGCCTAGTGTGGTTGTGTACGTGTGATATACATACACTTTTTTTGGATCATATTTTCTATTCCGCTATTTAATCAAAAACCTTTGGGGATCAGTTAAATTGGGGGATAGTCTGTGTCGGTACGTGTGAGAGAGATCCACCTTTCCAAGTTGTTGGGGTTCATCTCATACTTCTGAAGGTTTGAGGGTGCTGCCTGTTCCATACTCCCCCTACTCCTCATCTAGCCTTTTAGGGGTACAAACAATAGTAATTGGGGCCTAGTGTGGTTGTGTACGTGTGATATACATACACTTTTTTTGGATCATATTTTCTATTCCGCTATTTAATCAAAAACCTTTGGGGATCAGTTAAATTGGGGGATAGTCTGTGTTGGTACGTGTGAGAGAGATCCACCTTTCCAAGTTGTTGGGGTTCATCTCATACTTCTGAAGGTTTGAGGGTGCTGCCTGTTCCATACTCCCCCTACTCCTCATCTAGCCTTTTAGGGGTACAAACAATAGTAATTGGGGCCCAGTGTGGTTGTGTACGTGTGATATACATACACTTTTTTGGGATCATATTTTCTATTCCGCTATTTAATCAAAAACCTTTGGGGATCAGTTAAATTGGGGGATAGTCTGTGTCGGTACGTGTGAGAGAGATCCACCTTTCCAAGTTGTTGGGGTTCATCTCATACTTCTGAAGGTTTGAGGGTGCTGCCTGTTCCATACCCCCCCTACTCCTCATCTAGCCTTTTAGGGGTACAAACAATAGTAATTGGGGCCTAGTGTGGTTGTGTACGTGCGAGATACATACACTTTTTTTGATCATATTTCCTATTCCGCTATTCAATAAAAACCTTTGAGGATCAATTGAATTGCGGGATAGTCTGTGTCGGTACGTGTGAGAGAGATCCACCTTTCCAAGTTGTTGGGGTTCATCTCATACTTCTGAAGGTTTGAGGGTGCTGCCTGTTCCATACTCCCCCTACTCCTAGCCTTTTAGGGGTACAAACAATAGTAATTGGGGCCTAGTGTGGTTGTGTACGTGTGATATACATACACTTTTTTGGGATCATATTTTCTATTCCGCTATTTAATCAAAAACCTTTGGGGATCAGTTAAATTGGGGGATAGTCTGTGTTGGTACGTGTGAGAGAGATCCACCTTTCCAAGTTGTTGGGGTTCATCTCATACTTCTGAAGGTTTGAGGGTGCTGCCTGTTCCATACTCCCCCTACTCCTAGCCTTTTAGGGGTACAAACAATAGTAATTGGGGCCTAGTGTGGTTGTGTACGTGTGATATACATACACTTTTTTTGGATCATATTTTCTATTCCGCTATTTAATCAAAAACCTTTGGGGATCAGTTAAATTGGGGGATAGTCTGTGTTGGTACGTGTGAGAGAGATCCACCTTTCCAAGTTGTTGGGGTTCATCTCATACTTCTGAAGGTTTGAGGGTGCTGCCTGTTCCATACTCCCCCTACTCCTAGCCTTTTAGGGGTACAAACAATAGTAATTGGGGCCTAGTGTGGTTGTGTACGTGTGATATACATACACTTTTTTGGGATCATATTTTCTATTCCGCTATTTAATCAAAAACCTTTGGGGATCAGTTAAATTGGGGGATAGTCTGTGTTGGTACGTGTGAGAGAGATCCACCTTTCCAAGTTGTTGGGGTTCATCTCATACTTCTGAAGGTTTGAGGGTGCTGCCTGTTCCATACCCCCCCTACTCCTCATCTAGCCTTTTAGGGGTACAAACAATAGTAATTGGGGCCTAGTGTGGTTGTGTACGTGTGATATACATACACTTTTTTTGGATCATATTTTCTATTCCGCTATTTAATCAAAAACCTTTGGGGATCAGTTAAATTGGGGGATAGTCTGTGTCGGTACGTGTGAGAGAGATCCACCTTTCCAAGTTGTTGGGGTTCATCTCATACTTCTGAAGGTTTGAGGGTGCTGCCTGTTCCATACCCCCCCTACTCCTCATCTAGCCTTTTAGGGGTACAAACAATAGTAATTGGGGCCTAGTGTGGTTGTGTACGTGTGATATACATACACTTTTTTTGGATCATATTTTCTATTCCGCTATTTAATCAAAAACCTTTGGGGATCAGTTAAATTGGGGGATAGTCTGTGTCGGTACGTGTGAGAGAGATCCACCTTTCCAAGTTGTTGGGGTTCATCTCATACTTCTGAAGGTTTGAGGGTGCTGCCTGTTCCATACCCCCCCTACTCCTCATCTAGCCTTTTAGGGGTACAAACAATAGTAATTGGGGCCTAGTGTGGTTGTGTACGTGCGAGATACATACACTTTTTTTGATCATATTTCCTATTCCGCTATTCAATAAAAACCTTTGAGGATCAATTGAATTGCGGGATAGTCTGTGTCGGTACGTGTGAGAGAGATCCACCTTTCCAAGTTGTTGGGGTTCATCTCATACTTCTGAAGGTTTGAGGGTGCTGCCTGTTCCATACTCCCCCTACTCCTCATCTAGCCTTTTAGGGGTACAAACAATAGTAATTGGGGCCTAGTGTGGTTGTGTACGTGTGATATACATACACTTTTTTTGGATCATATTTTCTATTCCGCTATTTAATCAAAAACCTTTGGGGATCAGTTAAATTGGGGGATAGTCTGTGTTGGTACGTGTGAGAGAGATCCACCTTTCCAAGTTGTTGGGGTTCATCTCATACTTCTGAAGGTTTGAGGGTGCTGCCTGTTCCATACTCCCCCTACTCCTCATCTAGCCTTTTAGGGGTACAAACAATAGTAATTGGGGCCCAGTGTGGTTGTGTACGTGTGATATACATACACTTTTTTGGGATCATATTTTCTATTCCGCTATTTAATCAAAAACCTTTGGGGATCAGTTAAATTGGGGGATAGTCTGTGTCGGTACGTGTGAGAGAGATCCACCTTTCCAAGTTGTTGGGGTTCATCTCATACTTCTGAAGGTTTGAGGGTGCTGCCTGTTCCATACCCCCCCTACTCCTCATCTAGCCTTTTAGGGGTACAAACAATAGTAATTGGGGCCTAGTGTGGTTGTGTACGTGCGAGATACATACACTTTTTTTGATCATATTTCCTATTCCGCTATTCAATAAAAACCTTTGAGGATCAATTGAATTGCGGGATAGTCTGTGTCGGTACGTGTGAGAGAGATCCACCTTTCCAAGTTGTTGGGGTTCATCTCATACTTCTGAAGGTTTGAGGGTGCTGCCTGTTCCATACTCCCCCTACTCCTCATCTAGCCTTTTAGGGGTACAAACAATAGTAATTGGGGCCTAGTGTGGTTGTGTACGTGTGATATACATACACTTTTTTTGGATCATATTTTCTATTCCGCTATTTAATCAAAAACCTTTGGGGATCAGTTAAATTGGGGGATAGTCTGTGTCGGTACGTGTGAGAGAGATCCACCTTTCCAAGTTGTTGGGGTTCATCTCATACTTCTGAAGGTTTGAGGGTGCTGCCTGTTCCATACCCCCCCTACTCCTCATCTAGCCTTTTAGGGGTACAAACAATAGTAATTGGGGCCTAGTGTGGTTGTGTACGTGTGATATACATACACTTTTTTTGGATCATATTTTCTATTCCGCTATTTAATCAAAAACCTTTGGGGATCAGTTAAATTGGGGGATAGTCTGTGTCGGTACGTGTGAGAGAGATCCACCTTTCCAAGTTGTTGGGGTTCATCTCATACTTCTGAAGGTTTGAGGGTGCTGCCTGTTCCATACCCCCCCTACTCCTCATCTAGCCTTTTAGGGGTACAAACAATAGTAATTGGGGCCTAGTGTGGTTGTGTACGTGCGAGATACATACACTTTTTTTGATCATATTTCCTATTCCGCTATTCAATAAAAACCTTTGAGGATCAATTGAATTGCGGGATAGTCTGTGTCGGTACGTGTGAGAGAGATCCACCTTTCCAAGTTGTTGGGGTTCATCTCATACTTCTGAAGGTTTGAGGGTGCTGCCTGTTCCATACTCCCCCTACTCCTCATCTAGCCTTTTAGGGGTACAAACAATAGTAATTGGGGCCTAGTGTGGTTGTGTACGTGTGATATACATACACTTTTTTTGGATCATATTTTCTATTCCGCTATTTAATCAAAAACCTTTGGGGATCAGTTAAATTGGGGGATAGTCTGTGTTGGTACGTGTGAGAGAGATCCACCTTTCCAAGTTGTTGGGGTTCATCTCATACTTCTGAAGGTTTGAGGGTGCTGCCTGTTCCATACTCCCCCTACTCCTAGCCTTTTAGGGGTACAAACAATAGTAATTGGGGCCTAGTGTGGTTGTGTACGTGTGATATACATACACTTTTTTGGGATCATATTTTCTATTCCGCTATTTAATCAAAAACCTTTGGGGATCAGTTAAATTGGGGGATAGTCTGTGTTGGTACGTGTGAGAGAGATCCACCTTTCCAAGTTGTTGGGGTTCATCTCATACTTCTGAAGGTTTGAGGGTGCTGCCTGTTCCATACCCCCCCCTACTCCTCATCTAGCCTTTTAGGGGTACAAACAATAGTAATTGGGGCCTAGTGTGGTTGTGTACGTGTGATATACATACACTTTTTTTGGATCATATTTTCTATTCCGCTATTTAATCAAAAACCTTTGGGGATCAGTTAAATTGGGGGATAGTCTGTGTCGGTACGTGTGAGAGAGATCCACCTTTCCAAGTTGTTGGGGTTCATCTCATACTTCTGAAGGTTTGAGGGTGCTGCCTGTTCCATACCCCCCCTACTCCTCATCTAGCCTTTTAGGGGTACAAACAATAGTAATTGGGGCCTAGTGTGGTTGTGTACGTGTGATATACATACACTTTTTTTGGATCATATTTTCTATTCCGCTATTTAATCAAAAATCTTTGGGGATCAGTTAAATTGGGGGATAGTCTGTGTCGGTACGTGTGAGAGAGATCCACCTTTCCAAGTTGTTGGGGTTCATCTCATACTTCTGAAGGTTTGAGGGTGCTGCCTGTTCCATACCCCCCCTACTCCTCATCTAGCCTTTTAGGGGTACAAACAATAGTAATTGGGGCCTAGTGTGGTTGTGTACGTGCGAGATACATACACTTTTTTTGATCATATTTCCTATTCCGCTATTCAATAAAAACCTTTGAGGATCAATTGAATTGCGGGATAGTCTGTGTCGGTACGTGTGAGAGAGATCCACCTTTCCAAGTTGTTGGGGTTCATCTCATACTTCTGAAGGTTTGAGGGTGCTGCCTGTTCCATACTCCCCCTACTCCTCATCTAGCCTTTTAGGGGTACAAACAATAGTAATTGGGGCCTAGTGTGGTTGTGTACGTGTGATATACATACACTTTTTTTGGATCATATTTTCTATTCCGCTATTTAATCAAAAACCTTTGGGGATCAGTTAAATTGGGGGATAGTCTGTGTTGGTACGTGTGAGAGAGATCCACCTTTCCAAGTTGTTGGGGTTCATCTCATACTTCTGAAGGTTTGAGGGTGCTGCCTGTTCCATACTCCCCCTACTCCTCATCTAGCCTTTTAGGGGTACAAACAATAGTAATTGGGGCCCAGTGTGGTTGTGTACGTGTGATATACATACACTTTTTTGGGATCATATTTTCTATTCCGCTATTTAATCAAAAACCTTTGGGGATCAGTTAAATTGGGGGATAGTCTGTGTCGGTACGTGTGAGAGAGATCCACCTTTCCAAGTTGTTGGGGTTCATCTCATACTTCTGAAGGTTTGAGGGTGCTGCCTGTTCCATACCCCCCCTACTCCTCATCTAGCCTTTTAGGGGTACAAACAATAGTAATTGGGGCCTAGTGTGGTTGTGTACGTGCGAGATACATACACTTTTTTTGATCATATTTCCTATTCCGCTATTCAATAAAAACCTTTGAGGATCAATTGAATTGCGGGATAGTCTGTGTCGGTACGTGTGAGAGAGATCCACCTTTCCAAGTTGTTGGGGTTCATCTCATACTTCTGAAGGTTTGAGGGTGCTGCCTGTTCCATACTCCCCCTACTCCTCATCTAGCCTTTTAGGGGTACAAACAATAGTAATTGGGGCCTAGTGTGGTTGTGTACGTGTGATATACATACACTTTTTTTGGATCATATTTTCTATTCCGCTATTTAATCAAAAACCTTTGGGGATCAGTTAAATTGGGGGATAGTCTGTGTCGGTACGTGTGAGAGAGATCCACCTTTCCAAGTTGTTGGGGTTCATCTCATACTTCTGAAGGTTTGAGGGTGCTGCCTGTTCCATACCCCCCCTACTCCTCATCTAGCCTTTTAGGGGTACAAACAATAGTAATTGGGGCCTAGTGTGGTTGTGTACGTGTGATATACATACACTTTTTTTGGATCATATTTTCTATTCCGCTATTTAATCAAAAACCTTTGGGGATCAGTTAAATTGGGGGATAGTCTGTGTCGGTACGTGTGAGAGAGATCCACCTTTCCAAGTTGTTGGGGTTCATCTCATACTTCTGAAGGTTTGAGGGTGCTGCCTGTTCCATACCCCCCCTACTCCTCATCTAGCCTTTTAGGGGTACAAACAATAGTAATTGGGGCCTAGTGTGGTTGTGTACGTGCGAGATACATACACTTTTTTTGATCATATTTCCTATTCCGCTATTCAATAAAAACCTTTGAGGATCAATTGAATTGCGGGATAGTCTGTGTCGGTACGTGTGAGAGAGATCCACCTTTCCAAGTTGTTGGGGTTCATCTCATACTTCTGAAGGTTTGAGGGTGCTGCCTGTTCCATACTCCCCCTACTCCTCATCTAGCCTTTTAGGGGTACAAACAATAGTAATTGGGGCCTAGTGTGGTTGTGTACGTGTGATATACATACACTTTTTTTGGATCATATTTTCTATTCCGCTATTTAATCAAAAACCTTTGGGGATCAGTTAAATTGGGGGATAGTCTGTGTTGGTACGTGTGAGAGAGATCCACCTTTCCAAGTTGTTGGGGTTCATCTCATACTTCTGAAGGTTTGAGGGTGCTGCCTGTTCCATACTCCCCCTACTCCTCATCTAGCCTTTTAGGGGTACAAACAATAGTAATTGGGGCCCAGTGTGGTTGTGTACGTGTGATATACATACACTTTTTTGGGATCATATTTTCTATTCCGCTATTTAATCAAAAACCTTTGGGGATCAGTTAAATTGGGGGATAGTCTGTGTCGGTACGTGTGAGAGAGATCCACCTTTCCAAGTTGTTGGGGTTCATCTCATACTTCTGAAGGTTTGAGGGTGCTGCCTGTTCCATACCCCCCCTACTCCTCATCTAGCCTTTTAGGGGTACAAACAATAGTAATTGGGGCCTAGTGTGGTTGTGTACGTGCGAGATACATACACTTTTTTTGATCATATTTCCTATTCCGCTATTCAATAAAAACCTTTGAGGATCAATTGAATTGCGGGATAGTCTGTGTCGGTACGTGTGAGAGAGATCCACCTTTCCAAGTTGTTGGGGTTCATCTCATACTTCTGAAGGTTTGAGGGTGCTGCCTGTTCCATACTCCCCCTACTCCTCATCTAGCCTTTTAGGGGTACAAACAATAGTAATTGGGGCCTAGTGTGGTTGTGTACGTGTGATATACATACACTTTTTTTGGATCATATTTTCTATTCCGCTATTTAATCAAAAACCTTTGGGGATCAGTTAAATTGGGGGATAGTCTGTGTCGGTACGTGTGAGAGAGATCCACCTTTCCAAGTTGTTGGGGTTCATCTCATACTTCTGAAGGTTTGAGGGTGCTGCCTGTTCCATACCCCCCCTACTCCTCATCTAGCCTTTTAGGGGTACAAACAATAGTAATTGGGGCCTAGTGTGGTTGTGTACGTGTGATATACATACACTTTTTTTGGATCATATTTTCTATTCCGCTATTTAATCAAAAACCTTTGGGGATCAGTTAAATTGGGGGATAGTCTGTGTCGGTACGTGTGAGAGAGATCCACCTTTCCAAGTTGTTGGGGTTCATCTCATACTTCTGAAGGTTTGAGGGTGCTGCCTGTTCCATACCCCCCCTACTCCTCATCTAGCCTTTTAGGGGTACAAACAATAGTAATTGGGGCCTAGTGTGGTTGTGTACGTGCGAGATACATACACTTTTTTTGATCATATTTCCTATTCCGCTATTCAATAAAAACCTTTGAGGATCAATTGAATTGCGGGATAGTCTGTGTCGGTACGTGTGAGAGAGATCCACCTTTCCAAGTTGTTGGGGTTCATCTCATACTTCTGAAGGTTTGAGGGTGCTGCCTGTTCCATACTCCCCCTACTCCTCATCTAGCCTTTTAGGGGTACAAACAATAGTAATTGGGGCCCAGTGTGGTTGTGTACGTGTGATATACATACACTTTTTTTGGATCATATTTTCTATTCCGCTATTTAATTTAACTGGGCCTCCATGCGAGACCTGTGTGCCTTGTTGCGCTGTTTTGAGTACTCCACCAACATGGCCAGTGGCAATGACGCCGTTCTCAGCTTAACTATCCCACTTCCATGCCTCCTTGAAAAAACAATTCGGGCGATGATGGAAGAGGATGTGGCACAGGATGAGGAGGAGGAGGAGGATGAAGAGGTAACATTTCCAAGGCTTTCAGGGCAGTCATTCGCAAGGGGCTCCGAGGGTGGGTTCCTGCACACGCAAACGCCAGGGACGCAATTGTCCAGCAGGGGCACAGTTCTGGAGGATGAGGAGGATGAGGAGGAGGAGGAGCTGGAGGAGGAGATGGAACCATGTTCACAGCAGGGTGGCACCCAGGCCAGCTCATGGCCATCACTGGTGCGTGGCTGGGGGGATACAGAGGACACGGACGATACACCTCCCACAGAGGACAGCCTTTCGTTGCCTCTGGGCAGCCTGGCACACATGAGCGATTACATGCTGCAGTGTCTCCACAACGACCGCCGAGTTGCCCACATTCTAACTTGTGCTGATTACTGGGTGGCCACGCTGCTGGATCCCCGTTACAAGGACAACGTACCGTCCTTAATTCACTCACTGGAGCGCGATCGCAAGATGCGCGAGTACAAGCGCACGCTGGTAGACGCCATGCTGCTGGCATTCCCATCTGACAGCGGGGCCACAGTGGAAGCACAAGGCAGAGGAGGAGGAGGAGGAGGTCGCCAACGCAACCAGGGCACCGCCAGCACCTCAGAAGGCAGGGTTAGCATGGCCGAAATGTGGAAAAGCTTTGTCAGCACGCCACAACAAACAGCAGCACCAGCAGCTCAGATGGAACGTCTTAGCAGGAGGCAGCATTTTACCAACATGGTGGAGCAGTATGTGTGCACACGCCTACATGTAGTGAATGACGGGTCTGCCCCCTTCAACTTCTGGGTCTCCAAATTGGGCACATGGCTTGAGCTTGCCCTTTACGCCTTGGAGGTGCTGGCGTGCCCTGCAGCCAGTGTATTATCTGAACGGGTATTTAGCACGGCTGGGGGCGTTATAACAGACAAGCGCAGCCGCCTGTCCAGAGACAATGTGGACAAGCTCACGTTCATTAAAATGAACCAGGCATGGATCCCACGGGACTTTTCCGTACCTTATGCAGAATAGCAATGGATACCGACCTTACCCACCCATTGTTCCATTTTTGCTCTTTCTCACTCTTTTGGGGTGTACCCTCATTTAAAATTTTTGAAAAGAAGCAGTGTTGGCTACCTCGTCCTCCTCCTCAGGGCCAGATTAATGTAGGGGCTATTGGAGCTGCAGCTCCAGGCCCCTACCTTTTATATAGGCCCCGGGTTGGCCATATTCACTGTTACCGCTCTTCTGTCACTTGTAAACACAGAAGTCTGGCTTCTATGCTCGCTTCCCCAGGCAGCACCCTCAGAACCTCCCCACACAGCGTGAAGGCCGGACAAGGAGGGACAGTTGGCGATGCATGGATGTGTTTATGGGCTTCAGAGACAGCATCCCATGTTGAATTAGGCATGCATGGCTGCACCCTTCCTCCTCTGGGTGCATGGCAAGGCACGGCCCTTAAGGCCCTTCAAAATCCTCAGCACCAAGCCCATGATGCTGTTAATCCGGCCCTGGTCCTCCTCCACCGCCGCTTCCACCTACACCGCCCATAGGTGTGCGCAGCCTATTGCATTAAGGTGTGCACCCCAAAGTTGAAATACACATGCATGTGTTTGCCAGCAGGGAGAGTAATGTATCGGGGCCATGTACCTGTAGGCAAGGAGAAATAGAGCAGAGCAGGTCCCAGGGAGATCTTTCCCATCTCCTCACTGGCAATGCTATGTGCCCTAGGTGATTAGGGTGTGCCCAGGCACACCCAGCACACCCTGTGCGCACGCCTATGTCACCGCTAGGCTTGTGACGGTATCAGATTTTCATGCTGCGATTAATTGATTAAGGTTTTGCCACGGTATACGGTATTATCACGGTATTCTATTATTAAATTTAAATTATTAAATTTCCACCTCACTTCAATTTCATTGCTGAATTTAGGGGCTTTGGTTCACTTATGCACATTATTATATAGTCAGTCAGTACAGACTCTGTGAACCAGGCCTAAAATAGGTCATCAAGCAGTGTCTGGCCTAACTGGTGATAACTGGTTCTGGCGCTCGGCTCCGATCCGATGGCCTGGTCATTAAGAGGGCAAATCCTTGTGGTCAAGAAGTGGTTAAACCTGAAGGAGGTGTTGTTTATAAATTACTTTACTATTGCTTTAGGCCTGGTTCACATGTATGCGGGTTGGTGGTTCACATTTGCACAGGCATAGCAGCCCATTGATTTGAATGGGCTGCTATGCCCTCATTTTCCGCAGAAAAAAGGTGCATGCAGCATTTTTTTAAAATTCAGTGGCCTTGAAATCCATCCTGCTTTTGCACCATGCGACTAACCTGCAGTTCCTGCTCTGGCAAGCTTTCTGCATTTTTTGTATACGTGGGCACGGCATTTAAAAATAAACAGTTTGCGTGTGCAGCAACGGCAGGTAAGTCGCATGGTGCAAAAGAAGGATGGATTTCATGGCCACTGCATTTTTTTAAATTCTGCATGCACCTTTTTTCAGCTGAAAACGCAGGCATAGCAGCTCAAGCCCATTCACATCAATGGGCTGCTATGCCTGTGCAAATGTGGGCCCCCAACCCGCATACATGTGAACCAGGCCTAAAGCAATAGTAAAGTCATTAATTGGTTAAACCTGCAGGAGGACCGGTGTTTTTATCTATTAATGACTTTACTATTGCTTTAGGCCTGGTTCACATGTATGCGGGTTGGGGGCCCACATTTGCACAGGCATAGCAGCCCATTGATGTGAATGGGCTTGAGCTGCTATGCCTGCGTTTTCAGCTGAAAAAAGGTGCATGCAGAATTTAAAAAAATGCAGTGGCCATGAAATCCATCCTTCTTTTGCACCATGCGACTTACCTGCCGTTGCTGCACACGCAAACTGTTTATTTTTAAATGCCGTGCCCACGTATACAAAAAATGCAGAAAGCTTGCCAGAGCAGGAACTGCAGGTTAGTCGCATGGTGCAAAAGCAGGATGGATTTCAAGGCCACTGAATTTAAAAAAAATGCTGCATGCACCTTTTTTCTGCGGAAAATGAGGGCATAGCAGCCCGTTCAAATCAATGGGCTGCTATGCCTGTGCAAATGTGGGCCGCCAACCCGCATACATGTGAACCGCCAACCCGCATACATGTGAACCACCAACCCGCATACATGTGAACCAGGCCTAAAGCAATAGTAAAGTCATTAATAGATAAAAACACCGGTCCTCCTGCAGGTTTAACCACTTCTGGATCGCAAGGATTTGCCCCTTTAAAGACCAGGCCATCGGATCAGAGCGCCAGGACCAGTCATCACCAGGTAGGCCAGACACTGCTTGATGGCTATATAATAATGTAATGTGGGCTGCTAGGCGTGTGTGTGTGTATATATATATTTATTAGAGCTGCACGATTCTGGCCAAAATGAGAATCACGATTTTTTAGCTTGGAATAAAGATCACGATTCTCTCACGATTCTCTGTGTAACAAAAAAAAAAAAAATTGGGATAACTTTACTGTTACGTTTTTTTTTTTTATTTATTCATTAAAGTCTAATCATTGCGTTTGAAAGACTGCTGCGCAAATACAGTGTGACATAAAATATTACAACAATCGCCATTTTATTCTGTAGGGTCTCTGCTAAAAAAATATATAAAATGTTTGGGGGTTCTAAGTACTTTTCTAGCAAAAAAAAACTGATTTTAACTTGCAAGCAGCAAGTGTCAGAAAAAGATCCAGTCTTTAAGAGGTTAAACTTCCTTTCTCCCTGGCAGAGGGAAGGAAAAGATACAAATGTAATCATTTTTGTTTATAGTTAGGAGACTTAATGCTGAAAGGTGTTAGCTGAGTGAGTGAATGAGTCATCCAGCTCACTGAAATGTATCAATTCACAAGTCAGGCAGACTTGACAGAGAAACTCGGTATTTTAAAAATGCCACAATAACAATACCGTGGCTATGCAATACCGCGATATATCGAATTACCGAAAACCGGCATATGTCTAGTCACCGCCACATCCACCACCACCTCAACCTCCCTCCTACTCCATATGGGCCTCGTCCTTCAGAGATGAAGAAGAACATTGTTTTATTTTTCTGTTTTTTTTTGTTGTTTTAAGTTATTTCCCTATCCACATTTGTTTGCAGAGCACTTGCCATGCTCTTAATTACGTTTTGCTGCCATTTGCAGCACTCTAGCCCTTTCCTTTGGTGTTTTAGAGCCATTTTAGTGCCTTAAAGTTCGGGTCCCCATTGACTTCAATGGGGTTCGGTGTCCGGGAAAAGTTCGGTAAAAGTCCGGGACACGGACCCGGACTTTTTTTTAAAGTTCGGCCGAACCCGTCGAACACGGACATCTAGGTGTTCGCTCAACCCTACCCATGAACACTGTGCACAGCACACCCTGAACCCTTTACTCAGTCAGTACATAACGCACTCCTGCTATTTATTGCCCCACTAAAATCTTACTACTCATCACTGTGAAATTTGGCCACACCCACTGATCAATGCGGTTCGGCAGGGTTTTGGTTATGTACCTGCACCTATTCTCTGAGAATAAAGAGCCCTGAATAAATTCATATAGTCTTACAGATACAACCGGCCCTTCGAAAGCAATCATAATGCTGATGTGGCCAGCAATGAAATTGAGTTTGACACCCCTGCCTTAGACCATTCAGAGAATGAATCATTGACCACTACTCTCTGAATACCTTCTTTTAGCCAGTTTTCTATCCATTTACAAACTGATTTCCAAGCCTGTAGACTTTACCTTACACAGATTGTAAACTCTAACGAGCTCTGATTCCTCCTGTATTTAAAGTGATGGTAAAGTCTCGTTTTTTTTAAATTAAAAATAACAAACATGTTATACTTACTTCCTCTGTTGCATTCCAGATCCCTTCTTCTCAGGTTCCTCTTCGGCTCTCCTGGCCCCTCCCTCCTGTTGGGTGCCCCCACAGAAAGCAGCTTGCTATGGGGGCACCCAAGCCGAGTCACAGCTCCCTGTTGTCAAGGTCTTACCTTGCCCACCTGTCTACAGCCATCTTGGACATTTGCAGACTGCTGCCTCTTATAAACTCTGATTGCATCATCACTTGCCTGCTGCCTGGGTGTTGCACAGTGATGATGCTGCACACCTGACTATATCTATCACCTAACGGGTTGCAGTCCTTGCCCTTGTGTTTGTGCTCCAAGGTGCATCTCTGCTTGCAGTCTTCTGTTCTCTGTGTTCCTCCGTGTATGACTTGGCTTGGCTGATGACTCTCCTGGCTCTCGACCCCTCATCGGCAGACGACCCGCATCGGCAGACAACCCGGCATCGGTAGACTACCCCCTTCTGGACTAGACCCCGGCTTGGATGACTACCCGCTTCTGGACTTGACCCCACCTTGTTCCTGCTCTCACTTCCTCACTCTTGCTGTGCGTTTACTGTTTTTTGCCTCAATAAACTGCTTTATTTTACCTGCATCCCCGTGCGGTCTGGTTTCCTGGCAACCTGACAGTACGCAAGGGCCATGAATTTTGACGATGCAGGTGACGATCAACAAGATCACATTTAGAGTCAGTTCACTCAGGCGTTGCAGACGTTGCTCGCACGCACCGCGCAGCTTGCTTCTGGTGCTGCTAGGCGAGTGGTTCCTCCTGTTGTTGCCCCTGTTGCTGCTCCTGTTGCCCCTCCTGCTCCTGCAGTTGCAGCTGGAGTCACTGTTACCAGAGTGATGACTGGTTCAGCCCCCCTTCTGCAGTGCTCTGGGGGTGATCCGAGTCAGTGTCGTGGCTTCCTAAACCAAGTGGGCATTTTTTATGAGATGGTTCCTCAGGCATTTCCTTCTGACAGGTCCAAGGTGGGCTTCCTCATCTCATTGCTCTCATCTTGTCCATTCAACAGGGTATACAAACCATTGCCGAGTATGCCACTGAATTTCGTACCCTGGCAGCAGAGGTGGGCTGGAATAATGAGGCTCTGGTGGCTGTCTTCTCTCATGGTCTCATGATGCATTGAAGGACGAGATTGCAGCCAAGGATCTCCCTGATGAGCTTGATGCTCTCATTTCCTTCCTGATTTTGATCGATATCAGGCTCAAGGAGAGACCATTGTTTAAGGAGTGCCTGTGGAGGCCTCCTACCAGATTGGCTCCTACGATTTTTTTCCCACCGATTCCCCCTCACTTCCCACGCCTCCTGACTGCGGCATCCACCAGAGGAGCCGATTCCAGGTGACTGACCTCTTCTGGTTTAAAGGGATACAGTTTAGCCAATTTAGAAGATAGGGAGGCCTTGCCATCCCCTCTGCTCCATTCTTCCAGAATGACATCCTTTAACTCTGAAAGGAGTGGAGAGTTTAGCCGCTCTTTCCCCAAGTGTTTGAAAAACCTTCGCTGTTTCGTTTGTGGGGTAATGGGATCTTCCCATTTCAGAGCCTCCTTCACTGCTCTTATGAGAGGTGAAACGAGGGCGAAATCAAAGCCCCCAACTGCACCTTCCTCTTCTACCGAATCGCTTTCTGAAGATTTTCCGGGAGAGAGGGGCCTTGGTCTTCAGGGGCCTCAGCAGGCTAACTGGAAGTAGCAGGCCCAGTTTCACCAGGGATTCCAATCTCTGATCTTCAGACTCCCTCTCACTAGAAGCACAAGCAAAACAAGGCTCGCAAAGGGACTTGTCCTACGGGACATGCGCCCCACAACCCCAACAGGCTCTCTGGGCCGTATGGCTACTGTGGCGGTGTGTGCGGTGTCTGGAGGAGGAATTTGAGCGTCTACTTTCATGCCTGCTTCCTGATGGAGACTCATGGCGTCTTGACCTTGAAGAAGATTCTCTTCATGGCCTGACAGGGTCTCTTTCTTAACCAGACCTGGAGGAGCTGGGAGAAAGAAATCCAGGGAGACACAGGATTTAGCCATGAATCATGAGCCAGCATCCCCCCTCCATATCCCCCTAAAATGTACCAGCACACACCTGTTGTGAAAGGGATGGCCACAAGGGGGCGGTGATGCAGGATCCATGTTTCAGGCAAAACCACAACTGACAAGGGAAATAGAGAGCATACAGCGGATCACTATAAGGTAAAAGGAACACTCAGGTGTCATCTCTAATATGGATCCATCCGCTCCCCCCCCTGCACACCGCCAAAGGTATACAGCATCCTGCCCCACATTCCTGGATTCACAAAGGATAAGGTACCGGGAAGATGTCGCTATGCCCACAGTGCTTCCCACTCGCACTGGGGCTGACAGGCGCCTAAATTTCACGCCAGGATGACGTCAGCGGTTACGTGAGCATGCGCAGGCAGAGAACGGAGCTCCAATCCCACACTGGGCAGGCGTCCGCCGGACTGTACAGAGGGGGAGCAGGAAGGAGATGGCTGGAACGCAAGGAGCGTTCCAGCCGCCATTGGGCCACCAGGGATAGAAAGAAAGTACTTTAGACACACATATAAAACAAATACGCTGCCATGGAGGAAGACAAATCTTCAGACCATGTCAGGATATCCGTCGGCCATCTGAAGCACCGCACAGTTATCAGCCAGAGGGGATTTTGAATGTCACTCACCCGCCCGTGGCTGGGCCCTGGACATAGACACCGTCTTTCATACTGAGGTAAGTCGACCAAAATTTCAACAGGAACAATCCAAATAGGGCCCTTGGAGGAGGACAAAAAGGAACACTGGCTATACCTGCAAGCTGAAATTTATAGAGGGGGGGTCCTATACCATTGGAGAGGAGGTGGGGTTAACCCACACGTAGGCTGCCATGGAGACTGTCAGGAAAATAAAGGTAACATTTATTTAAAAAACAAACAAACATGTTATACTATCCTGCTCTGTGTAATGGTTTTGCACAGAGTAGCCCCGATCCTCCTCTTCGTAGATCCACCGCCAGTGCTCTGGGCTTCTCCCCCCTGCTAAGGGCACTTGTGTGTGCTCCTTCCAGAGCCCCACTTTGTGTGTCCCTGCTTCCTCTTCACTGGCTGTGATAAATAACCAATTGCTTCCGCTGCTGTGTCTAAGCCAATGAAGAGGGAGAGAGCCAGGAGACCTGTTGCTCTTGTGCACATCGCTGGATTGAGATTGGGTTCAGGTAAGCAAAAAGGGGGGGGGGGGGGAGCTATATGCAGAAGGCTTTTTTACTTTAATACAGAGAATGCATGAAGGTAAAAAAAAAACCTTCAGCCTTGTAGAACCAGTTATAGGTGGCCATACACTAGTAGAATTTTGTATGAAATGTTTTATTTTAAGAAAGTTTGTTCCATTTTCTAATTGTTATTGGGGTCAAATAGACATATGTTTTTGACTGTAGTAACAAGAAAATGTGAATTTGAATAGAAATTTTTTCTTGAACTAACAAAATTTAACCTTTTAATCTCTCATGTAAACTCAGAGCAGAATACAAAGTCCCAACAATGACAACAGTGGAAGTATCATGAATAGTGTTGAGCGAACACGGACTGTATTATTCGTGTTCGTACCGAATAATTGGATTTTTGTTACCCGAACACGGACACGGACACTTTACTGTATGTTCGGGTAAAAAATCCGTGTTCGGTCGTTTTATTTCCGGGTTTTGCATGTTTTGGCGCTCTTTTCATGGCGGGCTTTCAACAGCCAATCAACAATCGTTTAACTGGTGTGCCTTAAGCTATCCCAGCCATGCCTGCAAATGTATGAGTAGCTGTGATTGGCCGTCTGAAGCATGTGACCAAGTCTTTATAAGTTCGAGGCAGCCGCAGCGGCGTCATTCTGCTGCTTAGCTCAGGGACAGAGCACACATACGTGCTGGCTGCTGATTAGGGAAAGACAGGCAGGGAAAACAAATTGGTGTCCGGATAGAATTTAGGGTCAGGTCGGAGTGTTTAGGCAGGGCGAGTTGTAGGCATTTTAGGGATAGAGTCTGCTGAATTATAGGGTCAGTGTGTTCTACAAACTACAATCGATATTGCTGTGTGGGGTGGGGTCTGCACTTAATCCTGATCTACGATCTCTTCTCAATCCTGTTAGGGAGAGGCTGCTGCTGAATTATAGGGTCAGTGTGTTCTAAAAACTACAATCGATATTGCTGTGTGGGGTGGGGTCTGCACTTAGTCCCGATCTACGATCTCTTCTCAATCCTGTTAGGGAGAGGCTGCTGCTGAATTTTAGAGAAAGTGTGTTCTACAAACTACAATCGATATTGCTGTGTGGTGTGGGATAGGAGATAGGCAGGTGTCAGTGATCCACATCCATTTTTCTGTGTGTGGGCTGCAGTGAACACAATCTTTTTGGGGTGCAGTGAACACAATCCTTTTGGGGTGCAGTGAACAAAATCTTTGTGGGGTACAGTGAACACAATCTTTGTGGGGTGCAGTGAACAAAACCTTTGGGGGGTACAGTGAACACAATCTTTGTGGGGTACAGTGAACACAATCTTTGTGGGGTGCAGTGAAGACAATTCTTTTGGGGTGCAGTGAACACAATCTTTGTGGGGTACAGTGAACAAAATATTTGTGGGGTACAGTGAACACAATCCTTGTGGGGTACAGTGAACACAATCTTTGTGGGGTGCAGTGAACAAAATCTTTGGGGGGTACAGTGAACACAATCTTTGTGGGGTACAGTGAACACAATCTTTGTGGGGTGCAGTGAAGACAATCCTTTTGGGGTGCAGTGAACACAATCTTTGTGGGGTGCAGTGAACAAAATCTTTGTGGGGTACAGTGAACACAATCTTTGTGGGGTACAGTGAACACAATCTTTGTGGGTTGCAGTGAACAAAATCTTTGGGGGGTACAGTGAACACAATCTTTGTGGGGTACAGTGAACACAATCTTTGTGGGGTGCAGTGAAGACAATCCTTTTGGGGTGCAGTGAACACAATCTTTGTGGGGTGCAGTGAACAAAATCTTTGTGGGGTACAGTGAACACAATCTTTGTGGGGTACAGTGAACACAATCTTTGTGGGGAGCAGTGAAGACAATCCTTTTGGGGTGCAGTGAACACAATCTTTGTGGGGTGCAGTGAACAAAATCTTTGTGGGGTACAGTGAATACAATCTTTGTGGGGTACAGTGAACACAATCCTTTTGGGGTGCAGTGAACACAATCTTTGTGGGATACAGTGAACACAATCTTTGTGGGGTGCAGTGAAGACAATCCTTGTGGGGTGCAGTGAAGACAATCATTTTGGGGTGCAGTGAACACAATCTTTGTGGGGTACAGTGAACAAAATATTTGTGGGGTACAGTGAACACAATCTTTGTGGGGTACAGTGAACACAATCTTTGTGGGGTGCAGTGAACAAAATCTTTGGGGGGTACAGTGAACACAATCTTTGTGGGGTGCAGTGAAGACAATCCTTTTGGGGTGCAGTGAACACAATCTTTGTGGGGTGCAGTGAACAAAATCTTTGTGGGGTACAGTGAACACCATCTTTGTGGGGTACAGTGAACACAATCTTTGTGGGTTGCAGTGAACAAAATCTTTGGGGGGTACAGTGAACACAATCTTTGTGGGGTACAGTGAACACAATCTTTGTGGGGTGCAGTGAAGACAATCCTTTTGGGGTGCAGTGAACACAATCTTTGTGGGGTACAGTGAACACAATCTTTGTGGGGTGCAGTGAACAAAATCTTTGTGGGGTACAGTGAACACAATCTTTGTGGGGTACAGTGAAGACAATCCTTTTGGGGTACAGTGAACACAATCTTTGTGGGGTACAGTGAACACAATCTTTGTGGGGTGCAGTGAAGACAATCCTTTTGGGGTGCAGTGAACACAATCTTTGTGGGGTACAGTGAACACAATCTTTGTGGGGTGCAGTGAACAAAATCTTTGTGGGGTACAGTGAACACAATCTTTGTGGGGTACAGTGAAGACAATCCTTTTGGGGTACAGTGAACACAATCTTTGTGGGGTACAGTGAACACAATCTTTGTGGGGTGCAGTGAAGACAATCCTTTTGGGGTGCAGTGAAGACAATCCTTTTGGGGTACAGTGAACACAATCTTTGTGGGGTGCAGTGAAGACAATCCTTGTGGGGTGCAGTGAAGACAATCCTTGTGGGGTGCAGTGAACAAAATCTTTGGGGGGTACAGTGAACACAATCTTTGTGGGGTACAGTGAACACAATCTTTGTGGGGTGCAGTGAAGACAATCCTTTTGGGGTGCAGTGAACACAATCTTTGTGGGGTACAGTGAACACAATCTTTGTGGGGTGCAGTGAAGACAATCCTTGTGGGGTGCAGTGAAGACAATCCTTGTGGGGTACAGTGAACACAATCTTTGTGGGGTACAGAGAACACAATCTTTGTGGGGTGCAGTGAAGACAATCCTTGTGGGGTCCAGTGAAGACAATCCTTGTGGGGTGCAGTGAAGAAAATCTTTGGGGGGTACAGTGAACACAATCTTTGTGGGGTACAGTGAACACAATCTTTGTGGGGTGCAGTGAAGACAATCCTTTTGGGGTGCAGTGAACACAATCTTTGTGGGGTACAGTGAACACAATCTTTGTGGGGTGCAGTGAAGACAATCCTTTTGGGGTGCAGTGAACACAATCTTTGTGGGGTGCAGTGAACAAAATCTTTGTGGGGTACAGTGAACACAATCTTTGTGGGGTACAGTGAACAAAATCTTTGTGGGGTACAGTGAACACAATCTTTGTGGGGTGCAGTGAAGACAATCCTTGTGGGGTGCAGTGAAGACAATCCTTGTGGGGTGCAGTGAACAAAATCTTTGTGGGGTACAGTGAACACAATCTTTGTGGGGTGCAGTGAACAAAATCTTTGGGGGGTACAGTGAACACAATCTTTGTGGATTACAGTGAACACAATCTTTGTGGGGTGCAGTGAAGACAATCCTTTTGGGGTGCAGTGAACACAATCTTTGTGGGGTACAGTGAACACAATCTTTGTGGGGTGCAGTGAACAAAATCTTTGGGGGGTACAGCGAACACAATCTTTGTGGGGTACAGTGAACACAATCTTTGTGGGGTGCAGTGAAGACAATCCTTTTGGGGTGCAGTGAACACAATCTTTGTGGGGTACAGTGAACTCAATCTTTGTGGGGTGCAGTGAAGACAATCCTTGTGGGGTGCAGTGAAGACAATCCTTGTGGGGTGCAGTGAACAAAATCTTTGGGGTATACAGTGAACACAATCTTTGTGGGGTACAGTGAACACAATCTTTGTGGGGTTCAGTGAAGACAATCCTTTTGGGGTGCAGTGAACACAATCTTTGTGGGGTACAGTGAACACAATCTTTGTGGGGTGCAGTGAAGACAATCCTTTTGGGGTGCAGTGAACACAATCTTTGTGGGGTACAGTGAACACAATCTCATACTTCTGAAGCTTTGAGGGTGCTGCCTGTTCCATACTCCTCCTCCTCCTCATCCATCCTTTTAGGTGTACAAACAATAGTAATTGGGGCCTAGTGTGCTTCTGTACGTGTGAGATACATACACTTTTTTTGATCATATTTCCTATTCCGCTATTCAATAAAAACCTTTGGGGATCAATTAAATTGCGGAATAGTCTGTGTCGGTACGTGTGAGATGCACCTTTCCAAGTTTTTGGGGTTCATCTCATACTTCTGAAGCTTTGAGGGTGCTGCCTGTTCCATACTCCTCCTCCTCCTCATCCATCCTTTTAGGTGTACAAACAATAGTAATTGGGGCCTAGTGTGCTTCTGTACGTGTGAGATACATACACTTTTTTTGATCATATTTCCTATTCCGCTATTCAATAAAAACCTTTGGGGATCAATTAAATTGCGGGATTGTCTGTGTCGGTACGTGTGAGATCCACCTTTCCAAGTTTTTGGGGTTCATCTCATACTTCTGAAGCTTTGAGGGTGCTGCCTGTTCCATACTCCTCCTCCTACTGCTCAACCATCCTTTTAGGTGTACAAACAATAGTAATTGGGGCCTAGTGTGCTTCTGTACGTGTGAGATACATACACTTTTTTTGATCATATTTCCTATTCCGCTATTCAATAAAAACCTTTGGGGATCAATTAAATTGCGGAATAGTCTGTGTCGGTACGTGTGAGATCCACCTTTCCAAGTTTTTGGGGTTCATCTCATACTTCTGAAGCTTTGAGGGTGCTGCCTGTTCCATACTCCTCCTCCTCCTCATCCATCCTTTTAGGTGTACAAACAATAGTAATTGGGGCCTAGTGTGCTTCTGTACGTGTGAGATACATACACTTTTTTTGATCATATTTCCTATTCTGCTATTCAATAAAAACCTTTGGGGATCAATTAAATTGCGGGATAGTCTGTGTCGGTACGTGTGAGATCCACCTTTCCAAGTTTTTGGGGTTCATCTCATACTTCTGAAGCTTTGAGGGTGCTGCCTGTTCCATACTCCTCCTCCTCCTCATCCATCCTTTTAGGTGTACAAACAATAGTAATTGGGGCCTAGTGTGCTTCTGTACGTGTGAGATACATACACTTTTTTTGATCATATTTCCTATTCCGCTATTCAATAAAAACCTTTGGGGATCAATTAAATTGCGGAATAGTCTGTGTCGGTACGTGTGAGATCCACCTTTCCAAGTTTTTGAGGTTCATCTCATACTTCTGAAGATTTGAGGGTGCTGCCTGTTCCATACTCCTCTTCCTCATACTCCCTTTAGGGTAGGAAAAAATTTAATCAGGCCTAGTCTGTGTTTGTACGTGTGAGATACACAGTTTTTTATCCTATTCCGCTATTCAATACACACCCTTTTGGTGTAAAAAACATTAAATTGCGGCATAGTTTGCATATTTGACTGTGAGATACACCCGTGCGATACTGTTGTTCTTTTGTTCTGCTATTCAATAAAGACCTTTCTAGGGCAAGATCTTAAATTTCAGAAATATGAGGAGAGCGTCAAATAGGGGCCGTGGCCTGGGTCGTGGTGCTGCTGCTAGAGCTCCTGTTGCAAGGAGAGGACGTGGTCGATCTGTGCCAGCTACACGCACAAGTGAAACACCTTCCTCAAGTGTGAGTAGGCGACAGAACCTGCATCAGTATTTGGTAGGGCATCATACGCCTCTAGAAGTGATGAGGCCAGAACACGTAGAGGCGATAGTAGATTGGTTTGCTGCTGACAGTGCCTCCAGTTCCTTCACATTGTCTCCCACCCAGTCTACTGCAGAAAGGTCAGAGTTGGCACCTGCAGCCAATGTCCAACCGTCTTTCACCTCACCCCCTTGCAAATCAGGCAAGCAGTCTGAGCCCCAAGCCATACAGCAGTCTCTTATTCTTTTTGAGGACTCTGTCAGCAGGGTTTCCCAGGGCCATCCACCTAGCCCTGCCCCAGAAGTGGAAGAGATTGAGTGCAGCGATGCCCAACCACTTATTTCTCAAGATGAGTACATGGAAGGACCATCACAGCACGTCTCCGATGATGACGAAACGCAGGTGCCAACTGCTGCGGCGTTCAGCATTGTGGAGACCGACAGGGAGGGCAGGGGTGAAGACTGGGTGGAAGATGATGTGGAGGACGATGAAGTCCTCGACCCCACATGGAATGAAAGTCATGCAGGTGACCTGAGTAGTTTGGAGGAAGAGGCGGTGGTCGCACAGAGCCACCAGCACAGCAGAAGAGGGAGCAGGGTGCAGAAGTGGAGCGGCCGTGCCTCTAGACACTACGCCTGCTACTGCCCAACGCAGCAAGGGAACGAGCGCACCAAAGTCAGCTCAAAAGAGTTCTCTAGCGTGGAAGTTCTTTAGAAAATGTGCTGATGACAGGACACGAGTGGTTTGCACCCTGTGCAATCAGAGCCTGAAGCGAGGCATAAACCTTCTCAACCTGAGCACAACCTGCATGATCAGGCATCTAAGTGCAAAGCACGAGCTGCAGTGGAGTACACACCTTCAAAACCAAGAAACGTCTCTGGCTCATCCTGCTTCCTCTTCTGCTGCAGTCTCGGCCGCTCCAGCCACCTCTGTAGTCATACCGGCACCTGCCACCCCGCAAACAGACAATCTGTCAGCAACACCACCACCTGGGTCACCAACAACCATCTCCACAATGTCCCGTGGAAGCGTTCAGCTTTCCATCTCCCAAACACTTGAGAGGAAGAGGAAGTACCCCCCTACCCACCCGCGATCCCTGGCCCTGAATGCCAGCATTTCACAATTATTGGCCTTTGAAATGCTGTCATTCCGTCTGGTGGAGACGCCCAGTTTTAAAAAGCTTATGTCGGTGGCTGTCCCACAGTACGTCGTGCCCAGCCGCCACTACTTTTCCAGGCAAGCCATCCCTTCCCTGCACAACCAAGTGGGGGAAAAAATCAGGTGTGCACTGCGCAACGCCATCTGTGCCAAGGTCCACCTAACTACCGATACGTGGACCAGTAAGCACGGTCAGGGGCGTTATATCTCCCTAACGGCACACTGGGTAAATGCAGTGGCGGATGGGCCTGAGGCAGATAGCAATTTGGCGCATGTCCTTCCACCACCGAGGATTGCAGGGCGCTTCAGTTTGCCTCCTGTTCCTAACTCATCCTACTCCGCTACCTCATCCTCTACCGCCTCCTCATCCGGACAGCGTAATACCTTCACCACAAACTTCAGCACGGCCAGGGCTAAACGACAGCAGGCAGTTTTACAACTTGCCTGTTTGGGGGACAAACCACACACCGCGCAGGAGTTGTGGAGGAGCATGGAACAGCAGACAAATGAGTGGTTGCTGCCAGCGAGCCTCAAGCCCGGCCTGGTGGTGTGCGATAACGGGCGAAATCTCATAGCAGCTCTGGGCCTAGCCGGTTTGACGCACATCCCTTGCCTGGCGCATGTGCTGAATTTGGTGGTGCAGAGGTTCCTTAAAAACTACCCCGATATGTCAAAGCTGCTGCAGAAAGTGCGGGCCGTCTGTGCGCACTTTCGGCGTTCTCACCCTGCTGCTGCTCGCCTGGCAGCGCTGCAGCGTAACTTCGGCCTTCCCACTCACCGCCTCATATGTGACGTGCCCACAAGGTGGAACTCCACCTTGCACATGCTGCAAAGACTGTGCGAGCAGCAGCAGGCCATAGTGGAGTTTCAGCTGCAGCACGCACGCGTGAGTCGCTCTGCGGAACAGCACCACTTCACCACCAATAACTGGGCCTCCATGCGAGACCTGTGTGCCTTGTTGCGCTGTTTTGAGTACTCCACCAACATGGCCAGTGGCAATGACGCCGTTCTCAGCTTAACTATCCCACTTCTATGCCTCCTTGAAAAAACAATTCGGGCGATGATGGAAGATGATGTGGCACAGGATGAGGAGGAGGAGGAGGAGGATGAAGAGGTAACATTTCAAAGGCTTTCAGGGCAGTCATTCGCAAGGGGCTCCGAGGGTGGGTTCCTGCACACACAAATGCCAGGGACACAATTGCCCAGCAGGGGCACAGTTCTGGAGGATGAGGAGGAGGAGGAGCTGGAGGAGGAGCTGGAGGAGGAGATGGAACCATGTTCACAGCAGGGTGGCACCCAGGCCAGCTCATGGCCATCACTGGTGCGTGGCTGGGGGGATACAGAGGACACGGACGATACACCTCCCACAGAGGACAGCCTTTCGTCGCCTCTGGGCAGCCTGGCACACATGAGCGATTACATGCTGCAGTGTCTCCACAACGACCGCCGAGTTGCCCACATTCTAACTTGTGCTGATTACTGGGTGGCCACGCTGCTGGATCCCCGTTACAAGGACAACGTACCGTCCTTAATTCACTCACTGGAGCGCGATCGCAAGATGCGCGAGTACAAGCGCACGCTGGTAGATGCGATGCTGCTGGCATTCCCATCTGACAGCGGGGCCACAGTGGAAGCACAAGGCAGAGGAGGAGGAGGAGGAGGAGGTCGCCAACGCAACCAGGGCACCGCCAGCACCTCAGAAGGCAGGGTTATCATGGCCGAAATGTGGAAAAGCTTTGTCAGCACGCCACAACAAACAGCAGCACCAGCAGCTCAGATGGAACGTCTTAGCAGGAGGCAGCATTTTACCAACATGGTGGAGCAGTATGTGTGCACACGCCTACATGTAGTGAATGAGGGGTCTGCCCCCTTCAACTTCTGGGTCTCCAAATTGGGCACATGGCCTGAGCTTGCCCTTTACGCCTTGGAGGTGCTGGCGTGCCCTGCAGCCAGTGTATTATCTGAACGGGTATTTAGCACGGCTGGGGGCGTTATAACAGACAAGCGCAGCCGCCTGTCCAGAGACAATGTGGACAAGCTCACGTTCATTAAAATGAACCAGGCATGGATCCCACGGGACTTTTCCGTACCTTGTGCAGAATAGCAATGGATACCGACCTTACCCACCCATTGTTCCATTTTTGCTCTTTCTCACTCTTTTGGGGTGTACCCTCATTTAAAATTTGTGAAAAGAAGCAGTGTTGGCTACCTCGTCCTCCTCCTCAGGGCCAGATTAACGTAGGGGCTATTGGAGCTGCAGCTCCAGGCCCCTACCTTTTATATAGGCCCCGGGTTGGCCATATTCACTGTGACCGCTCTTCTGTCACTTGTAAACACAGAAGTCTGGCTTCTATGCTCGCTTCCCCAGGCAGCACCCTCAGAACCTCCCCACACAGCGCGAAGGCCTGACAAGGAGGGACAGTTGCCGATGCATGGATGTGTTTATGGGCTTCAGAGACAGCATCCCATGTTGAATTAGGCATGCATGGCTGCACCCTTCCTCCTCTGGGTGCATGCCAAGGCACGGCCCTTAAGGCCCTTCAAAATCCTCAGCACCAAGACCATGATGCTCTTAATCCGGCCCTGGTCCTCCTCCACCGCCGCTTCCACCTACACCGCCCATAGGTGTGCGCAGCCTATTGCATTAGGGTGTGCACCCCAAAGTTGAAATACACATGCATGTGTTTGCCTACATGTACATGGCCCCGATACATTACTCTCCCTGCTGGCAAAGAGAAATAGAGCAGAGCAGGTCCGAGGGAGATCTTTCCCATCTCCTCACTGGCAAACAGAGCGATAATGCTATGTGCCCTAGGTGATTAGGGTGTGCCCAGGTACACCCGGCACACCCTGTGCGCACGCCTATGACACCGCCACATCCACCACCACCTCAACCTCCCTCCTACTCCATATGGGCCTCGTCCTTCAGAGATGAAGAACATTGTTTTATTTTTCTGTTTTTTTTTTGTTGTTTTAAGTTATTTCCCTATCCACATTTGTTTGCAGAGCACTTGCCATGCTCTTAACTACGTTTTGCTGCCATTTGCAGCACTCTAGCCCTTTCCATTGGTGTTTTAGAGTCATTTTAGTGCCTTAAAGTTCGGGTCCCCATTGACTTCAATGGGGTTCGGTGTCCGGGTAAAGTTCGGTAAAAGTCCGGGACACGGACCCGGACTTTTTTTTAAAGTTCGGCCGAACCCGTCGAACACGGACATCTAGGTGTCCGCTCAACCCTAATCATGAACTTTTCTAGGCACCAAAAGGACATTTGTACTTTGATTTGTCTTCCCACCTTTACTTATACGGGGAAAACTACACAGGAACTGAAGAATCGCATCTCCCGGCATTGACCAGAAGATGAATCCTGTGTTACCAGTTTCTAAGGAATGTGGGCATATGAAGAATGAACCCCAGACCAAGAAGGGATGGGGGATGTTGGGAGTGAAATATACTGCTTCTGAAAAAATGGAAAGTATGGTGGATAAAAAGATTGAGGTGACTATAGGAGGCTGGCCGCCTAGCATGGGCCCCATTCAGACAATGCTTTGCATTATCTGAATAAAGGCAAAGCATTCTCTGATTGGATGAGGTGAAAAGGTGGGACAGTGACATCACACTTTCCACCTTGTCCAATTAGAGAACGCATTGCATTCAATCAAAAAACGCAAAGCAATATCTGAATGGTGCACATGGCAGGGGGAAAACCTCCTGTGTTCACAATGCACCAGACAGGAGCTGCAATCAATTGGAGATCTCTGGAGTTGGTTGTCTACATCAGTGATTTCCATCTTCCACTGGGATCAATACATTGATTACATTGGTCCACGTTGGAACAATGGAACTTTTAAAAAAAAAAAATACCATGCCTGGAATTCATCTTCCAAAAACAGATATTACAGAAACAAGTGTAAGACTGGCCATATCGCTCAATCAACTTTGGTACAGCCAGCCTATCGGATTCTCTTGCAATTATCGCTAGTGGCTGCTATGGCCACTAGCAATAATCATTGTCTTCTCCCGGCGGGGATGGCTTTTTCCGCCTGTCCCCTCCCACTCTGCCGGGAGAAGACGATTGCTGATTCACCTGTCAGCACTGTCTGTGCTAATGGGGGAATCATGCAAATTTCCTTCCTGCAACCTCTGGGAGAATGTTGGGAGACATCGGCCGATTCAAAAAATAAAAATGGCCAACATTCGGCCCGTGTGTATGCTGGAAAACTATCAGCTGACCGGCTCCCAATCAGCACTCTCAGCCAATGGCTGAGAGCGCTGATCAGAGTGTTCTGGGGGGGGGGGCGTTCCCCTATCAGAACACAACAGTCCAGTGGGGGAGATTGCTGTACTAACAACGGATCGTACAGTGGCTCTGACCAGCGCTGACAGTATTTTGTCGTTCAACTGAAAAAACTCATAGTGTGTACCAGGCTTAAAGGGCCATACACACTATAAGATTTTCTGAAGACTTTTTCCTTCAGATTTACCTTTTCTATGTAGTGCAAGGGCCTGCCAGATTGCATACAAATTGAAAGTGTTTAGGTTTGACCTTTATATTATATGGTTTTGGTAAATCTAAAGGAAAAAGTCTTCAGAAAATCTTATAGTGTGTATGGCCCATTAGTCATAGGGGGTTATTTACTAAAGCTGGAAAGTGCAAAATCTGCTGCAAATCTGCATAAAAACCAATCAGCTTCCGGATTTTTATTGCCAAACCTTAATTGAACAAGCTGAAATTGGAAGCTGATTGGCTACCATGTACAGCTGCTCTAAATTCTAAGTGCACCAGTTTTAGTAAATCTCCCCCATAATCTCCATTGAGACCTTCTGGGTATAGTCACCTCAATCTGTTTATCCACCACACCTCAGTACAGGACCCAGAAGCTAGTGGAGATCACTAGAGTCGCAGTGTCTACTTTAGTGACTTCCAGCTTCCAGGGGGATCAGCCAGGTATAGTATAAAAAAAATTACATTAGTCCAAGCTGGACCAATGTAACTATATAGAAAGAAACCATACCTGGATTCTTCTTTACCATTATATTGTTGTAGGCAGTGGAAAAACAGAATATGGACTATCACCGGGAATTCTCCGCTGCTCTAGTATTGTCATAGTTACAATTTGTTAAATTAATTTTTTCCTTTTAATTGATTTTTGGGTATTTTGTAGCCAAGGAGTTAATGCATTTTTTTAATAATGGTAATTAATTGTAGCATATTCATGAATGGATCTTATGAATAAATATAGAGTTTGCAGTGGGAAGTGAGTCTGATGCTGTGTCGGTGCGGCTTCTAGTTTTGAGCAATATCTAATTAGACACATTTGTTGTATTAATTATACATGCACCTGTGGAAGAGTGAGGACACTGGAAACCATTGTGCCGCTTGTATATACTAATGTACTGTTTAATAAAGAGTTTTATTGAGGGAGCAAGAAGAAGTGTGGATTGCGGCAGTAACTTATTTGGTATATATATCTTTTTTCAGCGAGAACGTAGGGGAATGCACTTAATGTATGTAATGGCAAGGGTGCTGTGGGGTCTCTTGTTGCTGGCTGCTTGGGGATCTATTGCTGCAAGGGCGAATCTATTGTTGAGGGAAGGTCTATTGTTGCTAGTGGAGGTTTTGTAGCTTGGGGGGGGGGGGGCAATAGTTGCTGGGAGGAGTCTGCTCTTAAGGGAAAGGTCTATTAATGCTGGCAGCTGGGAAATCTGTTGTTGCTGTTGGGGCTCTATTGTTGTTGGGGGGGGATTTTGTTTTGGGGGGTGTCTACTGTTACTGGCTGCTGAGGGATCTATTGTCCCTGGGGAATATATTGTTGTTGGGAAGGATCTACTGTCAAGAGAGGGGTCTATTGATGCTGGTTGCTATGAGCTCTATTGTTGCTGGTGGGGGGTTATTTTTGCTGGGGCAGTATTTTGTTTCAGGTGGGTCTATTGTTGCTGGTGGGGGGTTATTGTTGCTGGGGCAGTATTTTGTTTCAGGTGGGTCTATTGTTGCTTGCTGCAGGTTTTTTTTTTACCGGTTTTCATTAAAAAATTCCATCCAAATTCCATCCTCCTAGATTGTAAGCTCTACGGTGCAGGGCCCTCTGATTCCTCCTGTATTGAATTATATTGTAACTGTTCTGTATGCCCGCATGTTTTAAAGCTCTGCGAAAACTGTTGGCGCTATATAAATCCTGTATAATAATAATACAAATTACTTGTGACCACATATATGATACTTGGATTTGTATTCTCTAAAAGGGCAGTACTAGGTGGGTAGGGGGTTGAACTAAGTAACAGTTTTACTTGTTAAAAAGCGGCGACTCAGAAGGAGTCGCCTATTCTCTGAGAAATAAGGCGATATACAGTATTGCACAAAAGTCAGTACACACCTCACATTTTTGTAAATATTTTATTATATCTTTTCATGTGACAACACTGAAGAAATGACACTTTGCTACAATGTAAAGTAGTGAGTGAACAGCTTGTATAACAGTGTAAATTTGCTGTCCCCTCAAAATAACTCAACACACAGCCATTAATGTCTAAACTGCTGGCAACAAAAGTGAGTACACCCCTAAGTGAAAATGTCCAAATTGGGAATACTGCCCTGCAGCCCAGTCTCTGAAGGGAGGGATCATGCTCTGCCTCAGTATGTCACAGTACATGTTGGCATTCATGGTTCCCTCAATGAAATGTAGCTCCCCAGTGCTGGCAGCACTCATGCAGCCCCAGACCATGACACTCCCACCACCAAGCTTGACTGTAGGCAAGACACACTTGTCTTTGTACTCCCCACCTGGTTGCCACCACACAAGCTTGACACCATCTGAACCAAATAAGTTTATCTTGGTCTCATCAGACCACAGGACATGGTTCCAGTAATCCATGTCCTTAGTCTGCTTGTCTTCAGCAAACTGTTTGCGGCCTTTCTTGTGCATCATCTTTAGAAGAGGCTTCCTTCTGGGATGACAGCCATGGAGACCAATTTGATGCAGTGTGGGGCATATGGTCTGAGCACTGACAGGCTGACCCCCTACCCCTTCAACTTCTGCAGCAATGCTGGCAGCACTTATATGTCTATTTCTCAAAGGCAACTTCTGGATATGACGCTGAGCATGTGCACTCTTTCTTTGGTTGACTATGGCGAGGCCTGTTCTGAGTAGAACCTGTCCTGGTAAACCGCTGTATGGTCTTAGCCTCCGTGCTGCAGCTCAGTTTCAAGGTCTTGGCGATCTTCTTATAGCCTAGGCCATCTTTATGTAGAGCAACAATCCTTTTTTTCAGATCCTCAGAGAGTTCTTTGCCATGAGGTGCCATTTTGAACTTCCAGTGACCAGTATAAGAGAGTGAGAATGATAACACCAAATTTATCACACCTGCTCCCCATTCCCACCTGAGACCTTGTAACACCGAAGAGTCACATGATACAGGGGAAGGAAAATGGCTAATTGGACCCAGTTTGGACATGTTCACTTAGGGGTGTACTCACTTTTGTTGCCAGCGGTGTAGACATTAATGGCTGTGTGTTGAGTTATTTTAAGGGGACAGCAAATTTACACTGTTATACAAGCTGTACACTCACTACTTTACATTGTAGCAAAGTGTCATTTCTTCAGTGTTGTCACATGAAAAGATGTAATAAAATATTTACAAAAATGTGAGGGGTGTACTCACTTTTGTGAGATACTGTATGTGTGTGTGTATATATATATATATATACATACACTATATTGTCAAAAGTATTGGGACGCCTACCTTTACACGCACATGAACTTTATTGGCATCCCTGTTTTAGTCCACAGGGTTCTATCTATAACTCATCTGGGAAGGCTGTCCACAAGGTTTAGGAGTGCGTGTATGAGAATGTTTTGACCATTCTTGACCATTGTGAGGTCAGGCGCTGATGTTGGGGAGAAGGCCTGACTTGCAGTCTCTGCTCTTATTCATCCCAAAGGTGTTTTTTCGGGTTGAGGTCAGGACTCTGTTCAGGCCAGTCAAGATCCTCCACCCCAAACTTGCTCATCCATATCTTTATGGACCTTGCTTAGGCAGTCGTCCTAATACTTTTGACTATATATATATATTTTTTTTTTTTTTCTTTAATTGCAGGGAAAAAATAAGTAAAATGTCAAATATAATTGCTTTACTTTGTGCGAATAATTATAGTGTACAGTGTATTTTAGTTTTAGGTAGTGCGTCCATTTGCTGATGAGGTCATTGCTGTTGCAGGGCCAACCACTTATAAGTGATTTGAATGCCTCGGTCTTACTGCAGACTCATGCTGGCAGTCTCTTGGGCCTCCATAAATCACTTTCACAACACACCAGTTGCTTCCTTGTCCCAGTGCTGTTTCATTTAAAGACAGCTATCACGGGTCTCCAAAATAAAATTTATTATGTCCTCAAAAACCTAAGAATGCAGGCCGTAGATCAAAGAGGAAGCAGGTTCTAAATATATAATAGAGCAGGAGCCAATGGAATTATAGATATATGAATGCCACAATCCTGTAAATGGCATCAACGAGTGTAAATAGAAGCATCACTTCTCACACTGACTGATAATACTGGACTAAAAGTGTACTTGAAGCATAGTCAGTACCATATCATCCAAGCTATTTTAACTGCTGCATAACTGAGAAGCAGCAGTTAAATATAGTACAGTGTATGTAGAGGCATAGAGTAGGTACCCAAATAAGCAGTAACTGCTCTAGGACGGACCTAAAGTGATTAAGTGATCATTTAATTAATCTGTATTACCATCTGTGGTTTGACACACATGCCGGCATTCATTTACCAATCAGAAAAATTGATAAATTTCCACAACGGCCAGTGGACATGCCAGCACCAAAATTGTTAAGAAGCTCACTAAATCGATTGAACAGAGGGTCTGTGGTTTACGATACTATATATAGATACATATATACACACGCAAACACATATACAAGTTATATATAATAATATTATTATTATGTTATATTAAAATATTGTGACATGGGGTAGTTGGCTCTCATGGTAGATGCATTTATGCAGTCCAACATAAGGTTTCCCACATCAAGGATCTTCTCCAGCTTAGGCAGAATATAAATACTGGAAAATGCCAAGCCTTACCAGTCTCTCTGACTGTGTTGTCCAACTCTCCTGGATACTTATGTCCTGCTGCACGGTCCACCACTGACCTATGCATTGGGGTTCTCCTGACACCCCCAAAAGGAGCTGACTTGACTACTGGAACTAAGACCCTTTGTCTCTTGGATTCTGGTTCGGACCCCTCGATGAGACCTTTCATCTCCCCTACTGGAAGCAGTCTTCAAACTAGGAGCCCTGAGCTATTCTCAGACCTGAGTATATAATGATACTGTACACCTGTGTGCAGGTTGCAGGTATCCAGCAAAACCCAGACACAGGATTACATTTTCTGGTCCAGAACTGCAGAATCCAGAGAAAGCCAAACACACATCAGCCCAGAAACACTAGTCTGGAAAGTCACATTTACCCTTAATGCGAATTCTGTGACACATTTTCCTATATTCTCACAGTGACAGAGGTTCGTACCGTCAAAATTCATACAGGTATATCTTCCCATGCAAGGGGTTCTCACCATCACTGCAAAAACATATCATTTAGCCTCCTGGCTATCTAGTGGCAACTTTACTGCTCCAAGTACCTCTTTAAGGTCTTCCTGACCATGAAGCACTTCCCAGTGTTTATGCACAGACATTGCACCTCAGCTTTGCGTATTTCTTACAGCTTATTAGCTGCTCTGTCCCTCATGGACTCTCTCTACAGCTTCCTAGCTGCTCATTCCCTCGTGGACTCTTTCTACAGCTTCCTACCGCATGGACTCTCTCTCAGGCCCAGGCCTTGGCCTGTCTCAACCTAGACATCATAGTGCACACCAGCACCTCTCTCAGCTCCCTTCACACACTGACCTCCTCAAGAGGGTGGGGGCTCTGAGCTCTATCTCTGGTCCTCATATGAAGCCAGCACACACCTGTGCCATTAGTGTGCTTGCTGCTTAAGGCCCCTTTCACACAACGTCAGTTGTCATCCGTTTTTCGTCAGTTGTTATCCGTTTTTCGTCAGTTGTTATCCGTCTTTCATCCGTTGTCATCCGTTTTTACATAGAGATGCATTGATGTTAGTTTTTCATCCGTCAACGGATGGATGAAAAAACGGACAAACGGACAGCGTGTGTGAAAGGGGCCTAAAAAAAAAACTGGCATAAACCACCATTGTAAACAGTGGCGGGGGCTCAAGCTGCCACAAATATATATAAAGGTGCATCTCATAACTGAATATCATCACTGATTGCTGAAACTTCACTTCTACCAGGAAATTCTAAAGCACTTCATGCTTCTCTCTGCTGACCAGCTTTATGCAGATGCTGATTTAATTTCTCAGCTTGGGACCTGCCCACACTGCCAAAAGTACCAATACCTAGTTTATGATCATGATATCACTGTGCCTGATTGGCCAGCAAACTCGCCTGACCTAAACCCCATAGAGAATCTGTGGGGTATTTTCAAGAGGAAGATGAGAGACACCAGACCCAAAAATGCAGACGAGGTGAAGGACGCTATCAAAGCAACCTGGACTTCCATAACACCTCAGCAGTGCCACAAGCTGATTGCCTCCATACCACGCCGCATTGATGCAGTAATTCAGGCAAAAGGAGCCCTGACCAAGTATTGAGTGCATACTATACCTACATGGACATGCTTTTTAGTAAGCCAACATTTCTGAATTAAAAACCTTTTTTTTTTTTGGTCTTATGTAATATTGTAATTTTCTGAGATACTGGATTTGGGGTTTTCACCAGCTGTAAGCCATAATTATCAAAATGAAAGAAAGAAATGCTTGAAATATATCACTCTGTGTGTAACGCATCTATATAAAATATGAGTTTCACTTTTTGAATTGAATTACTAAAATAAATTACTTTTGATGACATTCTAATTTTATGACATGTGCCTGTATATATATATATATATACTGTATATATGAAATTGAGTGTATGTGTGTGTGTTTTATATATACTGTATATAAATGTATATATAATTTAAGTGTGCTTGAACAGATTGTTACAGGTGTAGAATTGCCATGATCTACCCTTAGATTATAAGCTCTTTGAGGGCAAGGACTGATGTGAATTTACAACATATATGTAAAGCGCTGCGTAAATTGACAGAGCTATATAAGTATCTGTAATAAATCAATAAAATAAACCTAGATTTTAAACATTTGTAGTCCGGATAATTACAACTGATAGTTATTCCTTCTGTCTCTGGATAGAGTATAGTGGAATCCTTCTTAGTGATGTAGCAGTAAATACATGTTTTAATTTGAAGTGTCAGGAGGAAAAAGCTCTATTATTGGAAAATGTATACTTTGCTATTATTTAAATCAGCGGAGAAGCGATAATTATATTGCTTAGGACTGGTGCATGGGAAACTGGCAGTAAGAATTATTGTGGTGTTTTAGTATGTAATAAGAAGCAATCTCAGCTTTTACTTTCACACTGCGGGATCTATTTACAAAATGGGAATCTGACATAAGCCAAAGCACTGTGAAATACTGTGCAGCATCAGCAGTTTCTGGGCAGATTTTACCGCCTCATTATTTTTCCGTCACAGTAACTTACACCCGTAACATATAAATAGTTTTTCGATTGTCTATATCATCTGTTGACTAAAGCTGCAAAACTCTTGTTTTTTGCACACTAGCAATACCTATGAGATGATGGTGAGATGTCAACCCCTTCCTGCCCTTTAACAAGGTCTTTACACCCTTCTATGGCATTGCTCCCTCGCTGGATGGAAGGTAGGAGTGGCGATTTTGGCTCTGAGGAAGAGGGTCCTCCCTCGAAACGCGTAAGCCACATCAGGTTTTGAGGACGCCATCACGCTATCCAGCAGTAGAGAAGTGTCCTGGAAGCAAGCGGTGCCCATTTCCTATATGCTTGTTCATATGCTACGTTTGTGAGTATATTGTACGCTACCCTTCTTTGATTTTAATAAACTTTTAAGTGGTAATGCACAAGGTCGGTGCGCCCTTCTCTTGTTGTTTTCTTGTAGTGCCTTTTGGATACCCTTGGTCCTGAGGGGGGCAGCAAGACCACTTCATTTGTGTCATAAAACCGCCTAGAAGATTCACCTTTCCGCATACCAATTGAGCGCAGGAGAGATATTGTTGCTTTCACAGGGGTGGCTGGGGAGCAGTAAAAACTGGCCACCCATCTAAGACATAACATGCAGGCAGAGGGGACTTTACACATGTCACAGCCACAATTCTTTGTGGCCACAGAAAATTCAACTCGGCACGTGGAGTTTGACAAATGGCACCCCTTTGTCAAACTTGCTCACTGAAGGTAAAGGGGCTGTGCTGCAACCGCTAGCCAAACAGCTAATAAAAAAAAAAAAAACTCATTCAATAGGCAGCAGGATCACCTCCTGATCACCTAGAAGCCAATGCTCTGCCCCTCTCTGAAAAGTTATCCACAATGGATCGTTTTTTGGAGGATGGTAGACACTGCCACCTGTATAAAAGAGGCCTGAATATTGTCAAGAAGAATGTATACAAAGTCATGGCCCGGGTAAGGACACAACTATCATAATAATGAGTGAGGTCTTTTGAGATTTGCATAAGTTAGTATACATAGCCCCAAAAGAATAGTAAAACATGTTAAATTTGTTTAAAAAAAAAAATGGAATGTTGCATTTGAAAATGTAATTTTCAGCCAACAGGTGGAGTTATTGGGTCTTTTCTCCCGGCTGGCCCTAGCAGTTTTACTGAAAAATATGCCAGTTTATATAGAGCTCAAAGATGAAATGTACACATACAAATATATGAGTCAGAAAAGTGACTTATCCTCCTTTCTTTCAGAAGGGAAATTAAGAAGTTTCAGATAGAGAGTGATAGTCTGAAACTGAACAGCTGCTGCTAAGCTATCTCTTTAGAAAACCCATAGGGGTTGATTTACTAAAACCGGAATGTGGAAAATCTGGTGCAGCTCTGCATACAAACTAACCAGGTGGTTCCAGGTTTAAGGGCCGATTCACACTGGTCTGACATGCTTTCCGAATTCGAGAGCACAAGTCACATGACATGTCAAAATCAATGGTTCCCTATGAGAGCCATCTCAACTGGTCTGACTTGTGTCAATCCGACTTTGAAAAAGGTTCCTGCACTTCTTTGGTCTGACTTGGGCATGTTTACAGCCCATTGATTTGAATGTAAGTAGCATTCAAGTCAGATCATTATCTTAACTGACCTGACTTGTGGCATGCGACTTGTTCTCTGAGGATCTTGAAGGGTAACCCCACGCCAAAATTAAAAACTAAAAAACATGGCCCCCATCCCCCGCTACCAAGACCAAAATAGGCCCTTTGAGTCTGGTATGGATTTTGAGGTAAAACCCCACGCCAAAAAACAAAACAACGACACGGGGTCCCCCCCCCAAAATCTATACCAGACCCATATCTGAGCATGCAGCCCAGCAGGCTCGCTCCTCCCCCCAGAACATACCAGGCCACATGCCCTCAACATAGGGGGATGGGGACTCTTCCCGACAACCTTGGGTGGTGGTTGTTGGCATCTTTGGGCAGGGGGCTTATCAGAATCTGGAAGCCCCCTTTAAAAAAGGGGGCTCTGGATCCTGCCCCCCCATGTGAATAAGTATGGGGTACATTGTACTCCTACCTATTCACCCAAAAAAAAAGCAGTGTAGTGTTACAAAAAAACAAGAGAGAGAGTTTGACAGGCACTTTATTGAAATTGAAGAATGTCCCCGTCATAGCTCCAACGTGTCTTATTTCTTCCGGTACCCCCACCAATGTCTTCTTTCTCCAGTTCAGTGACCAATGTCTTCTTCCTCTGGTCTTCTCCCTCCGCTGATGTTTTCTACCCCAGGTGATGATCTCTCCCTCCGGTTATGTCTTCTCCCTCCGCCGATGTCTTCTTGATCCCACTGCCGCCGACCCGCTAAAAATTAAAAAAACAGTCCTTCACCAACGCTGGCTGCCACCGTTGTGTCAGTTCAAATGTCTGCCAGTTCTTATATAGCCATGGGGTGTGGCCATCTGGTGACGTCTCTCTGTGACTCCGCCCCTTGGGATGTCATGAATAAATAAATAAATTGATACATGTGGTGTGAGGTTTCATCCATACCAGAAGCAAAGGAATTGTTTTGATTGGTCAAAGGACAAGTCACAATCATCTCAAAGTCGGATCAAAGTCAGGTCCTGTTCATTAAAGTCGCATGGAAGTCGGACATGAAGTCGTAGGGCAAAGTCGGATCAGAAATTGTGCGACTTCCATGTTGGATCAGTGTAAACATAGCCTTATTGTCACAGCTTAATTGAAGAAGCTGAAGTTAGAAGCTGATTGGCTACCATGTACACCTGCACCAGATTTTAGTAAATCAACCCCATTAGGTGTTGTGACACCAGTATCACGGTTGCATCTTGTAGTTATTGTGCCATTACATTTTTCCCTTTAACTACCATAAGTGTCACAAATAAACATGTACACTTCAATTTGGGAAATAAAATGGTCCATTAAGGTGACTTTCCACCTTTCCCCTCAAACAAATACAGAAAAAAATCAGAGGAGCAACCATGTACACATACTGCATATGGTATTTTAGATATAGGTCTTTACTTCTCTGCAGAGCTACTCCAGTACTCTTTTCTGCACACCATTTCCTAATTAAACAATTCAGCAGATGCACTTACTAAAAGGTGTTGATTTAAAGTATATCCATGGTCAAAATGTAAAATCATAAATTATTATTAGGTGTTCTTGCATTGCAAGACCACTTACTGTTATCTCACATATATATTCTTATTATTATAGCCAAATTTACCACCCTAACTCCTCCCACAGTTTTTACACTATATAGACAGTAATATATCGAAATGGATGAAAATGGATGAAAACAGATGACAACGGATGAAAAACGGATGACAATGGATGAAAAGAGATGAAAACAGATGAAAAACGGATGAAAACGGATGACAACGAATGACAAGGGTTGAAAAATAGATGAAAATGGATGAAAACGGAAGACAACGAATGAAAAACAGATGAAAATGGATGAAAAACAGATAAAAAAGGATGACAACGGATGAAAACGGATGAAAACGGATGACAACGGATGATAACGGATGACAACGGATGATAATGGATGAAAAACAGATGACAACGGATGAAAAACAGATGAAAATGGATGAAAAACAGATAAAAAAGGATGACAACGGATGAAAACGGATGACAACGGATGAAAACGGATGACAACGGATGATAACGGATGACAACGGATGATAATGGATGAAAAACAGATGACAACGGATGACAATAGATGATAACGGATAAATATGGATGAAAAACCGATGCAAATGGATGAAAATGGATGAAAAACAGATGACAACGGATTAAAAAAATGATGAAAAAGGATGACAACGGATGAAAAACAGATGACAATGGATAAATATGGATGAAAAAAGGATGAAAACAGATGACAACAGATGAAAAATTTATGAAAAACTAATAAAAAAAAGATGAAAAAAGGATGAAAAACTGATAACTAAGGAAAAAAAATGGATGAAAAACCAATGATAAAGGATGAAAAACTGATGACAAAGGATGAAAAACTGATGTTGACTGAAAAAAACTGATGACAAAAAACGTGACTGAACTGATGAAATGAACAGTCCATATGTGGGAAAGGGCCTTATAGTGATATTAAACCCTCATTTTTTTAAGCCCTTTCAGCAGCTGATTTATTCACTTACTCAATATGCAGCTTCTTCCTCTTGCAACCCTTGCCTATGTTCTAAATTAAGCTAATGCCATGACTCCTGCCCCATTTTTACTTTCCTGTTTCAGGGTTGCTCCTTTCTCTTGCAGCATCCTTTGGAGCCACTCTTGCATGCAGGGAATAGAGTTGTGTCTCCCTACACTGTGTTCATCAATAGAAACACACAGCCTCATAGTTCAAGATAGCAAAACACCTCCCCTTCTACTTCTCCCCCCCCCCTCCTTCTCCAAGCTAACAGACTAACTCCAGACTGCATTGTCCATTGTAACCTCTTTCCTGGAAGACAGGAAGTTCAGGGAAGCAGCACTAAGACAGCAAGAGCCACCAGCATTAAAAATTGTAAACTGCAAGTGCTGGGATAAGAATTTTAACACATACCATACTGGGAAATGTTTATTTTATTGTGCTTATTGTGTTAAACAAAATATGTTGAGGGTTTATTTCTACTTTAGGGCTGGAAACTGAAAGACTTGCTACCCCATCAAATGAGAATTCCCATGCCAATAAAAAAAAAAAAAAAATACCAATTCTCTGCTGCTTTATCTACTGTAGCTAACCTGATAACGGAATCACTCACATTTATTCATTACAACAAACTCACTTCTGTTAGGGATTTTGTTCAAATGCTTCATGTCAAATTAATGCTGCTGGCATTGTATTCATACTGCTGTAGATTTATACTTTTCTAAATATAGTTCAGTACATGCTCCAGATTCCTGATCTGCATTTCCATTTTGTGCATGTGTGTATGCCGTTCACCAGCCACAATATTCCTACATTAAACCCAATACAATGTCTTACTCCTTAGAAATAAACATTTTACATTTTCAAATACAAGACTGCAGAACATATTCCTTTTTACAAAAATATGTTTTACCGACCGCAAATATAAAACTGTAAACATTCAGGGTCATTTGCAAATTACAGGAGTGACTCGGATGACAAATGCAATTTGGTGACGATTAGAGTTGAGCGAACACCTGGATGTCCGGGTTCGGCGGGTTAGACCAAACTTAAAAAAAAAGTCCGGGTTCGTGAACCGGACTTAACCCGAACTTTGCCCTGATCTCGAACCCCATTGTAGTCAATAGAGACCCGAACTTTTGAGCACTAAAATGCCTCTAAAACAAACATGGAAAGGGCTAGAGGGCTGCAAATGGCAGCAAACTCATCTTAACAAACAAATGTGGATAGGGAAATAACTTAAAATAACATAAAAAACAGAAAAATAAAAAATAATCATCTTGAATGATGTAGGAGGAGGACGAGGCCCATATGGAGTTGGAGGTTGAGGTGGCGGTGGATATGGCGATGTAGGTGGAAGCGGCGGCGGCGGTGGAGGAGGACAAGGCCCATATGGAGTAGGATGTTGAGGTGGCGGTGGATGTGGTGGTGTAGGTGGAAGCGGCGGTGGAGGAGGACGAGGTAGCCAACACTGGTTTTTGTTTTTAATTTTATTTCTTTTTAAATTAGGGTAAACCCCAAAAAGAGTGAGAAAGAACAAAAATGCAACAATGGTTGGGTAAGGCCGGTATACATGTATAAGGAATAAGTCCTGCGAGCGACCCTGAGGCTCTAAATCGATCTGTTATTTGCCGCAGACACTCCACTTCTCATAATAGTGTGCTTAATTGAAATAAATATATAGTGTTGCGCAAATAAAAAATTATTAAATTAATTAATTTGTGCTTAAATTATTAAAAACCCACAATATTTATATGTGACATAATATTAAAGTGCCAATAGTCCTAATAAAGTGGTAAATATAATTTAATATAATAATCATAGAAAAGAGAAAATATATAGATATAAAAGGCCAGTGTGCAAAGTGCAAAAAGCCAATAAACAAAGTCCAAAATGTAATCCTAAAGTGATCTGTGCTCCCAGAGAGAAGTGACCAGAGTGTCACAGTGGACAGCCAGCCGTGCACTCCCTTGTGAATGGGTGCTCACCTCAAATCCTTAAAAAGAGCGAATAGATTGTTATCCCAAAAAGATCATCCATCCATATCCTTCAGGGCTCCTCTCATTCACAGGAGTTGCAGCGTCAATCAATGCAGTATATATGCTAACAAAAAGACTTGCAATAGTGTATGAAATCCTTAAACAATCAGCTTTTATTAAATAAAGGTGGATAAATCTCACTCACATTTGTAGGTGCAACACATGCACTTGAACAATAGCATCAAGTAAATGATGGAAATTGTGGTGGTATAGTGGGAGAGACTGATAGCTGACAGCCTCACCTAGACAATAGTGTATCGCTCCGTCCGTCCTTTCCCCTCCCCTACACGTGACGAAACAGGGATCACATGTCTTCCTCAGGGGGATATGTATATTCTGCACAAGGTACGGACAAGTCCTGTGGGATCCATGGCTGGTTCATTTTAATGAGCGTGAGCTTGTCCACATTGGCTATGGACAGGCGGCTGCGCTTGTCTGTGATAACGCCCCCAGTCATGCTAAATACACGTTCAGATAATACACTGATTGCAGGGCAGGCCAGCACCTCCAAGGCGTCAAGGGCAAGCTCAGGCCATGTGCCCAATTTGGAGAGCCAGAAGTTAAAGGGAGCAGACCCGTCATTCAGTACGTCTAGGCGTGTGCACACATACTGCTCCACCATGTTAGTGCTGGGTCGTGGTGCTGCTGGTGGAGCTCCTGTTGCAAGGAGAGGACGTGGTCGATCTGTGCCAGCTACACCTACAAGTGAAACACCTTTCTCAGCTGCGAGTAGGCGACAGAACCTTACAGCAGTATTTGGCAGGGCCTAATGCGCCTCTGCAAATGTTGAGGCCAGAACAGGTACAGGCGATAGTAGATTGGGTTGCTGACAGTACCTCCAGTTCCTTCACATTGTCTCCCACCCAGTCTTCTGCTGAAAGGTCAGAGTTGGCACCTGCAGCCGATGTCCATCAATCTTTCTCCTCACCCCCTTGCAAATCAGCCAAGCAGTCTGAGCCCCAAGTCATGCAGCAGTCTCTTCTTCTTTTTGATGACTCTGTTACCATGGTTTCCCAGGGCCATCCACCTAGCCCTGCCCCAGAAGAGGAAGAGATTGAGTGCACCGATGCCCAACCACTTATGTCTCCAGATGAGTACATGGGAGGACCATCGCAGCACGTCTCGGATGATGACGAAACACAGGTGCCAACTGCTGCGGAATTCCGAATTGTGGAGACCGACAAGGGTTGCAGGGGTGAAGACTGGGTGGAAGATGATGTGGAGGACAATGAGGTCCTAGACCCCACATGGAATGAACGTCATGCAGGTGACCTGAGTGGTTTGGAGGAAGAGGCGGTGGTCGTTCAGAGCCACCAGCACAGCAGAAGAGGGAGCAGGGTGCAAAAGCGGAGCGGCCGTGCCCTAGACACTACGCCTGCTACTGCACAATGCAGCAAGGGACCGAGCACACCAAAGCCAGCTCAAAGGAGTTCCCTAGCGTGGCAGTTCTTCAGACAATGTGATGATGACAGGACACGAGTGGTTTGCACGCTGTGCAATCAGAGCCTGAAGCGAGGCATAAACCTTCTCAACCTGAGCACAACCTGCATGACCAGTCATCTAAGTGCAAAGCAGGAGCTGCAGTGGAGTAGACACCTCAAAAACCAAGAAAGGTCTCTGGCTCCTCCTGCTTCCTCTTCTGCTGCAGTCTCGGCCTCTTCATCCACCTCTGTAGTGAGACCGGCACCTGCCACCTCTAAACAAAGGATCTGCCAGCAACACCACCACCTGGGTCACCAACAACAATCTCCACAATGTCCCGTGGAAGCGTTCAGCTTTCTATCTCCAAACACTGGAGCGGAAGAGGAAGTACCCCCCAACCCACCCGTGATCCCTGGCCCTGAATGCCAGCATTTCAAAATCCCTGGCCTTTGAAATGCTGTCATTCCGGCTGGTGGAGACGCAGAGTCTTAAAAGCCTTATGGCGGGGACTGTCCCACAGTACGTCGTGCCCAGCCGCCACTACTTTTCCAGGCAAGCCATCCCTTACCTGCACAACCAAGTGGGTGCCAAAATCAGGTGTGCACTGCGCAACGCCATCTGTGGCAAGGTCCAGCTAACTACAGATACGTGGACCAGTAAGCACGGTCAGGGACATTATATCTCCCTAACAGCACACTGGGTAAATGCAGTGGCGGGTGGGCCAGAGGCGGATAGCAGTTTGGCGCATGTCCTTCCACCACAGAGGATTGCAGTGCGCTTCAGTTTGCCTCCTGTTCCTAACTCCTTCTACTCCGCTACCTCATCCTCTACCGCCTCCTCATCCGGTCAGCGTAACACCTTCACCACCAACTTCAGCACAGCCAGGGGTAAACGATAGCAGGCAGTTTTAAAACTTGCCTGTTTGGGGGAAAAAAACACACACCGCGCAGGAGTTGTGGAGGGGCATTGAACAGCAGACCAATGAGTGGTTGGTGCCAGTGAGCCTCAAGCCTGGCCTGGTGGTGTGCGATAATGGGCGAAATCTCGTAGCAGCTCTGGGCCTAGCCGGTTTGACACGCATCCCTTGCCTGGCGCATGTACTGAATTTGGTGGTGCAGAGGTTCCTTAGAAATTACCCTGATATGTCAGAGCTGCTGCAGAAAGTACGGGCCGTCTGTGCGCCCTTTCGGCGTTCTCACCCTGCTGCTGCTCGCCTGTCAGCGCTGCAGCATAACTTCGGCCTTCCCGCTCACCGCCTCATGTGACATGCCCACAAGGTGGAACTCCACCTTGCACATGCTGGCCAGACTGTGCGAGCAGCAGCAGGCCATAGTGGAGTTTCAGCAGCAGAAAGCACGCATGAATCACTCTGCGAAACAGTACCACTTCACCACCAGTAACTGGGCCTCCATGAGAGACCTGTGTGCCTTGTTGCGCTGTAACATATGCAGACTAGGCCGCAATGTAATATTTTTTCCCTAAATGGGTGTTTATTGAATAGTGGAATAGAACAACAGTATCCAAAGGGTGTATCTCACAGTAAAATATGCAGACTAGGCCGCAATGTAATATTTTTTCCCTAAATGGGTGTTTACTGAATATAGGAATAGAACAACAGTATAGAAAGGGTGTATCTCACAGTAAAATATGCAGACTAGGCCGCAATTTATTTTTCTTCCCCTAAATAAGTTTTTATTGCAATGCGCAACACAACAGTATGCAATGGGTGTATCTCACTGTAAAATATGCAGACAGGACAGCAATTTACTTTTTCTCACCTAAATGGGTTTTTATTGCAAAGCGGAATACAACAGTATGCAATGGGTGTATCTCACTTTAACATATGCAGCCTAGGCCGCAATTAACTTTTTTTTCCCCTAAATGGGTTTTTATTGCAATGCGCAACACAACAGTATGCAATGGGTGTATCTCACTGTAACATATGCAGACAGGCCCGCAATTAACTCCCCCCCCCCCCTAAATGGGTTTTTATTGCAATGTGCAACACAACAGTATGCAATGGGTGTATCTCACTGTAACATATGCAGACAGGGCCGCAATTGACTTTTTTTCCCCTAAATGGGTTTTTATTGCAAAGCGGAATACAACGACCGTATGCAATGGGTGTATCGCACTGTAACATATGAATGAAAAGCTGAAAATTAATTGTCCCCTTAATTGGTGCTTGTTGAATAGCAGATTTGAAATGCAGTGTCTGTCTAAACGCTGTAAGTCACAGTAAAATATGAAGGAAAAAAGTTTTTTTCTTTTTAAATGCAGATTAAGCAGACACATATGCACTCAGCTTGCATTAAATGTGCAGCACCGCACGCCTAACAGACTGATAAAAGTTTTTTTTTCTCCTTTCTCCTCCTCACTGGGCTCAGGTCAGGGCATAAAGATTGTGCACTGCACCCCCACACAGTCAAATCAATGTAGATCGCTGTCGGATTACCCACTTAAGCCCCGGAGGATTTGGCTGCTCAAAGACCAGGCCCTATTTTGCGATTCGGCACTGCGTGAGTTTAACGGACAATTGCGCGGTTGTGCGACGCTTTACCCAAATGAAATTGACGTCCCCACAAACAGAGCTTTCTTTTGGTGTTATTTGATCACCTGTGCGATTTTTATTTTTTTGCGCTATAAACAAAAAAAAGAGCGACAATTTTGAAAAAATAACAATATTTTTCACATTTTTTTATATGAAATTCCCCCCAAAAAATGTAAAAATCAAAATTTTTTAACATTTTAGGCCAATTTGTTTTCTGCTACATATGTTTGGTAAAAAAAAATTGGAATAAGCGTATTTTAAATTGGTTTGCGCAAAAGTTATTGCGTTTACTAACTAAGGGAAAGATTTTTGTCATTTTTATTGTTTTTTTTTTAACGAGTAATGGCGGCGATCTGTAATTTTTTTTTTTTGCGGGACTGCGACATTGACGCGGACAGATGGGACCCTTGGCTGACATTTTTGACACTTTTGGGGGTACCAGTGACATTACTACAGTAATCAGTGCTATACATATGCACTGTTACTGTAAAAATGACACTGGCAGGGAAGGGGTTAACTTTATTAGTGATCAAGGGGTTAAGTGTGTCCCTAGGGGCGTGCTTCTAACTGTAAAGGGGCGTGGCTAGTGATTTAACCACAGAGACATACGATCCTACATAGCAGGATCGTATGATCTCTGCAGTTAGATCAGGGAGAATGACAGGCGGCTTTGTTTACATCAGCCACCTGCCTCTCTCCCTCTGCACCGGGAGATCGCGGGTGACCGGCGGACATCGGAACTGCCGCCGTTGGTCACTCGTGCGGACGTGTCAGGGAACGAGCGGGGGCGGGAGTGCGCCTCCTGCGGCGCGCGCTTGCCCCCTAGGGGCTCGTAGGCGAGCGACGTAGTACTACGTCATTTTGCCGGGGCTGGCAGCCGCAGTAAATAGTCGCGCGGCGGTCAGCAAGTGGTTAAAGAAGATTCTTCCTATGCTTTCCCTCAAAGCAATCTCCAGCCTGACCCTACAGTAATCTCCCTATCTCTCCCTCAGCAGCAGCAGTCAGGAACCTCTCCCTAGTATAGTTATAGCAGAGTGACGCGCGGGGCTGTGTGACTCCAGCTTATATAGAGTCTCGGTCACATGCTGCACTGGCCAATCACAGCCATGCCATTAGTAGGCATGGCTGTGATGGCTTCTAGGGCACACTAGTTAAACGCTTGCTGATTGGCTGCCTTGCACCTGTTGAAACCGCACCATTAAAACCGCGCCAAAACAACAAATAACAATACTGAACAACGGACAGTACCCTAACATACAGTGAAATGTTCTGGTTCGGGTCCGGGTACCGAATACCCAAAAGTCCAGTATGATCCCAAACAATACAGTCCGGGTTTGCTCAACCCCAGTGACGATGTTTGTTGCATTATTTTTCCACACATTTGGAACTTGTGTTTGGACTAAGCTGCTGAAGACAGTTTGCACTTTGCAACCACATGAAATAATATTTGCTGATGTATTTAGCTTAGACTAAATCCCTAGGTACCAAAATTAGGCTGCTACAATAAAAAATGAGTTCTTGAGCAGAGGCAAGGAGTTGTACAGTTTTATAGCAAACAGGATCAACACAGCAAAGTGAATTAGACACAGTGCCTTGAAAAAGTATTCATACCCCTTGAAATTTTCCCACATTTTCTCATGTTACAACCAAAAACGTAAATATATTTTATTGGGATTTTATGTGATAGACCGATACAAAGTGGCACATAATTGTGAAGTGGAAGGAAAATGATAAATGGTTTTCAAACTTTTTTACAAGTAAATATCTGAAAAGTGTGGCGTGCATTTGTATTCAGCCCCCCTTTACTCTGATACCTCGAACTAAAAACTAGTGGAACCAATTGCCTTTAGAAGTCACCTAATTAGTTGATGTTTAATGTAATCTCAGTCTAAATACAGCTGTTCTGTGAAGCCCTCACTGGTTTTGTTAAAGAATCTTATTGAACAAACAGCATCATGAAGTCCGAGGAACACACCAGTCAGGGATAAAATTGCGGAGAAGTTAAAAGCGGTGTTCCAGCCTCCTCCTCCAAAAATTAAAAGTCAGCAGCTACACATACTGTAACTGCTGACTATTCATATTTGGACACTTACCTGTCCTGGAGTCCAGCGATGTCGGCACTGCAGCCGATGTTTCTATTGACTGTCCGGTGCCGCTGCTGCCGGTAAGGGAACCCGGCAGTGAAGCCTTGCTGCTTCACGAGTGGGCCCCTACTGCGCATGCGCGAAGCGCGCTGCGCATTCAGATTGGCTCGGCGGTGGGGGAAGGAGGAGAGGGCCAAACGTCAGAGGGACAGTGCCGCAGCGCCGTCTCCCAGAAGTGGGGAAGGGTACCTATTTAAAAACAGGTACCTGTTCCCCGTTCCCCCTGAAAGGTGGGGGGAAGGAAGCAAATGAGCGGAAGTTCCACTTTTGGGTGGAACTCTGCTTTAAAGCAGGGTTTGGTTATAAAAAAATATCCCACGCTTTGAACATCTCATGGAGCACTGTTCAATTCATCATCCGAAAATGTAAAGATTATGGCACAAATGCAAACCTGCCAAGATATGGCCGTCCACCTAAACTGACAGGCCGGGGTAGGAGAGTATTAATCAGAGAAGCAGCCAAGAGGCCCATGGTAACTCTGGAGGAGCTGCAGAGATCCACAGCTCACATGGGAGAATCAGTCCACAGGACAACTATTAGTTGTGCACTCCACAAATCTGGCCTTTATGCAAGAAGATAGACATTAGAAGTCCATAAGAAGTCCCATTTGCAGTTTGCGAGAAGCCATGTGGTGGACACAGCAAACATGTGGAAGAAGGTTCTCTGGTCAGATGAGACCAAAATCGAACTTTTTAGCCTAAAAGCAAAACACTATGTGTGGCAGAAAACTAACACTGCACATCACCCTGAACAAACCATCCCCAATGTGAAGCATGGTGGCAGCAAAGCTTGTCAGAATTAATGGGAAGATATAAGGAGCCATTTACAGGGCAATCTTAAAAGAAAACCTGTTAGAGTCTGCAAAAGACTTGAGACTGGGGCGGAGGTTCACCTTTCAGCAGGACAACAACCCTAAACATACAGCCAGAGCTACAAAGGAATGGTTTAGATCAAAGCATATTCATGTGTTAGAATGGCCCAGTCAAAGTCCAGCCCTGAATCAAATTGAGAATCTGATGATTAAAACAGGCACATTTAAGTATGCAGGCATCCGGGGTAGCTTTCCACACAGACCATCCTACACACTGCCATCTACGTCATCCCTTCCATGCTGCGCTCCAGATCGCTCTACTGCAGGGTAGTCTTCCCGGGTCACGATTGCAGATTGACAGTGATGAGAGCAGGCAGTGCACAGGATGGTCTATGTGGACAGCTTTACCGTGGATGCCTGCATACTTAGATGTGTCGTTTTTAATTATAATCAACCATGTGAGTTGCTAAATGTTGTACCTTTATTAAATGTAACCATATTGCTACACATAGAGGCGCCTCTCTTCTCTTTTATACTCTGTAGCTCTTGCTGGGTTTTGCTTCTAATCCCCTTTTTGAGGCGCCATTTGTGGATGGACACTTTATGGCTACACAACCTATCAGATTGCTATAATCTTTTTATATGGACTATAAACTGAAGAACTTATGAATAAATGGTTGTAGAACGAATTATCTGAGTTTTAATTTTTTCTTATGGGGAAATTTGCTTTGATATACGAGTGCTTTGGATTACAAGCATGTTTCCGGAATGAATTATGTTCATCCAAGGTTTTACTGTATTAATATATTCCATCATCTTCCATCACTACCAGTGGAGAATGATAGTCCCATAATGGGGAAGTACCAAAAAGGATCAACAAATGATTAAAACATATTAGGTATAATAATAAATTCAATCATGTTCCATCACTAAAAGTGAGTTGTGTTAACCCCAAAAAAGGAAAAGTACCAAAAAGGATCAACAAGTGATTAAAACACATTAGATATAATAATATATCCAATCATGTTCCATCACTATAAGAGGGAAGTGACAACCCCAAAAAAGGGAAAGTACCAAAAAAAAAATAGGTATAATATTACATTTAATCATGTTCCATCACTACAAGTGGGGTGTGTGAACCCCAAAAAAGGGGGCTCTGGAGAACTCCATGCCCAAGAGGGTTAAGGCAGTGCTGGAACATAATTGTGGCCACACAAAATATTGACACTTTGGGCTCAATTTGGACATTTTCACACAGGGGTGTACTCACTTTTGTTGCCAGCGGTTTAGTTATTAATGGCTGTGTGTTGAGTTATTTTGGGGGGGGGGGGGGACAGCAAATTTACACTGTTATACAAGATGTACACTCACTACTTTACATTGTAGAAAAGTGTCATTTCTTCAGTGTTGTCACATGAAAAGATATAATAAAATATTTACAAAAATGTGAGGGGTGTACTCACTTTTGCGAGATACAGTAAATTAAGATCAACATTTTATTTAAAACATGTAAAAATATACCATACTTAAAATTAATCTCTAAATCTTTAAATAAAATTAAAAAAAAGCTGGCATAGATTTCAACCAGCACATTACTGCATATACAGTGCCTTGCCAAAGTATTTGGCCCCCTTGAACTTTTCGGCCTTTTGCCACATTTCAGGCTTCAAACATAAAGATATAAAACTGTAATTTTTTGTGAAGAATCAACAAGTGGGATACAATCATGAAGTGGAACAAAATTTATTGGATATTTCAAACTTTGTTAACAAATAAAAAACTGAAAAATTGGGCGTGCAGAATTATTCAACCCCTTTACTTTCAGTGCAGCAAACTTTCTCCAGAAGTTCAGTGAGGATCTCTAAATGATCCAATGTTGACCTAAATGACTAATGATGATAAATAGAATCCACCTGTGTGTAATCAAGTCTCTGTATAAATGCACCTGCACTGTGATAGTCTCAGAGGTCCGTTTAAAGCGCAGAGAGCATCATGAAGAACAAGGAACACATCAGGCAGGTCCGAGATACTGTTGTGGAGAAGTTTAAAGCCGGATTTGGATACAAAAAGATTTCCCAAGCTTTAAACATCCCAAGGAGCACTGTACAAGCGATAATATTGAAATGGAAGGAGTATCAGACCACTGCAAATCTACGAAGACCTGGCCGTCCCTCTAAACTTTCAGCTCATACAAGGAGAAGACTGATCAGAGATGCAGCCAAGAGGCCCATGATCACTCTGGATGAACTGCAGAGATCTACAGCTGAGGTGGGAGACTCTGTCCATAGGACAACAATCAGTTGTATACTGCACAAATCTGGCCTTTATGGAAGAGTGGCAAGAAGAAAGCCATTTCTTAAAGATATCCATAAAAAGTGTTGTTTTAAGTTTTACACAAGCCACCTGGGAGACACACCAAACATGTGGAAGAAGGTGCTCTAGTCAGATGAAACCAAAATCAAACTTTTTGGCAACAATGCAAAACGCTATGTTTGGCGTAAAAGCAACACAGCTCATCACCCTGAACACACCATCCCCACTGTCAAACATGGTGGTGGCAGCATCATGGTTTGGGCCTGCTTTTCTTCAGCAGGGACAGGGAAGATGGTTAAAATTGATGGGAAGATGGATGGAGCCAAATGCAGGACCATTCTGGAAGAAAACCTGATGGAGTCTGCAAAAGACCTGAGACTGGGACGGAGATGTGTCTTCCAACAAGACAATGATCCAAACCATAAAGCAATATCTACAATGGAATGGTTCACAAATAAACATATCCAGGTGTTAGAATGGCCAAGTCAAAGTCCAGACCTGAATCCAATCGAGAATCTGTGGAAAGAACTGAAAACTGCTGTTCACAAACGCTCTCCATCCAACCTCACTGAGCTCGAGCTGTTTTGCAAGGAGGAATGGGCAAAAAGTTCAGTCTCTCGATGTGCAAAACTGATAGAGACATACCCCAAGCGACTTACAGCTGTAATCGAAGCAAAAGGTGGCGCTACAAAGTATTAACTTAAGGGGGCTGAATAATTTTGCACGCCCAATTTTCCAGTTTTTTATTTGTTAAAAAAGTTTTAAATATCCAATAAATTCCATTCCACTTCATGATCGTGTCCCACTTGTTGTTGATTTGTCACAAAAAATTAAAATTACAGTTTTATATCTTTATATTTGAAGCCTGAAATGTTGCCAAAGTTTGAAAAGTTCAAGGGGGCCGAATACTTTCGCAAGGCACTGTATGGGAAAGTACCAAAAAGGATCAACAACTAAATAAAACACATAAGGTATATTAATATATCCAATCATGTTCCATTTCTAGATTGTACAAGTGGGAAGTGTTAACACCAAAAAGGGGAAGTAACAAAAATGATCAACAAGTGATTAAAACACATTAGAAATAATAATATATGCAATCATATTCCATCACTGCAAGAGGGGAGTTTGAACCCCAAAAAAGGGGAAGTGCCAAAAAGTATCAATAAGTCATTAAATCTACATTAGATATAATAATAAATTTAATCATGTTCTTTAATTTCGAGTGGGGAGTGTGAACCCAAAAAAAGAGGAAGTACCAGGAAAGGATCAACAAGTGGTCAAAACACATTAGATGAATTATTATATATTCAATCATGTTCCATCACTACAAGTAGGGAGTTTTAACCCCAGAAAGGGGTCCCTTTCCATTATTTATATAGAAAAAGGGAAACGAGAACAGAACTCCTTGAGATTTCCAAGGGACTTTAACCACTTTAATACAGGGCACTTCCCTCCCTTCCCGCCCAGGCCAATTTTCCCCTTTTAGCGCTGTTGCATTTTGAATGACAATTGCGCGGTCATGCAACACTGTACTTACACCAAATTTATATCATTTTCCCCCCACAAATAGAGCTTTCTTTTGGTGGTATTTGATCACCTGTGCGATTTTTACTTTTTGCTAAACAAATAAAAAAAGACAGAAAAGTTTGAAAAAAAAAAAAAGTTTTTTTGTTTATGTTATACAATTTTGTAAATAAATACGTTTTTTCCTGCACTGATGAGCACTGATGAGACTGCACTGACAGGCACTGATGAGGAGGCAATGATGGGGTGGCACTGATGGGGTGGCACTGATGGGGTGGCACTGATAGGCGGCACTGATAGGCGGCATTGATAGGCACTGCTATGTGGCACTGATAGGTAGCACTGATATGCAGCATTGGTGGGCACTGATAGGCGACACTGCTGGGCACTGATAGGCGGCATTGATGGGCACTGATAGGCGGCACTGATGGGCACTGATAGGCGGCACTGACGGGCACTAATGGGCACTGATAGGCAGCACTGGTGGGCACTGATGGGCACTGATGGGCGGCACTGATCGGCACTGACGGGCGGCACTGATGGGCACTAATGGGCACTGATGGGCGGCACTGGTGGGCAATAATGGGCACTGGTGGGCGACACTAAAGGATGGCAATGATGGGCACTTGTGGGCAGCACTGATAGGGAGGACACTAGTGGGCATCACTGATGGGGAGGGCAATGGGGGGCTCCCTGAGCCCTGATCGCCATCCCTGGTGGCCATAGTGGGCCTCCCTGGGGTCATAGTGGGCATCCCTGGGGTCATAGTGGGCATCCCTGGTGGATCTAGTGGCATCTTCCCCCCGAGGGTCTGCACTGGTAATCAATGATCTGATTACCAGTGCCGACCCCCCCCCCCTGTCAGGGGAGCTGCCGATCGGCGCTCCTTTACTCGTGCCTGTCAGGCACGAACTAAGGAAAGCCGATCAACGGCTGTTCCTGTTTTACTATGTGACCAGCCGTGATTGGACACGGCTGATCACATGGTAAAAAGCCTCCGTCAGAGGCTCTTTTCCGAGATCGGAGATGCAGGGTGTCAGACTGACACCTCGCATCACCGATCGCCGCTCTGCGCGCCCCCGGGGGGCGCCCAGAGCGGTGTTATCCTGCCGCCGTCATATGACGTCCGGTCAGGATAACTCAACCACATTCCCACCGTCAATTTGTAATAGGGCGGGCGGGAAGTGGTTAAAGAATATCAACCATATATAAATTAGGATCAAAATTGTATTAGAAACATGTTAAATCTATACATAAATTAAAAAGCTGGCATAATCTTCAACCAACACATTTATGCTTGTAGCCCTCAATAACTCAATAGCACCATATATAATTTAAGATCAAAATTATATTTAAAACATGTAAAAATATACCATAAAATTAAAAAATATGATTAAAAGTAATCTTTAAATCTTCAAAAAATAAAAAACTGGCATAAATGGCAACCAGCACATTACTGCACATACACCCCCCCCCCCCCACCCCACACCATGATCCCAAAGTATCATAAGTCTATATTGTCAGTGGTATATGACATCAAATTCTTAGGGGGGGCTGGTGATGGGGTAAATATTTGTGACAGTGGATTGGGACAAGATTTGGGCAATGAGGCATCTTTATGGTACCTTGTGGTTTCATTGGTTCCCGTAGGCACTAAAGCCAAGAAATAACAGTGCTGTAATTTTGGTTGGCTCAATTTCACATTACTATCTTTGGAGCTAAGTACCCCTTAAAGCTTGTGAAGAAATAGTCATGAAACGCATAAAGCCTACCTCCATCACCAAACATTATTAGGTAGCTGATGTCATACACCACTGACAATATGGACTTTTGGTGCTATGGAGTGATTGAGGGGTCTATGCAGTTATATGCACAAATACTGTATATTTAAAAGTAAGCAATAAGCAATATTGTGCCTTAGTTACAACTAATTATATATCAAACATAAGGCCTCATGCATACAGGACGTTTATTTAAAGGGTAACTCCACTTTCGTGGGGAAAAAAATAACAAATAAAGAAAAAAACAATATAGCGTATACAATTGTGACACACGTCATATTGTAATTGAATGTTATTAAAAATTATCTTTTCTTTTCATTCTGCAGCTGGTGTAATTTTCTGAAAATGCAATACAATATGGCTGCCTGGAGGTGTTCTGTACACAGAATGTATACTGACCACACCCCCAGAAACATCATTTCCTGCTTGTGTGATTGGCTCACCAATTTTCCCAGAAGTCTGCCTAAGATACAAATCAGATTTCAGGCATCCTCTGCAACAAAAATGTCATTTTTGGTGAGATACTCCCAATAGGAACACATCTAAAGGGATGCAGACCCAGCAGCTTTCCTCATTAGAGCCCTGCAACTGCCACAGCTGATAAATAATTATGAAACCACTCCCATTAGACCCATTCAGCACAGAGGAACAAGCAATGATTTCTTCAGAATAACAAAAGGTAGGAATCTGCAACAAAGTTTGTTATAATCCTTGTAATGTACAGAGATCACCCAGAGGGGAATGTTAACAAAAGTGGATTTGCGCTTTAACTCTCCTAGAAGCCAGCAGCATTTTTACTGTAAGAATGCCTGATGCGTGTAAAAGTTTCTAAAGCTTTTACAAGCTTTTAGGAGCTTTTACAGGCCTCAAGCTCTTGGGCGTTAATTCATTTCATTGGGCAGAATAAATAATGTATTCTGGCCAATTAAATTAATTAATGCTCAACAGCTAAATGCGTCTAGCATTTAGGGGCGTTTAGCAGTTCTAAGAAGCGTCAAGCGGTTTTACTGCCCAAACTCTGTTGCTCCTGGACACACTGGCAGTGGGTTTTTTTCTCCTGCCTCTAAACTCTCCTGCCACTAAACACGGCTAAGGCCCCTTTCACACGTGTGCCACCTGTAAGTGGCACGACTTTGACGCCTTTTTGACGCATCTTAAAGCAATGTCTGTGAAATCTTGAGGTCTATGGACCTCAAGCCGCATCAAAGTCAGCCCAACGTAGTGCGGGGACTACTGTGAAGTCACTGGGACTTGAAGTCACACAGATATGAACGGTACTCATTGAAAATCATAGGGAAACGACTTATCATGCGACTTTGCAGTCCCAGGACAAGTCGCACAAGTGTGAAAAAGGCCTAAAAGATTTTGTCTGCATGGACACATAGGATAACAGTTGAGAGGCAGATAAAAAAATGACAGACGCCTCTAGGGGCAGCTAAAAAAAACGTCCAGAGTGCATGAGGCCTAACTGGGAACATAAATAACCAGTTTACTTCACACCTATAATACTAACGGAAAGGCAATAGGTAATAACATTACAAAAAAAGAAAAGTGGAAAAATAAACCAATAAGATCCCAGGGAGTCCAAACCCATATAATGCAGCAAAATAACCTTTTTTTTTAGTTATCTGGAATTTAGGATTTAAAATAACGAAGGAAAAATGGATGGTACAACGTAGGTTGTCCAAACATATATTGTGGCGGACTTTCAAGGCACACGCTGAGTAAGCATACTTATTTATTTAAAATAATTGTGTTTATTAAGAAAGTTTAAAAAACATACAACGAAAATTATTTAAATGAACATTAACATGAATATACTTTCCTATACATTCAAGAAGTAGTATACAAACATTGTTGACATGGTGAGGGTTACAGTTGTTTATACAAGTCTGATAAGGTCAACGCGTTTCGCATTTACGCTTCCTCAAGACCTCAGATAGTTGAGTAACCTCTTGATAAAACAGAGAATATGTCATATATTACTTTTTCATATATATATGTATAGATGTATCCATTTACAGTATTTCATATAGATTAGTTACATATGCATGCATATTGCTGTATGATCACGCGGGCACAAAAAGAGTGAATAGACCCACCTCCTCACACAACAGTGTATCATACTGGTCGACCGGGGGCTAGACTCGATGGAAGGGGCCACCTCGGACCATAACCACCTAAATTGGTAAGTTTATCAGATGACATTATATAAAATTCTTTTTTAGAGTTAATTTTAGCATATACTATGTATGATATTCCATGATACTTCATAATTACCTTTTGAAGAATATGGATGAATATAGGGAGAGATAGGACAGCTGGGTAGAGGATAGTATGTAGGTCAATTGGGCTTGTTCCACCTAAGTGTGAGCAATATGTTTATATTTATATTCCAGTGAATTTTTGATATTAGTGGTATAATATATTTTTTTCTTTTTCTCATTTTGCCACAATGAAGTACATAAATATATATATTTAATCCTATTCCGCAAGTTAGACATATCACACCAAGATAGAGAATAGAAAAGGAATGAGAAAAGAAAACGGAATTAGGAAAGAAGGGGAAAGGGGTGGGAAAAGAATACAGAAGGGAGGAAAGGAGGCGAAAGGAGAGGGAGGGGGACTGGGGAAATGGGGTGAACTTAAGAAAAAGGAGGACATGAAAGGTGTGACAGGGGAGGATGCAGAGGTAGGCGAAGAAACCTGTAAGGATAGGGTAATTAGGAGAGCAAAAAAAAAAATAAAAAAAGGGTGTGTATATGTATAGTTGCAGATATATGATACAACACGTATTTTGTATTCTTTGCCTCCATGTACTTCAGGGCAAAATGAATACAAGGAATATCTGATATTTAGTGAGTACTTACATTTTGACTTGTATTCTTATATTTAAGGATGTCTTAGTAATGGACTATCTCAATGGCTTGTTGTTAAGGGAGACCCAGATAGGTCGGCGTCCAGCTGGCAAACAGCGACACGATCCCCTCACACTGAAGACAGGAGATGGAGATAAGATGTGTAGATATTGCCTATGTTAGCACATAATACAGACTGTGCTCGAGTGTGCAGCATGCTAGAGCTTTCTTTGTGCGGAAACAGCAATGTACTTACATGTAGTTACGTCCTCAGCTCATGTCCCAGCCGCCATACCTTTTTCCCTGGTGGTTTCGTGGTCTATATAGGTCCCTCACACCGGCTGCTAATCAGCACAGGTGTTTGACGTCGGCCGCGGCGCACCGGAAGTGCGTCATCGGTCTCCGCCGGAAATGATGTTAAACCGGAACACATCTCCTATCGGAAGTGGGAGGAGCCCCAGAGAGGCGCTGAGTGCTCACCAACAACCCGGAAGGGGTGTGTCATCGCCGCCCTGTCACCACCAAATAGGTCCTCCCCCCACCACGATGGTGTGCTGAAGTCTACCCAGAGGAGGTATCACACACTGTTGTAATGATGGGCATCCACGCAATCAGAGCCAGCACGGTCATACAGCGCTACATATAGAAACATATATATAATGCAGCACATGACAATCTTACATTTGGGCAAATTAGTCATTATCATTTCTATTTCTAACATGTGAAATTGTGCATATTATTTTGTTATTCATTCAACGTTTTTTACTTTTAATTAAACAACTCTTTATATTTTATATTGATTATCAACGAAATAGAAAAATTCTAAAATTAAAAAGAACCGCTCATCTCATGAGCGTTTCGGCGGACCAGTAGTCTATTCTGGTTAGGTGTCTGTGCTAGTATTTGATGATGAATTTGATTATTAACCCATTTGGAGGGATTATCGACTTTGAAGGATATTGAGACAGTTATCCATATATTGAATCTTAAATTAGATATCAAGATTACAGCCATAGTTCGCAATCAGGTAGGTAGGTAATTATAAAGATGGAAAAAGGGTTAATGTATGCACTATCATCTATTGTGGTATAGTGTCATCTTGATTTGGAGGGGGGGGGGGGGAAATAAGGGGAGAGGGGTCTAATTTGAATAAATTAATCTTTTGATTTATCGCCCGACATCACAGCAGTAACCAGATTTTATAGTCATCTAGAGGAATGGTTTGAAGCTAAGGGCCTCATTAAGGCCTGGACTTGTGGTTGCCCTCAGGATATAGATCCATCTGGCCTCTCGTTGGAGTATAATTTTGTCAAATTCACCGCCTCTAGGATCTTCTAAGATCCGTTCGAGGGCGGCGAATTTGACCACTCTGGTGTTGTTTTTGTGGTAGACACCAAGATGTCTTCCAATAGGTGTAGAGAGGAGGTTGTTTTTTCCATACCCTATGTGTTCTTTTATGCGGCGCCAAAATTGTCTCTTCGTTTTTCCTATGTAGTAGGCACCGCATTCGCAGTACATAATGTATACGATTCCTATAGTTTGGCAATCTACATAGTGTTTTATCGCATGTAGTTGGTTGTTAGGCAGATAAAGAGATTGGTTTTCGTATATCCATTCGCAGAAGTCACAATTTCCACATTGCCAGGTACCTGTTATGTTTTCTTCCTCTATACTCCTTTTATCTACAAAATGACTTTTGGTTACTCTGTCCTTGATTGACTTTGCCTTCCTATATGTGATTTCTGGATAGTCTTTTAGGTATTTACTCAAGATGTTGTCATTCTTAAGCAAATACCAATGTTGTTGCAAAATGTTTCGGACTGTCTGGTGCTGCTTGTGATATGGGGTGATAATACGAACATTATCTTCTGTGTTCTTAGTTTTTTTGTTAAAGAGAAGTTCCTCCCTAGTTTTTTTACATGCTCTGTTAAAGGCCTTCCGTAATGTAGTGGTTGTATAGCCTCTCGCCAATAACCTATTGCGTAGATTGTTGGCCTCCATTCGAAATTGTTTCTCACTAGAGCATATACGTCGCAATCGTAGATATTGGGAGTATGGTATACTACTCACTAGTTGTTTTGGATGGAAGCTCTGTGCATGTAACACAGTGTTACCTGCCGTTGGCTTGCGGTATAGCGTTGTCTCGATTTTCCCACTGTTTGTGATGGATATTGTTATATCCAAAAAAGGTATAGATGTATTATTTTTTTGATGAGTGAATTTGAGATTGTATTGATTTGTGTTTAAAGCATCAAGGAATCCTCGCAGGTCCTCCTCTGGCCCTGTCCACAACATAAACACATCGTCTATGTAGCGGAGCCAGAGGAGGACGTGCGGAAGATGACAGGAAAGGCTGTCGTCAGAAAAAAGTGTCCGCTCCCACCCCCCCAGGTACAGGTTGGCATAGGATGGGGCACAAGAAGTCCCCATCGCTACCCTCTGCACCTGGAGGTAGTGGGAGCGGTCGAAGACGAAAGCATTACACGTCAATATGAAGAAGAGGCCCTCCAAGACAAAATTTATTTGTCCTCTATGTTTGTGAGGACGTTCCAACAAAAATTCCCTTACCGTTTGTAAGCCTTTTGTATGAGGGATACTACTGTAGAGTGCTTCGATATCTATCGCCACAAGTATGGTATTAGGTGGGACCGATATTCCCTCCAATCTCTTCAATAGGTCTGGTGTATCTTGGATATAAGATGGGAGTGATGTGACATGTTCTCTCAAAATTATATCGATATATTGACTAAGGGGCTCAGTATAGGACCCTATCCCAGATATTATGGGTCTGCCTGGGGGTACTGTGAGGCTTTTATGTGTCTTGGGCGTGGCATAGAATGTAGGGGTCTTTGGATTTTTTACCAAAATCGCATGTCCTTGTTTATCACTCCTTTTTGATAAGCTCTTAGAAGTAGTTGTGCAAATTCTTTTTGAAGTGTATTAGCTTGTTCTTGTGTTATTGGTTTATACCATTCTCTGTTGTTTAAGATGGTAAGGCACATTTCCCTATACTGCTCTATGTTCATCACTACCACATTCCCCCCCTTATCGGCAGGTTTCACTATGATTTTATTGTTATTGCTTAGAGATATTAGGGCTTTTTTTTGTTGTGGACTTAAGTTATCCATATTATTGTTGGGTGATGTCTGTATTGACTCAATTTGTTTTGTAACTTGGGTGATAAACGCCGCTATGTTTGGATTTGTGTGTAAAGATGGGAATTTGTCGGATTTCTTTTTTATTGTATGAGCCGAAAATTCTTGTACTGTAGGAGCAGGCAACAACAATGTTGAGGGAAGTCCTGTTGTTTTGAGTGTGTCTATGGTTTGTGAAGCTAAGTGGGGGGGCTGCAGGGTCGCCGGGACCTGAGAGCTCAGCGCCTCTCTGGGGCTCCTCCCACTTCCGATAGGAGATGTGTTCCGGTTTAACATCATTTCCGGCGGAGACCGATGACGCACTTCCGGTGCGCCGCGGCCGACGTCAAACACCTGTGCTGATTAGCAGCCGGTGTGAGGGACCTATATAGACCACGAAACCACCAGGGAAAAAGGTATGGCGGCTGGGACATGAGCTGAGGACGTAACTACATGTAAGTACATTGCTGTTTCCGCACAAAGAAAGCTCTAGCATGCTGCACACTCGAGCACAGTCTGTATTATGTGCTAACATAGGCAATATCTACACATCTTATCTCCATCTCCTGTCTTCAGTGTGAGGGGATCGTGTCGCTGTTTGCCAGCTGGACGCCGACCTATCTGGGTCTCCCTTAACAACAAGCCATTGAGATAGTCCATTACTAAGACATCCTTAAATATAAGTATACAAGTCAAAATGTAAGTACTCACTAAATATCAGATATTCCTTGTATTCATTTTGCCCTGAAGTACATGGAGACAAAGAATACAAAATACGTGTTGTATCATATATCTGCAACTATACATATACACACCCTTTTTTTAGTTATTTTTTTGCTCTCCTAATTACCCTATCCTTACAGGTTTCTTCGCCTACCTCTGCATCCTCCCCTGTCACACCTTTCATGTCCTCCTTTTTCTTAAGTTCACCCCATTTCCCCAGTCCCCCTCCCTCTCCTTTCGCCTCCTTTCTCCCTTCTGTATTCTTTTCCCACCCCTTTCCCCTTCTTTCCTAATTCCGTTTTCTTTTCTCATTCCTTTTCTATTCTCTATCTTGGTGTGATATGTCTAACTTGCGGAATAGGATTAAATATATATATTTATGTACTTCATTGTGGCAAAATGAGAAAAAGAAAAAAATATATTATACCACTAATATCAAAAATTCACTGGAATATAAATATAAACATATTGCTCACACTTAGGTGGAACAAGCCCAATTGACCTACATACTATCCTCTACCCTGCTGTCCTATCTCTCCCTATATTCATCCATATTCTTCAAAAGGTAATTATGAAGTATCATGGAATATCATACATAGTATATGCTAAAATTAACTCTAAAAAAGAATTTTATATAATGTCATCTGATAAACTTACCAATTTAGGTGGTTATGGTCCGAGGTGGCCCCTTCCATCGAGTCTAGCCCCCGGTCGACCAGTATGATACACTGTTGTGTGAGGAGGTGGGTCTATTCACTCTTTTTGTGCCCGCGTGATCATACAGCAATATGCATGCATATGTAACTAATCTATATGAAATACTGTAAATGGATACATCTATACATATATATATGAAAAAGTAATATATGACATATTCTCTGTTTTATCAAGAGGTTACTCAACTATCTGAGGTCCTGAGGAAGCGTAAATGCGAAACGCGTTGACCTTATCAGACTTGTATAAACAACTGTAACCCTCACCATGTCAACAATGTTTGTATACTACTTCTTGAATGTATAGGAAAGTATATTCATGTTAATGTTCATTTAAATAATTTTCGTTGTATGTTTTTTAAACTTTCTTAATAAACACAATTATTTTAAATAAATAAGTATGCTTACTCAGCGTGTGCCTTGAAAGTCCGCCACAATATATGTTTGGACAACCTACGTTGTACCATACATTTTTCCTTCGTTATGTAATATTAGGATTATGGCACCTAAGGGGCAGCTCCTAATCTGTATCTAGGATTTAAAATAGTTTCTTAGTGGTTAGAGTGTTGTTTTTCATTGTTTTATTGTATGTTGTACATGTATTAGTGTTACTAAATCCACAACTGTTAAATCAGTGTATATATGCAGTAAAGCATGCTTATTATACTCACTGTGGAACCTAAGGGGTTTATCCTCCACATTGTGCAAACATGCTGTTTGATCCTGTCTTCTCTGATCCTTCTCCACAGTCCCTAATCCATCTCCTGATAAGACAGAACATATGACTCTGCACATGCTCAGTTTGGTGTGTATTGCTAGAGAGTTTTTTTTTTTTTTTTTTTCTTGGAAGGGTGCATGTGATCAGCACAGGGCCAATCAGCACTGTCCAGACAGAGGATCAGGAGTTCTGCAGCCTCATAGGACAGTCAGAGGAGAATGAAAAATCCTCCTACAAGCTTTAAACATTCACAAGACTGCTATATACTGCTGATGAGAAAGGGTTTTTAGCAGTTTATCATTATTATTATTATATAGGATTTATATAGCACAAACAGTTTGCACAGTGCTTTACAATATGAGGGAAGACAATACAGTTACAATACAATTCTATAGATGAGGAATCAGAGGGCCCTGCTCGTTAGAGCTTACAATCTAGAAGGGGGGTCAAGTGAAACAAAGGGCAATAACTGTGGGGGGTGAGCTGATGGAGAAAACGAAAGTACAGTTTTTAGGTGTGGGTAGGATAGGCTTCTCTGAAGAGGAGGGTTTTCAGGGATCGTCTAAAAGCTTATAGATCAGGAAACAATCGGACAGATTGGGGTAAGGAGTAGGGATGATCGAACCCAAAAAAATGTCCAAAAAACGCTAGCGTCAAAAAAAAAAAAACGCCCAGGTGTGTTGTTGCAGGCATTTTTGGGGTTTTTTTTGTAGGCAGGCAAAACATCTGAACTTGTGTATAGTGTACTTGTGAAGTTTCAGCTCTGTAGCATGTCCAGAACCAGAAAAAAATATAATTTTTCATTAGAGCAGGGAACTTGGGACCCCACTTTTACACTTATATGATTTTTTTGGGGGGTTCTGGACATGCTACAGAGCTGAAACTTCACAGGTACACCTTTTAGACCCCCCAGACACAAAATCACACAAAAAAAGTTCTTAAAAATTGTAATTTTTGATAGATTTTTGATAGAGAGCCAATTATTGAAAAAAATAAAAAAAATAAAAAAAAATTGTATCTGGGGGGTCTAAAAAGTGTACCTGTGAAGTTTCAGCTCTGTAGCTTGTCCAGAACCATAAAAAAAAAGATTGTTTGTATTAGAACACTTTCAGCACAGGAGGTTGGCTTCTCGCTTTTCACACCTTGCTGGTTTAATAGCAAGCGTTTTTTTTGGGCATTTTTTTGGGTTCTTTTGAGGCAGGAAAAACATCTGAACTTGTGTATAGTGCTATATATACCACTATACACAAGTTCAGATGTTTTGCCTGCCTCCAAAGAACACAAAAAAACTGCCCAAAAAAAACGCTAGCGCCAAAAAAAAAAAAAACGCCCAGGTGTGTTGTTGAAGGTATTTTTTGGGGGTTTTTGGAGGCAGGCAAAACATCTGAACTTGTGTATACAGTACCACTATACACAAGTTCAGATGTTTTTCCTGACTCCAAAGAACCCAAAAAAATGCCCAAAAAAAAACGCCTGCTATTAATCCGGCAAGGTGTGAAAAGCGAGAAGCCATATTCCAGATCTATAATTGCAAAAATACAAACAATCTTTTTTTTATGGTTCTGGACAAGCTACAGAGCTGAAACTTCACAGGTACACTTTTTAGACCCCCCAGATACTAAATCCAAATATTTTTTTTATTTTTTTAAATTTTTTTTTTTTTTATTTTTTCAATAATTGGCTCTCTATCAAAAATCTATCAAAAATGACAATTTTTAAGAACTTTTTTTGTATGATTTTGTGTCTGGGGGTCTAAAAGGTGTACCTGTGAAGTTTCAGCTCTGTAGCATTTCCAGAACCCCCAAAAAAAATCATATAAGTGTAAAAGCGGGGTCCCACCATCCCTGCTCTACTGAGAAATTATCTTTTTTTTCTGTTTCTGGACATGCTACAGAGCTGAAACTTCACAGGTACACTTTTTAGACCCCCCCATATACTAAATCCAAAGAATTTTTTTTTTTTTTAAATAATTGGCTCTCTATCAAAAATGACAATTTTTAAGAACTTTTTTTGTGTGATTTTGTGTCTGGGGGGACTAAAAAGTGTACCTGTGAAGTTTCAGCTCTGTAGCATGTCCAGAACCATAAAAAAAAGGATTGTTTGTATTAGTGCAATTATAGATCTGGAGTATGGCTTCTCGCTTTTCACAGCACCTTGCCGGTTTAATAGAAGGCATTTTTTTGGGTTCTTTGCAGTCAGGAAAAACATCTGAACTTGTGTATAGTGGTACTGTGCACAAGTTCAGATGTTTTGCCTGCCTCCAAAAACCCCCAAAAATGCCTGCAACAACACACCTGGGCGTTTTTTTTTTTACGCTAGCGTTTTTTTTTTGGCATTTTTTGGGGTTCTTTTGAGGCAGGCAAAACATCTGAACTTGTGTATAGTGGTGTATATACACACATACTTATTTGTATATACACACCTAGCCATATATAGGTGTGATAGTAGCAGAAATATATTAGTGTAAATGATTTCATTGTGCACAGTACCACTATACACAAGTTCAGATGTTTTTCCTGACTGCAAAGAACCCAAAAAAACACCTGCTATTAAACCGGCAAGGTGCTGTGAAAAGCGAGAAGCCATACTCCAGATCTATAATTGCACTAATTCAAACGATCTTTTTTTTTAAACTTCACAGGTACACCTTTTAGACCCCCCAGATACTAAATCCAAAAAATCTCTTTTTTTTTTTTTTTCAATAATTGGCTTTTTTATCAAAAATGGCAATTTTTAAGAACTTTTTTTTTGTGTGATTAATAGTTAATGGGGCATGACTCAGAACCCTAGGCACTTTTTAAGGGCATTTATTGGGTTTTAGGGCTTAAATATTGTGTTTTTTGATTATCGAAGTTTGGGTCCCATTCATTTCAATGGGGTTCTGAAATCCGGGCCGAACTTTCGGGAAGTTCGGATGTTCTGGCCGAACCGAACTTTTCAAAAGTGGTTCCATAGGATTGGAGAGGCTCTGGAAAAGTCCTCTTTCTGTTTATATTTACTAAAATAATTGCATTTCCATGTTCTGTGTAGTGTGGGAGAACAGATATAGTGAATGCAGGCTCCTGGGTTTAGTAACACTTTAACCACTTGCCGACCGCCTCCTGTATATTTACTGCAACTGGCAACCGCTTACTGGCAAAGTGACGTAGTACTACGTCACTTGCCAAAGAGCCTGTAGGGGGAGAGCGCGTCGCCGGCGGCGCGCTCCCGTCCCCTCTCGTTCCCTGCCTTGCCAACGCGTGTGAACGGCGGTTCCGATGGCCGCCGGACACTCGCGATCTCCCACAGGAGGGAGAAAGACAGATGGCTGATGTAAACACAGCCGTCTGTCATTCTCCCTGAAGTAGGCACAGAGGCTATGCAATCCTGCTATATAGGATCGCATGTCTCTGTGGTTACTTCACTAGCCACGCCCCCTGACAGTTAGAATCACGCCCCTAGGGACACACTTAACCCCTTGATCACCAATAAAGTTAACCCCCTGCCAGTGTCATTTTTACAGTAACAGTGCATATTTATAGCACTTATTACTGTAGTAATGTCACTGGTACCCCAAAAAGTGTCAAAAATGTCAGTCAGGGGTCCGATCTGTCCGCCGCAATGACGTAGTCCCGTAAAAAAAAATTGCAGATCGCCGCCATTACTAGTTAAAAAAAAAAAAAAAAAAACAATAAAAAAAATTACATAAATCTTTCCCGAAGTTACTAAACGCAATAACTTTTGCGCAAACCAATCAAAATACGCTTATTTCGATTTTTTTTACCAAAAATATGTAGCAGAAAACAAATTGGCCTTAAAAGATTTTGATTTTTACTTTTTTTTTTTTTGAGAATTTCATATAAAAAATGTGAAAAATATTGTTATTTTTTCAAAATTGTCGCTCTTTTTTTGTTTATAGTGCAAAAAATAAAAATCGCACAGGTGATCAAATACCACCAAAAGAAAGCTCTGTTTGTGGGAAAAAAGGACGTCAATTTCATTTGGGTACAGCGTCGCACGACCGTGCAATTGTCCGTTAAAAGTGCCGAATCGCAAAATAGCCTGGTCTTTGAGCAGCCAAATCTTCCGGGGCTGAAGTGGTTAATAGATGATATGTGTTTTACATGAACTATTCAATTGATTTATACTTCGATGGGATTGTTGGGGGCTCAGACAATGAATTCAAGTCATAAATGACCCTTCAGACGAGATCATGCGCATTTAGGGTGATGCAGAATTGGAACCAAAAAAAGGAACATTGATTGGCAATAATTGGAAATTAAATGTGGGTTACTTACTGTTTAATATAAAAGCAATTTTTACCTGTGATTTCTGGCCTTGCATCTCTTCTTCCCGTTTCTATGTGCAAATTCTTCCAGTTAGTATTATGGAATTAATTTACGTTGTCTAAACGCAGCTGATTTTGTAACAAGAAAATAGCAGAGTGCATCAGACAGTGACCATAACTCTTTAATAGAATAAATGCTAAAAATCATTGCACGGCAAATGCTGTGCTCAGCATGAATAGGTGTTCATCTCCAAAGAATCCACAGTTGTTTGCTATAGATTTCAATTAGCTTTGTTTGCAAACAAAAACGTGTGTCCTTAGAGAGGAAAAAATGCTGAGAATCTTACCTTTTATGTCTGATTTAGGTCATATTTTCTATTAAAAGAGCTTTATAAATTAGCCTATTTAACTGAACACCTGTTTCCTCAAACCTTTTTGACATAGAGTGGGCCAACATATGCATTACCACTAGGGGCAATATTGTAGAGATGGTTCTGTAGAACAGCCTTTTTCAACTAGGGTGCCCAGGAACCCTGGGGTGACTTCAAGTTTCCTCAAGGATGCATTTTAGGCAAAATGCCTAAAAAATGTTCACAAAACAGCGGGTGGCTCAAGCCTGCCCTTAAGTTAAACAAAGCCACAGCTTTTCATGAAGACCCCTTACAACCTTCTAGCCACTGGGGTCTTAACAACCAATGACATAATTGGTTGATAAGGAAGACAATGGGCATCTGCACAGCATCCTTGTTTGCCACTCGCCCACCCCAGGGGTGGCCCAAGACATTGTGCTGCCTGGGTCCAAGAATTAAATGCTGCCCCCCCCCCCCAAAAAAAAAAAAAAATCACGCCCACCAAAAGGCCTCCCACATCCATTATTTTATATCATGATAAATAAAACTAATAATAAATTTATCAGGAAGTTAGATTTTTATGCAACAGCTCCTTGACTATATGCAAAATCATATGACATACCATTATGTTCAATTCTAAATGCCGCCCGTAACGCACCGCAAACTGATGACACCCAAAACTGCTGGAAAAACTGCCCCTCTCAAAGTTCTGCCTGGATCCTATTGACCCAGTGGGACCCATGGTAGGGTCGGCCCTGCCCCACCCCTCTCTGTCAGCACTAGATATAGAGTAAGGGATGTTGGTGTCTTACATAAAACTATTAGTTTCGTTTTTTACATTTTAGAATGGGGGGGGCCTCAGGATTGTGCAGAATTTTAAAGGTTGCTGTAATGCCTCCAGCAGTATAATCATTAAGTTGTTTTCCTTGCAATATCAGATTTGACCACAAGAGGGAGCCAGTGGTGAATTGAATGTTTTTTGCAGAAACTAGAAGGTGTTCAGCTTTAATATAAGTTCCTATCATTCTTCAGCCTGAAAAGAGAAACAGGTGCATCCTGGGAGCTCAGACTTTATCTTAGAGACTAGAGAGAAGGAATCAGCTATCAGAGCACATGTTGGATTGGAACTTGCATCTATTTACATCCACTAATGGCAGCATTGCTGTTTCACCCCACCCTGTTTTGTAAATAAAGCTTCAAAATGACATCCAGTCTGGCTTAATGCATAATAGGGGGGTAACACACACAGGGAAACATGTAGCGAGGACAGAAGAGGTGCCTTGAATGAAAAAAGGTTGAGAAAAACTGCTGTAGTAATCCATATAAACACTCTGAGCCTTAGGCAGATTGAGCGTTTATAGGCTGCTGGCTGGAAGGGTTGGACAGCATGCCTATATCTTCCGTCAGAACCTAAACACTCAGGCCCCTTTCACATGAACGATCCGATCAGATTCACCTGTCAGTTTTTTAGGCGGATCTGATCGGATGCTCCATGCATCCCTATGGGGCAGCGGTCCGCTGACACCCGCTGCCATCCGCATTCCGATCCTGTCCGGACGGATGGAAACCCTATTTTCCATCCGTCCTGGGGATCGGATCGGATGAGAACGGACAGGCGGTCCATTTTAATCCGATTCCCCCATAGAGAGCAGTGGAGCTCTGACACCTCCCTCTCCGCACACAGTGCAGAGACGGAGCTGTCATCCGCCTGCTCAGCGGTGATCGGCGGATCAATCCCCGCTGAGCAGAGAACGGTCCGCAGCAGGCAGCGCAGCGTGGGAAAGGAGGCTAAGTGTGCATGAGGCCTAATCCTGTGTAGTAGCTGAGTGGTGTTCATATAATGAGGCTGATTTACTAAAGGCAAATAGGCTGTTCACTTTGCAAAGGAATTTTACCTCAGCTTAGTGACTGTAATAAAAATTAACTTTGGAAGAATTACCCTAAAGTATGCAAGAAAAAAAAACTGTATTTTTGCTTACATGTTTGGATGATGGAATGATGGAAGCAGAGCTTTATCACAATTACTAAGCTAAGGGAAAATTTCCTTGCAAAGTGAACAGCCTATTTGTCTTCAGTAAATCAACCCCAGTATATCAAGTGCATGAGGAAAGGACTTTTTTCATATCTGTTCATATCTGTTAATAAAGCTGAATAAGTATGTATGCATACAAATGTCCTAAATATCTTCCCTGGCCCTTGACTTTACAGACATATATGTGTACTCTGGTGCAAGGGCACCTTTCCCCCGTCACTAACACTGCTTTAAACAACTAAAACCACTTGGGGCTCTATGAAGTCCTGGTACACTGTGAGCACTGTTAATTAAAGAGTAACTCCACTTTCGTTGAGAGAAAAAACATTCCCCTCTGGGTGATCTCTGTACATTACAAGGATTTTGAAATTTTGTTGCAGATACCTTTTGTTTTTCAGAGGAAATAGCTGTTTGAGTCCATGTGTAAAGTGAGTCTATTGGGAGTGGTTTCCTAATTACCAATCAGCTGCTGCACCTAGAGTGTTCTAATAAGGAAAGTTGCAGGGTCTGCATCCCTTTAGGCGTGATTTCGTATTGGGAGTATCTCACCAAAAATGACATTTTTGTTGCAGGACATGTCGAAAATCGGACTTGTGCAGACTTCTGGGAAAATCAGCGAGCCAATCACACAAGTAGGAAATGATATTTCTGGGGGGGTGTTCTGTACATCATCTGTGTACAGAACACCTCCAGGTAGCCATATTGCATTTTACAGAAAATTACAGCGGCTGCAGATTGAAAAGGAAAGGTCCTTTTTAATAACATTCAATTACAATATGATTTGTGTCGCAATTGTATACACTATAATACTATTTTTTTATTTGCTAACTTTTTTCCCACAAAAATGGAGTTACCCTTTAAAGAAGACTTCCCGCCTAAAAACGACTTGGTTGTATCTGGCTCCAGCCTCCTCCCTCTTCTTTTTTTTTTACTTCATGGTCAGCTCTTCCTCCTTTCTTGATTAGGCGAGAATAACGTTGTGCCTGATCTAAAAGTGTGCAGATGTGCTGAAGATCTCTGCCCGGCCTTCAGTACCCAACAGAGCCCTTTGGCACATTTGCATATATGTGGTTGTGCCCATGTGCCTGCATGAATGCACCATGCTTAGGAAGGCACAGGACTTTCTGTTCAGTCAGTGCATGCGGCGAAGAATCGGCTGATTTACTAAAACTGAAGAGTGTAAAATCTGGTACAGCTGCGCATAGTAGCCAATCAGCTTCTAACTTCAGCATGTTCAATAAGGCTTTGATAAAAAAAAAAAAAAAAACCTGGAAGCTGATTGGTTTCAATGCAGAGCTGCACCAGATTTAGCACTTTCCAGCTTTAGACCCCATTCACACTAGTGCGACTCGAAAGTAGCATTATTTCAAGTGCTACTTTGGAGTTCAACTTTGATGCAACTTTGGATGGCTGAGACTTGGATGCCACTTTGGCTTTGATAATGGACAATTGTCGCATGTATCACATTCAGGTGTAACTTTCATGCAGATTTACATTCCAGTCAATGGCACTCGCATGAAAGTTGGACCAAAGTAGTGCAGGAACCTTTTTAAAGTTGCTGCAACTTTAAATCGCAGATATCTGAACAGTTGTCATCAAAAAACATGGGGTACGACTTGTGTGAATGGAGTAAATCAACCCCACTGTCTTATACCTTCCAAACTGCACCGTGTTCAGAGATGTATAGTAACTAAGTAGAACTACTTCACTACTGTACTTAAGTACCGGAAAGGCGGTATCTGTACTTTCCTAGAGTAGAATTTTTTTCTCCTACTTCCACTTTTACTTCACTACATTTTTTCAATGATTTCAATACTTCTACTCCGATATTTTTTTTTTGTGCTGCATAGTTACTCGTTACTATTATAAAAATTACCACTGCCAGAACAGTAGATGGCAGGTTTCATGAAGCTCAAAACATGTGTATTATCAGCGCATACGAAAATAAATGCTACTGTATGTATAAATAAAAGCTGCATTTTTTTTTCAAAACTACTGGTACTTTTACTTTCAGTACTTGGGTAGCAAAATTTAAAAAAAAACTACTTGCAATACTTAACCACCTTGGCGGTAATCCCGAGCGTGACTCGGGGTGGATTTTTCATTGCAGGATCGGTAACCCCGAGTCACGCTCGGGGTGGATGTGCAGAGAGCGCAGCGGTGTTCTCTTACCTTATCCTGGCGATCCAGCGATGATCTCTCATTGCTGAGATCGCCAGCCGAGAGTCCCGCCGCTCCTCCGTCCTCCGTCGGTGTGATCACTTCCTAGTTCCGTTCCCTGCAGCAGCAATGCTGCATGGGAGCGGAACTAGGGAGGGAAATTTAAAAAAAAAAAAAAAAACGTTGCACAAAACACATTTTATATTATATTATATATATATATATATATATATATATATATATATATATATACATATATGCATATATATATATATATATATATATATATATATGCATATATATATATATATACAGTCGGTACGGAAAGTATTCAGACCCCCTTAAATTTTTCACTCTTTGTTATATTGCAGCCATTTGCTAAAATCATTTAGGTTCATTCTTCTTCCTCATGAATGTACACATAGCACCCCATACTGACAGAAAAACACAGAATTGTTGACATTGTTGCAGATTTATTAAAAAAGAAAAACTGAAATATCACATGGTCCTAAGTATTCAGACCCTTTGCTGTGACACTCATATATTTAACTCAGGTGCTTTCCATTTCTTCTGATCATCCTTGAGATGGTTCTACACCTTCATTTGAGTCCAGCTGTGTTTGATTATACTGATTGGACTTGATTAGGAAAGCCACACACCTGTCTATATAAGACCTTCCAGATCACAATGCATGTCAGAGCAAATGAGAATCATGAGGTCAAAGGAACTGCCTGAAGAGCTCAGAGACAGAATTGTGGCAAGGCACAGATCTGGCCAAGGTTACAAAAATATTTCTGCTGCACTTAAGGTTCCTAAGAGCACAGTGGCCTCCATAATCCTCAAATGGAAGACGTTTGGGACGACCAGAACCCTTCCTAGAGCTGGCCGTCCGGCCAAACTGAGCTATCGGGGGAGAAGAGCCTTGGTGAGAGAGGTAAAGAAGAACCCAAAGATCACTGTGGCTGAGCTCCAGAGATGCAGTCAGGAGATGGGAGAAAGTTGTAGAAAGTCAACCATCACTGCAGCCCTCCACCAGTCGGGGCTTTATGGCAGAGTGGCCCGACGGAAGCCTCTCCTCAGTGTAAGACACATGAAAGCCCGCATGGAGTTTGCTAAAAAACACCTGAAGGACTCCAAGATGGTGAGAAATAAGATTCTCTGGTCTGATGAGACCAAAATAGAACTTTTTGGCCTTAATTCTAAGCGGTATGTGTGGAGAAAACCAGGCACTGCTCATCACCTGTCCAATACAGTCCCAACAGTGAAGCATGGTGGTGGCAGCATCATGCTGTGGGGGTGTTTTTCAGCTGCAGGGACAGGACGACTGGTTGCAATCGAGGGAAAGATGAATGCGGCCAAGTACAGGGATATCCTGGACAAAAACCTTCTCCAGAGTGCTCTGGACCTCAGACTGGGCCGAAGGTTTACCTTCCAACAAGACAATGACCCTAAGCACACAGCTAAAATAACGAAGGAGTGGCTTCACAACAACTCCATGACTGTTCTTGAATGGCCCAGCCAGAGCCCTGACATAAACCCAATTGAGCATCTCTGGAGAGACCTAAAAATGGCTGTCCACCAACGTTTACCATCCAACCTGACAGAACTGGAGAGGATCTGCAAGGAGGAATGGCAGAGGATCCCCAAATCCAGGTGTGAAAGACTTGTTGCATCTTTCCCAAAAAGACTCCTGGCTGTATTAGATCAAAAGGGGGCTTCTACTAAATACTGAGCAAAGGGTCTGAATACTTAGGACCATGTGATATTTCAGTTTTTCTTTTTTAATAAATCTGCAACAATGTCAACAATTCTGTGTTTTTCTGTCAGTATGGGGTGCTATGTGTACATTCATGAGGAAGAAGAATGAACCTAAATGATTTTAGCAAATGGCTGCAATATAACAAAGAGTGAGAAATTTAAGGGGGTCTGAATACTTTCCGTACCCACTGTATATATATATATATATGTGTATATATATATATATATATGCACACACACACATATATATATATAAAATTATATTATTGATTCAATTATAATTCATGCGTTATATATTATATATATATATATATATATTAGGGATGCACCGAAATGAAAATTTTGGGCCGAAACCGAAACCGAAAATGCAGGATGCCCTTGGCCGAAAACCGAAACCGAAACCGAAAATGACTTTTTCCCCCAAAAAAATTTGAAATGGATAGAACAGGGACATAAACCAAAAACAGGCAGCGACGTACACCTACACCTGTCGCTGCCACCCTGTCACAGTATATGTACTGTGATGGGTTGGCAAGAGGTTAATTTAATTACCAATGCTATTAGTATTATGAGGCATGAGGGGTTAATGTATTGTCACTGCTGGTCACTCATCTATTAGTGACTGACCAGTGGCAGGTAATTAACCCCTTTGTGCTGCATTAGTGCAACCAGTGTTAATTAACACTGACACTGGTTGCACTAATGCAGCACAAAAGGGGTTAATTAACTGCCACTGGTCAGTCACTAATAGATGAGTGACCAGCAGTGACAATACATTAACCCCTCATGCCTCATAATACTAATAGCATTGGTAAGCTGCCTCAGCTCCCCTCCCCCCTCCCCCACTGCCTCAGCGTCCTCCTCCTCGGGTGTCCTCTCCTGCATTCAAAAGTCCCGCCTCTGGCCGGCGGCACCGCCTCTCAATGATGTCCCTACTACTCTGTGCATTATGAATGGACATACTAGGCGGGGGGCGGGGCGAGCGGCCGCTATAGAGAGAACTATTGTGATCCTTCACTGTCAGCTCCTCACGTCTATGTATGAATGAGAACTGAACTGAGCTGACACCGGGCGGGGGGGCGGGCGGAGCGGCCGCTATTAGCTGTGACTATGTGAGAGCTTCTCTTCCTTGTCAGCGGAGATACGTGCCTGTCAGGGAAGTGAAGCTCTCACATAGTCACAGCTAATAGCGGCCGCTCCGCCCGCCCCCCCGCCCGGTGTCAGCTCAGTTCAGTTCTCATTCATACATAGACGTGAGGAGCTGACAGTGAAGGATCACAATAGTTCTCTCTATAGCGGCCGCTCGCCCCGCCCCCCGCCTAGTATGTCCATTCATAATGCACAGAGTAGTAGGGACATTATTAAGAGGCGGACGGCCGGCCAGAGGCGGGACTTTTGAAACCTGCCCTGCGCTGGGCTGCGCCCTCCTCCTTCCCCACGGCGGCCATTTTTATTTTCGGCACTGTTAACCCATTATCGGCCGAAATGAGAGAGGCTCATTTTCGGCCGATAATTTCGGTGGCCGAAATTTCGGTGCATCCCTAATATATATATATATATATATATATATATATATATATATATGTGTGTGTGTGTATATATATATATATATATATATATATATATACACACACACACACATATATCTATATATAATATATAATGCATGAATTATAATCTAATCAATAATATAATTTTATTATATATATTATATATTAAATAATAAAATTATATTATTGATTAGATTATAATTCACGCGTTTGTGTTTCAAATTTATCACATCTGGGATGTCTACTAGACTCTTGTTTTGGTCAGGTTTAAGTCAGTAATTACTAAGAATTGTAGGCCTATAATACATATAACGCCAAATTTCCATGAAAACAATTGTACCGCTTTTCCTATGTAATTCCTGACATAATCATACCGCCAGGGAGGTTAAGTACAAAAAATGTTGAATACTTTAGTACTTCTACTCAAGTCACTTTTTGATCCAGCACTTCCACTTCTATTCAAGTCGCTTTTTGATCGAGCACTTGTACTTTTACTCAAGTATGGGTTTCGAGTACTTTATACAACTCTGACCATGTTGCATGCGCAGATCTGCAGCAGGGCTCTGCCCGGTCCTAAGGAGTGAGTAGAGCCTTTTTGACTGAGTCAGACTATCAAAGATGGCAGCACCAGAAAGACTTTTTGTCTTGTATATGATGAGTATTTGCATTTTTTTTATTTTTTATTTTTATTAATTTTAAGAATAGAAAAAGGAGAAAAGACTATATCTATATCTATATCTATCTATCTATCTATCTATCTATCTATCTATCTATCTATCTATCTATCTATCTATCTATCTATCTATCTATCTATCTATCTATCTATCTATCTATCTATCTATCTATCTATCTATCTATCTATCTTATATAAAATTGTAAAGTACAGGAAAACAAATTAACATTCAAATAAAAGGGCGGGGGGAATGAAAGGAAAATACCAGAGTGAGCAGAGATGATTAGTATACGTATAGAACATTTTGTAACAGTTCATCATAAATGTAAAAGGGATTTATCAAAGTTTGGAGGACAGAAAGATGCAATCCGGGGGGATCATATTTTCTCGATCTTGTTGAGATTATCACAAAGAATTGCAGCAAGCTTTTCTTTAGACATGTAGGACATTTTTGTATTACCTTTTGGCAGTATGACCACCTCCTGACATGATCTTTTCCGTTTTATGCCTAGTTGCGTACTAGAAAATTAAGAATAAAAAAAAAGGGAGTTTGTAAAAATAATGTGTTCATAGTTTATTTATTTTTTATGTACTATGCAATAATCTTACCCCCAGTAATGTCTTATGGCTACTCCGCTGCTTAACCACTAGCCGACCAGCCACCATTGTTATACTGCGGCAGCTCCACTCTGTTACCTGAAAAGACGTACCTGTACATGGCTTAGTGTAGCAGATAGTGAGGTGCACCCTCCGATTGGCTAGAGGGGGAGTGGGTCTGGCGGATGCGATGTCCACCGGGCACCAGCGATTGCTCCCCATGGAGACAGAACTGCGGTCTGCCTATGTAAACACGGCAGACCGCTGTTCTGTCAGTGATGAACACAGGGATCCTATGTTCCTCCTAATTAGGAACACCGGTCTCTGTGTTCATCCAGTTAGTACAACCCCCACACAGTTAGAAAGCAGCCCCTAGGCACACATTTAACACTTTGATCGCCCCTGGTGTTAACCCCTTCCCTGCCAGTGTCATTAGTACAGTAACAGTGCACATTTTTAGCACTGATTACTGTAGTAAATGTCACTGGTCCCCCCAAAAGTGTCAGTTAAGTTTCCGATCTGTCCGTCGCAATGTCGCAGTCCCGCTAAAAATCGCTGATCGCCGCCATTACTAGTAAAAAATAAATAAATAAATAAAAATGACATAAATCTTTCCTCTAGTTTGTAGACGCGATAACTTTTGCGCAAACATATCAAAATACACTTATTGGAATTTTTTTTAACCAAAAACACCAAAAACATGTAGCAGAATACATTCTGGCCTAAATCAAGCACTAATAGGCAGCACTCATGGGCACTGATGGGCACTAATAGGTGGCACTGATGGGCAATGATAGGCACTGGTAGGTGACACTTATGATGGGGCACTGATTGGCAATGATAGGTAGAATGTACGCCCTCCCATCAATTGAGGTCCGTGCTGTAGCTGTCTTTCGACTATAGCACGGGCGCCAGGTAGTTATGAATATATGCTAAAGCAGCAAGAGCCATTGACAATTTGGGGTTGATTTACTAAAACCGGAGAGTGCAAAATCTGGTGCAACTGAGCATAATAGCCAATCAGCTCCTAACCTCAGCTTGTTCAGTTAAAGGGATTGTAAAGTGAGAAGGTTTATTATCTTAATGCAGCCCCCCTAATATTTAGCTGAGATCCATCTAGATTCAGTGATGTGGTAGGAGTGCCTCAGTCGTCCGGTACTCCCCTCCTCGATGGCTGAGATGTTGTCAATCAAAGTCAGTCAGCCAATGAGGAGAGAAAGAGGGCAGGGCGAGCCCGCGGTTCCTTGTCTGAATAGACACAGGGAGCTGTGGCTCGGCTCAGGTGCCCCTATAGCAAGCTGCTTTCTGTGGGGGCGCTCAACAGGAGTGAGGGGCAAGAAGCAGCCAGGGGGACCCGAAAAGAGGAGAATCTGGGCTGCTCTGTTCAAAACCAACTACACAGAGGAGGTAAGTATAACATGTTTGGTATTTTTGTACAAAAAAAATCAAGACTTTACAATCATTTTAGGCCCTGTTCACATCTGAACGTTTTTCAGCTTGTAAAACGCCTATCTCTAAAGCCTCAAAATGCCCAACAAGCAAAATCCCATTCATTTCAAAGGCTCCTGTTCACATATGAGCGTTTTTTCGCCTGAAGCTCAAAAAAGTACATGAGCTTCTATTTTGGCAGATTACAAGCATTTTTGTTAGATGTCAATGCCTGCCTCCAAACACCTGCAAAAAACACCCAAAAAAACGCCTAACAAAAAGGTTTAAAAACTATGCGCTCAGGTGTGAATGGAGCCTTATAAATTTATTATAAAGTCTTGTATTTTTTTTCTATTAAAATAACAAACACGTTATACTTACCTCCTCTGTGCAGTTGGTTTTACACAGAGCAGCCCAGATCCTCCTCTTCTCAGGTCCGGCTGGAGGTCCTGGCCCCTCCCTCCTGTCTAGTGCCCCTACAGCAAGCAGCTTGCTATGGAGGGACCCGAATCGAGCTGTAGCTCCATGTGTCCATTCAGACATGGACCTGCAGTTTGGCCCTGCCCCTTCTCTCTCCTGATTGGCTAACTGAGTTTGATTGACAGCAGCGGGAGCCAATGGCGCCGCTGCTGTATCTCAGCCAAAAGTCCCGGATGGCCGAGGCAATCGTGGACATCACTGGATAGAGAGGGGGCTTAGGTAAGTATTAGTGGGGCTGCAACACACAGAAGGCTTTTTTCCTAATGCATAGAATGTATCAAGATAAAAAACCTTCTGACTTTGCAACCCCTTTAACCACTTGCTGACCGCCCACCACAGATATACTGCGGCAGGGTGGCTCGGCTACGCAAAATCACGTAGATCTATGTGATTTTGTGCACGCAGTGTCAGGGGGGGTCGCGTGCGCCGCCAGAGCCGCGCTCCTGCTGTGTTTAGACACAGTGGGAGTATGGCCACGGGAGGAGCGGTGCCAATTGCCGCCGGCCTCCCGCAATCATCAGAGAAACTGACAGAAGACCTGCCTGCTTATGTAAACAAAGCAGGTGGGTCTTCTGTCACACAGGCAGAGAGAGATCAGAAGTTTCAGCTAAGCTACAACCCCGATCTCTCCGTGCCTGTTACAGAGCCCTTCCCCCCATCACAGTTAGTAAGCACCAACAGTCATACATTAACCCCTTTGATCACCCCCAGTGTTAACCCATTCCCTGACAGTGTTATTTATACAGTAACAGTACAGTACATATTATTTAGCACTGATTACTGTATTAATGTCACTGGTCCCCAAAAAGTGTCAAAAATGTCAGTTAGGGGTCCGATCTGTCCGTCGCAATGTCGCAGTCCCGCTAAAAATCGCAGACCGCCACCATTACTAATAAAAACAAATAAATAAATAAAAAGTCCAAAAATCTATCCCGTAGTATGGAAACGTTATAACTTTTGTGCAAACCAATTAAAATTGGATTTTTTTTTTACCCAAAATATGTAGCAGAATACAAATTGGCCTAAACTGATAAAAAAATAGATTTTTAAAAATTTTTTATGGCGAATGTTTTATAGCAGAAACTAAAAAATATTGTGTTTTTTTTTTTTTTTTTCAAAATTGTCGCTCTTTTTTTGTTTATAGCGCAAAAATCTAAAAACCGCAGAGGTGATCAAATACCACCTAAAGAAAGCTCTGTTTGTAGGGGGGGAAAAGGACATCAATTGTATTTGGGTACAGCGTTGCACGACCGCGCAATTTTACGTTAAAGTAACGCAGTGCCAAATTGCAAAAAAATGGCCTGGTTATTAAGGGGGTAAAATCTTCCGGGGCTGAAGTGGTTAAACTGATAAAAAAAAATGTATTTTTTAATTTTTTTTATTGGGAATGTTTTATAGCAGAAAGTAAAAAAATATTATGTTTTTTTCAAAATTGTCGCTCTTTTTTTTGTTTATAAATCTAAAAACCGAAGAGGTGATCAAATACCACCTAAAGAAAGCTCTGTTTGTAGGGGGGAAAAAGGACATCAATTGTATTTGGGTACAGCGTCGCACGACCTCGCAATTTTACGTTAAAGTAACGCAGTGCCGAATCACAAAAAATGGCCTGGTCATTAAGGGGGTAAAACCTTCCGGGGCTGAAGTGGTTAAACTGATAAAAAAAAATTTTTTTTTTTCAATTTTTTTATTGGGAATGTTTTATAGCAGAAAGTAAAAAAATATTGTGTTTTTTTCAAAATTGTCGCTCTTTTTTTGTTTATAGCACAAAACTCTAAAAACTGCAGAGGTGATCAAATGCCACCTAAAGAAAGCTCTGTTTGTAGGGGGGGAAAAGGACATCAATTGTATTTGGGTACAGCGTCGCACGACTGCGCAATTTTACGTTAAATTAACGCAGTGCCGAATCGCAAAAAATTGCCTGGTCATTAAGAGGGTAAAACCTTCCGAAGCTGAAGTGGTGAACCTTTGACAAAGAAAACCTGAAAGCTGATTGGCTACCATGTACAGCTGCACCACGTTTTGCACTCTCCAATGTTAGTAAATCATCCCCTTTGTGTCGGCATTGCATACAGCTTGGCAGCCTAATTCCCTGAGCTACTGGTGTCATTGCACATTGATGGCCTTTTCCATTTTCCTTTTTCTGGAAGTGGAAAGCTTCAGTAAATGTACTTTGCAGCTTTCCAAACTCATTTTGGAGCAACGTTCCTTCTAGGTGGATATTATTCAACCCAATGGCAGCTGTGCTTTCATATTACCAGAGACGAACACCCAAGATTTATAGGAGTGGTAAAGATTTCGCCATGTGATTCAAGTACATATTGAATAAGAATGGATGCGGGCAAGCTTAAGTCATCGAACAAGACCCTGCAAGTGCTTTATGTCTCAAGGCCTGTAACTGATTTGTTTCACAATATACTGACATTTCAGCTATAATCTTGCAGTTAGAGAGTTCTTTAAAGAGACTTATTGAATTCCCTCAGTATGACCCTGCAGGAATCATTGGCTTAATGTGCGCAGGAATTCAGCAGAAGTCCATCTCTGGTAACATAACACAGACTTATTTCACTTGTTCAGATTTATATCCAGATTTATTATATTTTCTTCTAAGCCTGTCACCATCCCAGTTTTCTTAAAGGTAGTCTCTCTGTCATCTAGTGGATTTTCCTTTTTTTTCCTAGCTGACGTTCACTCTTTAACCACTTGCTGACCAGCCGCCGCAGTTTTACTGCGATAGTCGGCTCTATTACGCAAAACGACGTACCTGTATGTCGCTTCGTGTAATAGATGGTGGCGGAGCGCGTGTTTTGCCAGAGGCGCGCACATGCACCGATTGACCAGAGGGGGAGCCAATCAGCGGGTATGTCAGGTGATGTCCGCTGGCCGCCCGCGATCACTCCCCATGGAGACAGAATGGGCGATGTAAATGCGGCAGACCGCTGTTCTGTGAGAGATGAGCACAGGGATCCTGTGTTCCTCCTTTTTAGGAATACAGATCTCTGTGTTCATGTGTTATGACAAGCTTAGCATAGGAGAGAGACATTTTATTTTATTTCAGTCAGTTTGAGAGCTTTCTTAAGTTTCCAGGAACTTATCAACAATTGTGAATATATAATCCCACTAGCCACGCATATATATATACAATATTAAACTGTGACAAAATAACATGTGCAAAATATACAATAGTGCACCATAAATAATTGCAAGTGTAATAAAATAAATCAGAGCAATCCACTTCCACTGAGTATAAATCACTCCTAATGTGAAAAATAAATGAGCAGTCCTCATACAGTTGATGCGCTTTTAAGATGTTCTAAATGTACGTGCAATACCAGAGTCTTTTATTTCTTAATAAAAAGTTGAAAGCGGTAATACACTAGTGGGGCCCTTTTGTTTCTTTTACATGATATGTGAGCGAAGAAAGGCTGCCTAATTAAGGAACATCACCTCCGCCATACCCGCTGATTGGCTCCCCCTCTGGTCAATCAGTGCATGTGCGCGCCTCCGGCAAAACACATGCTCCGCCACTATCTGTTACACGAAGCGACGTACAGGTACAGCATTAGTGCGAGAGCCTGCCTTATGTAATTTTCCAGGAACCTATGTTGAAATCACTCTTTGCGAAACCCACCACTTTTATCTATCTAATTAATTACACTGAATAACAATCCTGTATGATCATATACCAGCCTGTACCACACCATATTACAGGTGTTTTCAGTACTGCATAAAAACTTTATACACGCCTATTAAAAGTCAGTCATTCTGATCGAAGCAACAGACTGACTTCTACATATATGCATATATCTCTGGTCAATATAAGAATTAGGATTTCTGTCTTATCACATGCAGCAAGCCCCCCCCCCCCCCAAGTTAGAAAGCACCCGGAGGTGTAACTAGAACCTTCAGGGCCCTGGTGCAAGAAACCATGAAGGGCCCCCCGGACCCCTGGCCAGGCCCCTTTCCTTCCAGCCTGGGGCTCTTCCCACTGATCCTGGGGCCCTTTAATCTGGTTGTGGGACCCTTTATTACGGTCCCGCAGTGGGACCCTTTCACAAGTTCTGCAGTGGGCCCCCTTCCTGCCATCTTGGGGCCCCACCACGGTGGTGGAATACCAGGGCCCGGGTGCAAGTGTGACCTTTGCGATCCTGGAAGTTCACCCACTGGTGTAAGTAGTTTTTTATTTTTTGGTATTTTAATTGTATTATTTTTTATCATTTTATTTTATTTATTTTTTGACTGACTATGACTCTCTCCATTCAGAAAAGGAAGGAGCTGGTAAATTACATATTTACCGACCCCTTCCTGGTTCTCTATTGTGACACATCCCCTGCAGCAGCCGGCAGGAGAGGGGAGGGAGCACAGTGGGGTGGGGGGGGCACAATGGGGGGGGGAACCAGGGGAGCACACAGGGGCCCAGAGACAGCAGAACACAAGTGAACTGGATAGGAGGAGCGGTGGGGGCAGCATACAGAGGAACCAATCTCCTCCATTTTCCTCCTACAGCTACAGGAGGACAGTGATTTCTCTACATGCTGCCCCCACTGCCCCTCCTATCCAGGTGTACAGGGGAGCCACACAGGCCCCCTGGTGCATGGGGCCTGGTTCAATTGCAACCCCTGTAGTTACGCCCCTGAAAGCACCCCTAGGGACACATTTAACCCTTTAATCGCCCTTGGTGTTAACCCCATCCCAGCCAGTGTCATTAGTACAGTAACAGTGCATATTTTAGCACTGATCACTGTAGTAATGTCACTCCCCCCCCCCAAGACTGTCAGTTAGGTGTTTGATCTGTCCGCTGCAATGTCGCAGTCCCTCTAAAAATGGCTGATTGCCTCCATTACTAATAATAAAAATTTAAAATAAATAAAAATGACATAAATCTATCCCATAGTTTGTAGACGCGTTCATTTTAGCACAAACCAATCAATATACACCCATTAGCATTTTTTTTACCAAAAATATGTGGCAGAATACAAACTGGCTTAAATTGATGAAAAAATTGTATTTTTAATTTTTTTTATTGGGAATGTTTTATAGCAGAAAGTAAAAAATATTGGGTTTTTTTTTTTAAGAATTGTAGCTCTTTTTTTGTTTATAGCGCAAAAAATAAAAACCGCAGATGATCAAATACCACCAAAAGAAAGCTCTATTTGGGGGGAAAAAAAGGACATCAATTATATTTGGGTACAGTGTCGCACGGCCGCGCAATTGTCAGTTAAATTAACGCAGTGCCGTATCACAAAAAAAATGGCCTGGTCATTAAGGGGGTAAAACCTTCCGGTCCTTAACCACTTACCGCCCGCCCGCCGTCATATGACGGTGGGACGGTGCGGCTATTATCCTGGGTGGACGTCATATGACGTGACCCAGGAAATGCAGGGCAGGCGCGCGATCGCGGGCGCACCGCCGTGCACTGCCCGTGTCGGCGTGTCCCCAAGACACAGCCGGTCACCGGCAGGGGGGAAACAGCCAATAGGCATGGCTGTTTCCCGCGTGATCGGCTATGTTGCAATGACATAGCCGATCACAACAGTAGATGCCGGCAGAAGACTGCGCATGCGCGATCGGGAGCGCGCAGCGCGGTCATGTCGGTGGACTGTGTTCCGTAGGAACACAGCTGTCACCGGTGGTAGTAAACAGTCACTGACAGTGACTGTTTACTATGTGATCGGCTGTGAATCCATTCACAGCCGATCACAAAATGTAAACAAAGAGCAGTAACTCACTGTTACTAGCTCTTCTCCCCTCATACAGTTTCCAGTGTGAGGAGAGCAGAGCTAGAAATAGAGACAGTATGGATGGAAGGGGGATTGGGGTCTTTTTAATCAGAGATTATAATGGCACCTGCCCCCATATGCAAACAATGGAAAGAATTCCAGCAAGGGCATAGACCTGTCCCTATAGAAGGGTCAAGACTAAGTCCCTACAAGAAGAAAAGGGGGTTTAAATGTGCCTCTACAAACAGTCAAAGTATGCACATGTTCATGTAACATAGCAACGGTACACAATTGTTTTTTTTTTAAAAATTCATAAATCTTTATTAATACATAGTAAAAACAAAAAGTATATCACTCTAATAGATTGAACAGTCGATACATAGTGACAGGATTAGTACAAATACAGATAGAAAATGCTGGAGCTACGCGTTTCGCATTATGCGCTTCCTCAGGGTCCAGCAAAGGAAAGTATGTAAACAGAGATTCAGTCTTTTAATAATCTAAAGGTACATAAAACAGTTATTAGATTTGTGAATATACACATATGTCTTATAACATTTTTATTATTCTCAGTTTGTTATTTGCAGCTATCAATTGTATGTCTTAACCTTGAACACATCAGTTTTACTCTAATTATTTAACAATTATATAAGTAGATCAAAGGATAGATTTTCCATAAATATAGCTGGTTAGTATATTGGTTCCTATATTATAGATTCCTTTAGATAAAAAGGAGGAAGAGAAAAACCATTTCTGTTTAACAAACTCTTTTATGCTTTGCTTGTCAGAAAGACAAGGAACTAAATCCCACACACTGAAAAGGAAGAGTAGAAAAGGGTGGGAAAGAGGGAAAAGAGAAAAGGGATGAATATGAGAGAACAATGATAGAAAAGGGGGGAAATGATGTAGAGTGTGAATTACCACGTAGCCCACAGGGGGGGCAGTGATAAGGATAGGCTAGTTCACCCGAGTATAGTAACTCAGGGGACAGTCCATCCATAGAGGAGGCATGGAGGAGACCAAAAAAGATAAATGGTATATATAAAGAGGTATATTCACTTTATTATAAACTAAAAATATGACATACTAAGGCATTAAATTGTCTTACCCCAATTTAGACGTCACAATGAATAGAGTTGAATATACTTGTTTAATTTAAAATCATGTTGTATGAAAGGGGGAGCCAGAAGCTCCTAAAATCAGCAGAAAGAAAAAAATGAATTAATATGTATGTATGGTTACTCTTTATTTGATTATTTTAATAAGGGGGATGGTGATTTGTAAGAATAGGTACTTACCAGGGACTCATTCTCTAAAATTTATGTGTTAAGTGGTGTAAACGTCAAGCAAGACGTACATCTATTTAAGTAGAGAGGGGGTTAGACATTGGAATCCCCTTCAAAGATGTGCACCAATATTAAGTGAGAAAGGGTTAAATAGAGAGTCCCCTTTAAAACTTGGGGATCAGTGTGGTGCTGGAAGTATAAAAACTAAGTATGAGAGAGTCACTGGATGCTTTAGACAAATTGGATCCAGCCCCGAATCTGAAAAGATATATAAAGATAATGGACCGTTGGTAAAGGGCTAAGCCTGACAAAAAGGAAAAGTGAGGAGCTGAGTCTATAATTAAAACACTTACCATCTGAAGCAATTCAGAAAACCCACGGGGAGTATGACACTCAGCCTAGGCAGCCTGTAAGTGTGAGCTTACTAAGCTGTCCGGTATATATACTAACCACTCTGTATCTGGTCTCCTCCTCCTCCCGGTCTCACGCCCCCCACATCCGCCCGCCATAGCGTCCACGTGTAGACGCCGCGGGAGGATGTTCCCGCATACCGGAAGTGAGCATCACTTCCGGTTCCGGGACCGGAAGTGACGATCTGCCATAACGTAATCCACCATTCAGACAAATTAAAGCCAATAGAAGCTGATTAACACTGTCAAAAATGGTAATATTATACGTGCATAAAAAGCAGGAATATATCTTAACATTCAATATGGCATGTATGAAAAACATCTGAATATAACTATTTATTCCCTATTTAGATCAATTCAAACCTGCATTTAAGCCATATAAGAGGAGAAATTATCCATAAATGTACCAACAAACAGTTTTACTCAGAAATGACATTAGCAAATTTGCTTATATGGTCTGGTCATGTGGAGCAGTGAATAATTAAGGTTTATAAGAAGAAGAAGAAAAAGAATATATAATTTGGCAACCGATATGCAGGACAATGGACCACGCGGTAAACAGACCTACAGCAATGAAAAAAAGGGGGGGGGAAGGAAAAAGGGGGGGAGAGGAAAAAAAAAAAAAAAAAAAAAAAATTTTTTTTTTAAAATTATTTTTGTTTAACTTGAAAATTATATAAAAAAGTAAATCCAAATGAGTTAATCTCTTCAATATCATATTGGAGAGTCTAAGAGGGTATTAGTCTGCCAAAAAGGGGGCAAAGCTCAGGTGTTCATTCAGTCCTGGGAGGGTGCAAGCATTTAAAGAGAAAATCCAACGTGCTTCCCTTTGTAGAATTAAGTTGTCAAAAGGTCCCCCTCTGGGTCCAGGATGGATCCTATCTAGGGCGAAAAATTAGAATTTTGGACATTTATATCTATGCGTTTGAGCTATGTGTCTTGCTATGGGACTTTCTAAGTCTCCACCCCTTATGTATGATACATGGTCCTTGATTCTCTCCCAGAAATGTCGTTTGGTTTTGCCCACATAAAAAGCGGGACATTCACATTTCCAAATATAGACAATACCTATAGTTTGGCATGTCACAAAATGTTTGAGAACAAATGGGCGTCCATTTGGCAACGTTTGTTGAGGCTTGCTAGCAATGAATTTACAATAACCACATAGTCCACAAGGAAAAGTACCTTGGGGTAGTTTGATACAGGGGTCTGCCCTTTTGTCTCTCTGGTAGTGGCTGGCAGTCACCATATCTCGAATAGATTTATTTCTCCTAAAAATCACACTCGGTCTAGTATCCACAAAGTTACTGAGGATTTTATCCTCTGCCAAGAGATGCCAATGTTTGGCTATAATACTTTTTAGTTGGTTGGATTGAGAACAATATCTCGTGATCATTTTAGTTGAGTTTTGAGAGTTTTGACATTCTCCTTGAAAAAGGAGAAGGTCTCTAGGGCTGTCTTTTGCTTTTTTGTATGCTTTTTTAGTGCTTTTCCTACTATATCCCCTCTGTAGGAATCTTTTTTGTAATTCTAAAGCTTCTTTTTCAAATTCAGTCTCTTCCGAACAGTTTCTACGAATCCTATAATACTGTCCTATTGGTATTCCTTGAATTACATGTCTTGGGTGACTGCTATCTGCATGTAATAACGCATTTGTTGCAGTTGGTTTTCTATAGAGTGTGGTTGAAAGTGTATTATCCGTGCTTCTATAGATCTCGAGATCTAAAAAAGGAATCCTAGATCTATCAAAAACATAGGTAAAGTGCAAGTTGAAGTCATTTACATTCAGAATATCTATGAATTCCTTTAGGGTGTCGAGAGGACCCGACCATAGGATGAATATGTCGTCGATATATCTTTTCCAGATCTCTATATATGCCAGATATACTGATATAGATTCTTGGGCAAAGAGCCATCGTTCCCACCCCCCCAGGTACAGGTTGGCATAAGATGGGGCACATTTGGTCCCCATCGCCACCCCCTGCACCTGGAGGTAGTGGGAACCATCAAACACAAACACGTTATGTGTCAAGATAAAAAATAATAAGTCAGAAACAAACTTATTTAACCTTCTATGGTCAAGTCCTCTCTCATCCAAAAAGGATTCAATAACTTCCACACCTCGAGAGTGTGGAATATTTGAGTATAGGGACTCAACATCTATAGATACCAGATAGGTCTCCTCTTCGATCTGTATATTTTCAATCGTTAATAGCATATGCATAGTATCTTTTAGATACGAGGGTAAAGACTCTACATGTGGGCGAAGGTATGCATCTACATATGAACTAGCATTCTGTGTAAGACTATTGATGCCCGAGACTATGGGACGACCGGGGGGATTGGTGTGATTTTTATGCATTTTTGGAAGTGCATAAAATGTGGGCGTTGTGGGTTCTTTAATAATCAAAAATTCCATCAAATCCTTGGTTATAATTCCCCACTGGTGGTATTGATCTAGGAGTTTTAGGAATTCTCTTTGATTTTTAAGTAACTGTAAACTGCTTACTCTTGAATACCAGGCTCTATTATCAAGAATATTGTTGCACATTTCTGTGTATTGTACTTGATTTAGGATGACAACATTTCCGCCTTTGTCCGCAGACTTAATCACAATATCTTTGCGTTCTTGTAAGTTACGTAGAGCCTGGTATTCAGTTTCGGACAGGTTACTAGAGTTTTTTCGTATGTTCATTTGTTTAATATCCTTTGTTACCATATGGATAAAAAGATCAACTTTAGGATTGGTTTGACTCGGGAAACGTTTAGACTTTTTTTTAAAAGTTTGTACTGATTGTTGTGTTGTTCCTACCGAGGTCGAGGGTGGGCTGGGTCCGGGTGTAGTCGGACCCGACTCATCCTCAAGCTCGGTCAGGATTTTAAGCATCTTATAATCCTTTTTGGACCAATCACGCCAGGTTTGAAGAAGACCACCCATGGGGGCTTCTTTTTGCTTGATTTTAGGGCCCTCAATTAGGGACCTAAAATTAAGCTTTCGTGCAAAAAGATTAACATCTTTTATAAATTCAAAACGGTCTATGTCTTTTGCCGGACAGAAATTAAGCCCTAGACCAAGTATTTTAATTTCCTCTTCATTTAATTGAACACCAGAGATGTTAATGACTTGTAGAGAATTTGTTTCTTGGTTTAGTTTTTCTCTTCTGTTGTGGATATTTTTAGAGGGCCTAGAAGTCCTAGTGTCATTTGTTCTAAAAAAGCATTGTCCTGAGTATTAGGGGAATTTCTTTTTGGGATAGTTCCACAGTGTGTTCCTTGGGCATTTGCTGATGATGTGCTGGATCCACTTGCCATTGGGTTTGATGGTGATTGATTTTGAGTTTTGGGTCCAAGTTTTAAAGCCTTGGCTGTTTGTGTAGTCTGAAAATTATGCTGTGTTCCCATAGGGGTATCCCTTTCATCATCTTTCCTTTTTTCCTGTCTAATTCTATTAGATCTCTCTTGGCGAGCATTCCACAAGTTGGAAGATGTGGAGGATGCAGCTGATGAGTCAGACCAGTTGCCATCCTCTCTATTCTGTTCATTTTGTGGTCTAGACCTATATGTTTTATTAGTATTCCTTTCCCATTTATAGGCTCTTCCTGTCCTAAATGCCATTTGGTCACGATTCATTTTTTTGTCTTTTCTTTTAATAATTTCTCCACTAAATTTTTCCACTGCATGTTTAATTTCAAGATTTTTTTCCTTAAAAATGGGTTTATTTTGGAATGCCGCTAGTTGGTTTACAATTTCTACTATTTCTTTGTCTAAAATGAGTGCTTCTGCCTCGTAATAGCTTTTTAGAATCTTCATCATTTCAATTGAGCATTGTGTGAGATTATCTTCCCATTTATTTTTTAATTCTGTTGAAACTGAGTGAATTGTTGGAAATATTTGTATACGTAACCCAATAGGTATAATTTTGGTGTCTATATATTGTTGGAAATAAGTGGCATGCCAGAAGAAAGTTGTCTTACGTATTAGAAGTTGTCTTAAACGAGTTGTGATTTGCGAGATTTCGGAGTCCTCCTTATTTGAGCCGCGAATTTCAGTCTGTATTTGTAGCATGTAATTGGACCAGAGATTTCCCAGATAGTCAGCCATTTCAGTCACTGTCAGAGAGACAAAAGGACAGACCCAGACACACAAATAATAAAAAAAAAAAAAAAAAAAAAAAAGGGGGGAGGAAGGGAAAAGAAGAGAGGGGAAAAGAGGGGGGAGGTTAGGGGATGTGAGATGGTGGGAGGAGAAAAAGCGTTGTGGGATTCAAATTCAGTAGATATTCTTTAACAAACACTATTGTAATATCTAGTTCAGTATATCATACATATTACTTTTATGCGAATTATACTCTCAAAAGTATTACATTAGACATATGCATAGATTTGGCTTGTTAATGATTAATTTAATATATTTAATTAAATAGAGCGACCCTTAAATAGATCCCCCTTCCAGAGGAGTTGGGGATTTGACTCCCCTCGAAGAACAACAGACAGTATGGATGGAAGGGGGATTGGGGTCTTTTTAATCAGAGATTATAATGGCACCTGCCCCCATATGCAAACAATGGAAAGAATTCCAGTAAGGGCATAGACCTGTCCCTATAGAAGGGTCAAGACTAAGTCCCTACAAGAAGAAAAGGGGGTTTAAATGTGCCTCTACAAACAGTCAAAGTATGCACATGTTCATGTAACATAGCAACGGTACACAATTGTTTTTTTTAAAAAATTCATAAATCTTTATTAATACATAGTAAAAACAAAAAGTATATCACTCTAATAGATTGAACAGTCGATACATAGTGACAGGATTAGTACAAATACAGATAGAAAATGCTGGAGCTACGCGTTTCGCATTATGCGCTTCCTCAGGGTCCAGCAAAGGAAAGTATGTAAACAGAGATTCAGTCTTTTAATAATCTAAAGGTACATAAAACAGTTATTAGATTTGTGAATATACACATATGTCTTATAACATTTTTATTATTCTCAGTTTGTTATTTGCAGCTATCAATTGTATGTCTTAACCTTGAACACATCAGTTTTACTCTAATTATTTAACAATTATATAAGTAGATCAAAGTATAGATTTTCCATAAATATAGCTGGTTAGTATATTGGTTCCTATATTATAGATTCCTTTAGATAAAAAGGAGGAAGAGAAAAACCATTTCTGTTTAACAAACTCTTTTATGCTTTGCTTGTCAGAAAGACAAGGAACTAAATCCCACACACTGAAAAGGAAGAGTAGAAAAGGGTGGGAAAGAGGGAAAAGAGAAAAGGGATGAATATGAGAGAACAATGATAGAAAAGGGGGGAAATGATGTAGAGTGTGAATTACCACGTAGCCCACAGGGGGGGCAGTGATAAGGATAGGCTAGTTCACCCGAGTATAGTAACTCAGGGGACAGTCCATCCATAGAGGAGGCATGGAGGAGACCAAAAAAGATAAATGGTATATATAAAGAGGTATATTCACTTTATTATAAACTAAAAATATGACATACTAAGGCATTAAATTGTCTTACCCCAATTTAGACGTCACAATGAATAGAGTTGAATATACTTGTTTAATTTAAAATCATGTTGTATGAAAGGGGGAGCCAGAAGCTCCTAAAATCAGCAGAAAGAAAAAAATGAATTAATATGTATGTATGGTTACTCTTTATTTGATTATTTTAATAAGGGGGATGGTGATTTGTAAGAATAGGTACTTACCAGGGACTCATTCTCTAAAATTTATGTGTTAAGTGGTGTAAACGTCAAGCAAGACGTACATCTATTTAAGTAGAGAGGGGGTTAGACATTGGAATCCCCTTCAAAAGCAAATTTGCTAATGTCATTTCTGAGTAAAACTGTTTGTTGGTACATTTATGTAACCATACATACATATTAATTCATTTTTTTCTTTCTGCTGATTTTAGGAGCTTCTGGCTCCCCCTTTCATACAACATGATTTTAAATTAAACAAGTATATTCAACTCTATTCATTGTGACGTCTAAATTGGGGTAAGACAATTTAATGCCTTAGTATGTCATATTTTTAGTTTATAATAAAGTGAATATACCTCTTTATATATACCATTTATCTTTTTTGGTCTCCTCCATGCCTCCTCTATGGATGGACTGTCCCCTGAGTTACTATACTCGGGTGAACTAGCCTATCCTTATCACTGCCCCCCCTGTGGGCTACGTGGTAATTCACACTCTACATCATTTCCCCCCTTTTCTATCATTGTTCTCTCATATTCATCCCTTTTCTCTTTTCCCTCTTTCCCACCCTTTTCTACTCTTCCTTTTCAGTGTGTGGGATTTAGTTCCTTGTCTTTCTGACAAGCAAAGCATAAAAGAGTTTGTTAAACAGAAATGGTTTTTCTCTTCCTCCTTTTTATCTAAAGGAATCTATAATATAGGAACCAATATACTAACCAGCTATATTTATGGAAAATCTATCCTTTGATCTACTTATATAATTGTTAAATAATTAGAGTAAAACTGATGTGTTCAAGGTTAAGACATACAATTGATAGCTGCAAATAACAAACTGAGAATAATAAAAATGTTATAAGACATATGTGTATATTCACAAATCTAATAACTGTTTTATGTACCTTTAGATTATTAAAAGACTGAATCTCTGTTTACATACTTTCCTTTGCTGGACCCTGAGGAAGCGCATAATGCGAAACGCGTAGCTCCAGCATTTTCTATCTGTATTTGTACTAATCCTGTCACTATGTATCGACTGTTCAATCTATTAGAGTGATATACTTTTTGTTTTTACTATGTATTAATAAAGATTTATGAATTTTTTAAAAAAAACAATTGTGTACCGTTGCTATGTTACATGAACATGTGCATACTTTGACTGTTTGTAGAGGCACATTTAAACCCCCTTTTCTTCTTGTAGGGACTTAGTCTTGACCCTTCTACAGAGCTAGAAATAGTGAGTTACTGCTCTGTACACCTGTAAAAAGTAAAAATCACACTAAAATCACACCAATAAAGGTCCCCACACAGTCCTCAGCCCCCCCCCCCAATGTCACCTGTCACCCAACAGTCACCTCATCAGTGCCCAGAAATTGACACCCATAACGTTCACATGTGAGCGCAGCGATCGCGGGCAGAATCACAGCGATTCTGCCCGCGATCCGGAAATCATTGCAAATTGCGGGACGCCTGTGCGTTACCCGTTTTTTGCAATAGCACCCCAAACGCTGTGCGATGTTGCCGCCATTTCCGCCTGCCAAATCGCGGTAACATCGCGCAAACAACGCATGACGCCCAAAAAAGGTACAAGAGCTTCTTTGGAGCATCATGCGTTGTTTGCGTGATGTTACCGCGATTCGGCAGGCGGAAATCGCAGCAACATCAAACAGCGTTTGGGGTGCTATTGCCAATCACGGGCAACGCACAGGCGTCCCGCAATTTGCAATGATTTCTGGATCGCGGGCAGAATCACAGTGATTCTGCCCGCGATCGCTACGCTCACATGTGAACGTAGCCTAAAGTTCACCGGTCACCAGAGACTGCCATCAGTACCGCCGTGCACCATCGCCCGTCACCTGTCACCCATCAGTGACCATCGCCCGTCACCTGTCACCCCATCAATCGCCGTCACCTGTCACCCCATCAGTCATCGTCATCTGTCACCCTATCAATCATCGTCACTTGTCACCCCATCAGTGATCGTCACTTGTCACCCCATCAATCATCGTCACATGTCACCCCGTCAGTGATTGTCATCTGTCACCCCATCAATCATCGTCACTTGTCACCTCATCAATCATCATCACCTGTCACCTCATCAATCATCATCACCTGTCACCTCATCAATCATCGTCACCTGTCACCCCCATCAGTCATCGTCACCTGTCACCCCATCAGTCATCGTCACCTGTTTGCCATATACATGCAATCACTTACTGACCGCCTAACGACTATATGCGTCGGCCATTAAAAGCTAAATACTGGGGTTATGGCAGCAGATAGCCCCCATAACCCCGGTATTTTTTGAAACGGCAGGCGGTCGGCTTTCAGATAAGGGTGGTCCCAGTGGCGGATTCGCTGCTGAATTACCCTTACGGTGCAGGGGAAGAGGTGCCCCCCCCCTCCTGCCGCGTCCTAGACGTTTTCCCAGCTTACCGAACCCGCCGGCAGCAGGGAAAACTATCCGGTCCCGGATCCTCAGAGACAGGAAGTCGAGTGAGGGCAAGATGGCCCTCACTCAACTCTATGGTCTTGGAGGACCGGAGCTACGTCAAAAGACGTTGCCTAGCAACCGGTTTAAAGGGCCGCTTTTTTTTTTTTCTTTTTTTTTTTCCTCTTTCAACAATTTTTTTTTTTTTTTCTTTTTTAGTGTAGTTGTGAGGTGTGAGGTCTTTTTGACCCCAGATCTCACAATAAAGAGGACCTGTCATGCCTATTTCTATTACAAGGGATGTTTACATTCCTTGCAATAGGAATTAAAAGTGATCAAAACATTTTTTTTTTTTTTAAACTGTGTAAAAATAAAAAAATAATAAATAAAATAAATAGGGAAAAAAAAAGAAAAAATTAAAGCGCCCTGTCCCCGTTAGCTCGCGCGCAGAAGCAAACGCATACGCAAGTCCCGCCCACATATGTAAACGGTGTTCAAATCATACATGTGAGGTATCGCCGCGATCGTTAGAGCGAGAGCCCTAGACCTCCTCTGTAACTCTAAGCTAGTAACCTGCAGAAATTTTTAAAATGTTGCCTATGGGGATTTTTAAGTACCAATGTTTGGCCCATTCTGTGAGCATGCGCAATTTTGAAGCATGACATGTTGGGTATCTAATTACTCGGCGTATCTTTCACATTATGGAAAAAAATTGGGCTAAATTTACTGTTTTCTTATTTTTTAGTTCAAAAAAGTGAATTTTTTTTCAAAAAAATCGCATTTGGAAGACTGCTGCGCAAATATAGTGTGATAAAAAATATTGCAACGATCTCCATTTTATTCTCTAGGGTCTCTGCTAAAAAAAAATATATAATCTTTGGGGGTTCCAAGTAGTTTTCTAGCAAAAAAAATGATTTTAGCTTGTAAACACCAAGTGTCAAAAATAGGCCCAGTCTTAAAGTGGATAAATGGACAACTTTGTGTAAAGCGCCACATGGATGTTAGGCCTCTGTATGTGGCCAGGCTGTGAAAAAGTGTTACACATGTGGTATCGCCATACTCAGGAGGAATAGCAGAATGTATTTTGGGGTGCAATTTTTGCTATGTACATGCTATGTGTTAGAAATATTGCATAAATGGACAGCTTTGTGTAAAAAAAATGTGTTTTCGTTTTCTTTCCACATTTTCCAAAAACTTGTGGAAAAAAATGACATATTCAAAAGACTCATTATGACTCAAAAATTATAAGTTGGGGTGTTTGCTTTCCAAAATGGGGTCATTTTATGGGGGTTTCCATTGTCCTGGTGTTCCAGGGCCTTCAAAAGTACGATAGGTTGTCAGGAAATTATATGTGTAATTTCTGCTCCTAGAATGCCGGACGGTACTACTTGGATATTAGGCCTCTGTATGTGGCCAGGCTGTGAAAAAGTCTCACACATGTGGTATCGCCATACTCAGGAGGAGTAGTAGAATGTGTTTTGGGGTGTAGTTGCAAGTATACATATGCTGTGTGAGAGAAATAACCTGTTAATACGTCAATTTGTAAAAAAAAAAAAAAAAAATCTTCATTTTGCAAAGAGTTGTGGGAAAAAATGACAACTTCAAAAAACTCACCATGCCCCTTATTAAATACCTTGGAATGTCTACTTTCCAAAAAGGGGTCATTTGGGGGGTATTTGTACTTTCCTGACTTTTTAGTGTCTCAAGAAATGAGTTAGGCCTTCAGTACATCAGGTGTGGTCAAGTGTGATCAATTTTCAATGAATAGCACCATAACTTGTGGACTCTCTAACTTTCACAAAGACCAAATAATATACACTTATTTGGGTTATTTTTACCAAAGATAAGTAGCAGTATAAATTTGGGCCAAAATTTGTGAAGAAAAATTACTCATTTGCTAAATTTTATGACAGAAACAAAGAAAAATGCGTTTTTTTTCACAATATTTTCAGTCTTTTTTTATTTATAGCACAAAAAATAAAAAACCCAGTAGTGATTAAATACCATCAAAAGAAAGCTCTATTTGTGTGAAAAAAGGACACAAATTTTTTATGGGTACAGTGTTGCATGACTGAGTAATTGTCATTCAAAGTGTGAGAGCGCTGAAAGCTGAAAATCAGTCTGGGCAGGAAGGGGGTGAAAGTGCACTGTAGGCAAGTGGTTAAGTGGTTAAAGTGGTAGTAAAGTCCGCGTTGGGATTTTTACCTACATGTAAGCCTTTAACTCTTCTGGGAAGGCTGTCCACAAGGTTTAGGAATGGGAATGTTTAACCATTCTTCCAGAAGCGCACTTGTGAGGTCAGGCATGTATGTTGGAAGAGAAGGCCTGGCTTGCAGTCTCCTCTCTAATTCATCCCAAAGGTGCTCTATCAGGTTGAGGTCAGGACTCTGTGCAGGCCAATAAAATTCCTCCACCCCAAACTTGTTCATTCATGTCTTTATGGACCTTGTTTGTGCACTGGTCCAAATCATTTGGTGGAGGGGGGATTATGGTGTTGGGTTGGGTTGTTTTTCAGGGGTTGGGCTTGGCCCCCAGTGAAGGGAACTTTTAAGGCGTCAGCATACCAAGATATTTTGAACAATTTCATGCTCCCAACTTTGTGGGAACAGTTTAGGGATGGTCCCTTCCTGTTTCAACATGACTGTGCACCAGTGCACAAAGCAAGGCCCATAAAGACATGGATGAGCGAGTTTGGGGTGGAGGAACTTGACTGGCCTGCACAGAGTCCTGACCTCAATCTGATAGAACACCTTTGGGATGAATTGGAGTACAGACTACAAGCCAGGGCTTCTCTCTATCATCAGTGTCTGACCTCACAAATGCGCTTCTGGAAGAATGGTCAAACATTCCCATAGACACACTCCTAAACCTTGTGGACAGCCTTCCCAGAAGAGTTGAAGCTGTTATAGCTGCAAAGAATGGGCCAACTCAATATTGAACCCTACAGGCTAAGACTGGGATGCCATTAAAGTTCATGTGTGTGTAAAAGCAGGCGTCCCAATACTTTTGGTAATATAGTGTATACTAGTTAAGTAAAAGACATAAGGATGCTTCATGTTTTACATTGTACACTATAGAGTTATAATTGTCTGGCAGATGGAATCTCCGCTGGCCCATATGTAATACTCAGTGCCATTAAGCCTTACAGTTCCTGGGAGAAGGTGTTCTGAAAGGGTTCACTTGTTACCATCTAACACCAAATAAATATGTTTTTCTTAGGAACAATTTGTCCACCATACTATGGAAAACTTACATGTGAGTGATTTATTTTCCTTGCAGCCATGACAACAGTACTCTGTGTACAGGGCTTCCCAGATATCATGTCCCTAGTTTGTGTAATTGTCCTATTGCTTTTCCCAATGGTATACACAGAGCTGCAGGTCAAATTATATTCAGCTGAGCATCAGGATGTTCTTTGGTGAGATACATTCAGTCCGTTGACCTATAAAAAGATATTGGGTTGAAGCTTTCATTAAAACACTGACTGTCCAGTTGAACAAATCAAGGGCTGGCACACTTTTTTAGCAGTCAGTATAGAAAGGGCATTGCCAGGGACGTAACTAGAAATCACAGAGCCCCATAGCAACATTTTTATAGGGCCCACTTCCTAAGCAGCAAAAAAAAAATGCCATTGAACAGGACTCTTTACACTAGCAGTTGCGGTGAATGAATATTCGCTATTGTCACACGGATTCTCCTCCTGGCCAATCAGGAAGCGGTTCCTGAGACACATTTCCCGATTGGCCGAAAGGAGAAACCATGCTATTGGCCAAGGAGGAAGAAGGAGACGCAGGAGAAGCTCGACCCACAGAAAAGACTGATGGGGAAGCCGCCGCCGCCACCGCTGACTGCCCTCCACATGTCAGTCCAGGGTTTGTGAGCCAGCGACCAAGGGGGGAGGTATGGGGTGTGGGCTGGAGCTGGTGTTGTCCAGGGGGGGTATGGTGTGGTCTGTCTGCCACCCCCCCTTCCCATGAAGCAACAGCCGCAACTGGTTGAGCTGCAGTTTTTGCCACCCCCTGCTGCTCCCCCTTCAGCTGCAGAAGCAGTGACCAGGGGTGTACACATGCCCTGGTCATGATGCTTTGCTTGAATTATACCCTTGTTGCCTTCTGCAGGCGCTACCACCTGGGGATCATGACCCATTCAAGTGAATAGGGGCCCCTCTGCAAGAGCCTTGCAACCTTATGCAGTGCATGCAGTTGCAGAATTCTAGTGTGGGGTCCATGTGGTTAAAGCAGTTGGTGAGGAGGAGATACAACACCTCCTCACCACATATCAAATGCTCTCTGAAGAGCAATCTTCAAAGACCCAGGTACATGTAAATGAGCCCTAATTGCTACCGATAAAATAACCCCCCTTTTAAAGGTTGCCTGGCCACTGCTGTGATATTTCCTGGATTTAATGTCTAATAAATCTCAATTTATACTTATTATTTAAATATTTTATTTTTATATGTTTTTATTTTTATATTTAAGTCATTTTCTGACACTCTAGTGAGTGTTTCTATCCATTCAGGGGCAACAACGCTGCTTAATCCGTAAAGCAGTGACATCATCCCACTGGTGTTCATACAGTAGCTCCAAGATGTTGTTGGCCCAGAGTTAAAGAAGAAGTATGGCCAAATATTTTTGGGCTGTACTTCTCCTATGGATCCCAGTAGTGCAGTTTGTTCTGCACTCCTGTGACCCATTTTGGGCTGACAGAGGGCTAAAGCCTACAGCAGGCTGACGTCACAGTGCCGGTTCAGGCTCTAAAATATCCCAACCATATCCCGGATGCCTGAACCGGCAGCCGGCTCAGCCTCTCAGCGAGCCACTGAGAGCCGGAGCCATCCATTCCGTGCCCCCTCCACAGCCCCTGCGCCTCAGTGACCGCTGGAGGGGCAGAGCAGAGAGCCGGTGACTGTCTCTGCAGCCTGAAGACCAAGATTTGAGTGATCAGCTGTGTTTGATTGCTCGGTTCTCAGTCGTAGAGCCGGTGAGGGCCAGATGCAGCACCTAGGTGAGTATTTTTTTTTTGTAAAACTCCTCTTTTAATGCACACCAGCCATGCAGACAGACACACTATCTGGAACTTTGCAGTCATGGGTGGCTTGGAAAAAGAGTAAAGAAAGGAATTTCTATTGAGATTTATTAGAAACTGTATGCAGAAAATATAGGAGCAGTATTGGGGCAGTGGGGTTGGATTACTAAAGCCAATAGGCTGTTCACATTGCAAGAGAGTTTTCCCTTAGCTAAGTGAAAATAGTGAAAATACACTTTCCAAAGAATACCCTTTGTACATATGTAGTTCATGTGGAGTGGTCCCTAGCGTGCCACATCCCGGGTACAGAATCAAAAACAAAGGGGTTCCCCTGTGGGTGGGACTTTAAAGGCACTGATATTTCAGAAATTACACATAGGTAAGAATACAAAAATGTGGCTTTATTGAAATTGTTTATACAAAATATATAAAAGATAAAAGCAGAGGCAAGCAAAATTATACATCACATTACAGGGTTGAACATCCACCATAGGACCCCCATGTAAACACCCGACGCGTTTCGGAGAAACACTCCTTCTTCAGGGGTGCCTTGGGAGGGTGGTCTGTAAACAATCAGTGTAGATGTACATATTATACATAATTGCAAAGTCAATCTGGCAAGAAGAAATAATAATCAAGTCAAAAAAGTTGCACTTACATGTTTCACTGTAATGGTTGAAGAAAGAGTGCCTGCCTGCAAGGCTAAAAACAGAACATCGACAATGCCAGCGTGGGTCTATGGTAAGCCGATTAAATTCGATGGAGTTGGCTTCATACAGAAGGAGAATTTTTTAATTTGTAGAATTGAAATTAAATCAAGGTTGCTTGCTACCAGACGACTATGTGGGTCTGGGTGGGGACAGCTGAGATCCCAAAAAAGAGGCAATCCTGCTGGGCAAAAAGCCGAAATAGAGAAGAAAAAAAGAAAAGAAGTATATGGTAAATAGTGTGTCATGTGAACAAGTCAGGGGACACACAAGACACCTAGGGGTTAATCTCACCAGAGAGCTGCTACCCATATAAGAGCATGTACACATGAACATCGACTTGCCCTTGGGTTGCAATTATGGTTGCCAATTTTTTTTCTTCTTTCTTTCTCTGTTTAAATGGCTATAAATCCATACAGAGATGTATTTTGAACCAATATGTTGCCTTTGGTATACAGATAACATACACTTTTGACATGATTTTTTATTCTCATCAAGTTTGTTGCGCAGAAAATAACTACCTTCTGCGATTGCTATGGGTACAGCCCGGCACGGTAAGGCGAACGCCATTCGTGGCGTTCGCCAATGGGGGCAGCAGCCTTGTACACCTGGCTCATGGGACATTCCCATTGCGCATGCCCAATGGACTCCGCCTGACGTATTCAACGTTGGCGGAAGTCTGTACCGTGTCGGTGGGACGCATGGGCCGACGTCACTTCCGCCGGATCATTTCCGGCGGTGTTGACTTGCCATCACTTCCGCCGGACTCCTTCCGGCTGGGGGCGGCGCTGGCCCATGTGACCCGGGAGATCCCTTTGGCAGTCAGCTGGACGCAATAGCCGCCCAGCTGAGACTGCTCTCAGCTGATTAGCAACTCCTCATTTATACTCCACGCTCGGCGTCGGACTCATATGTTCCTTTGCCGAGCGTGGAGCAACATCTATCCTGACATTGCATTCATTCTGCCAAGATTGGATTTGAAAAGGTATTTCTATACTTCTTAAACATATTTTACCCTTTTTTGACTGTTGTTTTTGGGATCTCCATTTTTGTTGGCTCCTCTGCTCTTAAGTAGTTACAATGTTCATTTAGAGAAAAAAGAACTAAACCCCCCCCCCCCTCTCTTTATTAAATTACTCAATAATTAATCTATATTATATACCTATGAGCATTGGAGCCTCCAGGGTGATTCCCTCACCTCAGAGAGCCTGTAGCTCTTATATGGGTAGCAGCTCTCTGGTGAGATTAACCCCTAGGTGTCTTGTGTGTCCCCTGACTTGTTCACATGACACACTATTTACCATATACTTCTTTTCTTTTTTTCTTCTCTATTTCGGCTTTTTGCCCAGCAGGATTGCCTCTTTTTTGGGATCTCAGCTGTCCCCACCCAGACCCACATAGTCGTCTGGTAGCAAGCAACCTTGATTTAATTTCAATTCTACAAATTAAAAAATTCTCCTTCTGTATGAAGCCAACTCCATCGAATTTAATCGGCTTACCATAGACCCACGCTGGCATTGTCGATGTTCTGTTTTTAGCCTTGCAGGCAGGCACTCTTTCTTCAACCATTACAGTGAAACATGTAAGTGCAACTTTTTTGACTTGATTATTATTTCTTCTTGCCAGATTGACTTTGCAATTATGTATAATATGTACATCTACACTGATTGTTTACAGACCACCCTCCCAAGGCACCCCTGAAGAAGGAGTGTTTCTCCGAAACGCGTCGGGTGTTTACATGGGGGTCCTATGGTGGATGTTCAACCCTGTAATGTGATGTATAATTTTGCTTGCCTCTGCTTTTATCTTTTATATATTTTGTATAAACAATTTCAATAAAGCCACATTTTTGTATTCTTACCTATGTGTAATTTCTGAAATATCAGTGCCTTTAAAGTCCCACCCACAGGGGAACCCCTTTGTTTTTGATTCCAAAGAATACCCAATCACACGCATAGAAAATAAATGGAAAAAAAAAACATTTTTTTGCTTGCCCATGATTGGATGATGGAAGTCAGCAAAGCTTCACTATGCTTCTATGGAAAATTCCCTTGCAAAGAGAAGAACCTATCTGCGTTCAGTAAATCAACCCCGCTGTGTAAATGGTGGTTTATTTTATAGCCTTTCTTATTACTTTACCACTGTCATCAATGAAACTAGGGAAAGGGTGGTTATAATTAAATAGTGTAACTATTATCCTCATGTAGCACTGTCCCTGTAGGGCCTGCTGAATAATGACTTCACGGACTCCCCTCATTACCAGCACATGGTTATCTTGAGATATAGTTAGTTGATCCCTCCTTGCTCCCGATTGCTCGTCACGCAAATAAACAGTCTAGGGGTGTTGGTTTTTTGGTGTTTATTTGGAACTGGGATAGGAGAAGGGAATAGTGGGATACTCTAGTTTGAACTATTCACATTGGCTGAGGACTTCTATCTCTAAGCCTTGTAGGCTGATTGGAAGCAGCTAGGCTGCTTAATCCACACTGCCACAAGTGTAGAAAGGTTTAAGTCTGTTGCTCTTCACTTCCTAGCAAAACGACTTGGTGGATGATAACTTATCTTCAGGACACTCTCACTAGCATCCCCTTTCAACCAACACCTGTCCACTTACTATCCTATTGCTACTCTCCAGGCCCTCTGGACGAACTCCTGAGGCCAAATGGCACCTCTACAGAGGAGGAGGCAGCCACCTCCTGGCTTTTATACAGTATCCGAACATGCACCAAGGCACTTTCCCTCTGCCAATCGTCAGGACTGTATCAAAAGCCTATGCACCCATTCGTCAGGTTTCCTACCACTGTCCAACATGCCTCCCTATTGGACTAGCGTATATCACTCTCTAGACAGAATGAGTTGTATACTGAGCACAATGAGCAGACCTCACTAACAGATCCTGCTCTCTGGTAGACAGAAAACAATATAGATTTACCTACAGTCCCTCTGGTAAGCAGACAGAGCTCAAAGCTATACTTTCTCACTAGCACCTACCTAGGGAGGTGCTACAATAGTTTCCCAGCTTCTTTGGTGGCAGTGTTAAGGGATATATGGGTGGCACAGTGGTGTAGTGGTTAGCACTTTCACCTAGCAGCAAAAGGGTCACTGGTTCAAATCCCAACCACAACACTACCTGCCTGAAGTTTGCATGTTCTCCCTGTGCCTGCAGGGGTTTCCTCCCACATTCCAAAGACCTGCTTATAGATGAATTGGATCCTGTCTAAATTGGCCCTACTATATGTATGCATAAATGTGATTTTAGATTGTAAGCTCCTTGAGGGCAGGGACTGATGTGAGTGTATATTTATAGTGCTGTGTAAATTAACAGTGCTATATAAGTACCATAAATAATATACCCCTCATAATTATTGGTGGTACCCCTACAAATAAACAGCACTGTGACTCATTGAACTATCTCCTTCCCTGCCTGTTGGCTCTGACTAATTACACAAGTTGGAAATTTCAGGCAGACATCAGGAGAAGATAACTCCACATCTCTGTACTGACACTGGTGGGAACTAACAGACCAGCGCACTGGATGTTGCGCCGCATGAAAATATTGTAACGGTGAGCAGAGAAGGGATTCAAAGGGACAGCTCACCTTCTTGGTCCTGACCTGGCTCCTCTGCCCAAGGCCCTATTATGGCTGCTCTGCTAAGGCAGTAGTTCTGCCTCCGAGCACTGCAGGGCTTAAATCACTATCATAGGCCTGTGCGGGCGGGGGCACACCTTAATCACTGAATGCGGTGCCAATTCCCCCTATTGCCTGTGCTTTCCTATGTGTCATGCCCCCCTCACAGTGCTGCTGGCTTTCCTCCTGGCTGCTGTGGGAGATGTTTCAGAATGAAGATTATGGGAAGAGGCTAGTAAATATATTTAATTTGCTGGCCACTTCCTTTTCTAAATGAACACAGTGAACACACTCACTGTGTTCATTCATAGCTAAAGCATAGTAAACTGTGTTTACTACACTTCAGTTTGTGAATGAACAGGAAGCCGCTCGGAACAGAGCACTATCCTGTTCCTTCACTTTCCAGTGCAGCTGAGGCTGCAGAGAAAGGCATGTGTGTTTGAGCTTCGGGGTGCCCAATCCTAATGCAATAATCTGCGCACACCAATGATCGCTAGTATAGATGCGAGTAAGAGTTTGCAGTAAAAATTACTGAAATTTTTGCAATGCAAATAGCAAAATCATTCCTGTTAAATTATCCTGTACAAAAAATATTTTCTTCTATTGTGTGTTCATAAAAATGGCTATTGTGTATAGGATTAGAATCAAGCATTAGAAAAATCAGCTAATCTGCTATATTAATGTAGAGCTTACTCCCGAAGGGGCTTCTGAATATGCACCAAGGTCTCCCACAATAGTACAGAAGCTGCAAGTCACATAAGCACAGTCCCACGCACCCTGACAATCCAGGCTTAGCCTAAGGGGTGTCTTTTTAGTATTTATTTCTGACGAACTAAACAGAAAAGGGGGTTAGGGTCACTGGATACTCCAAAAACAATTAGAAGATTAGTGAGAATTTTGACTTTCTATCAGTGTTACTAACAGCAGCATTTCCTGGAACCAACAGGGAATGGCCAGTATATCTAGGACCCTATAGTAGCAGTCAGGGCTGCTGTTAGAAACCACAAGGCCCCATACAGACAAGCTGACAATGCTTCAGTTATGAACACAGTTAGTGATTGGTGCCGATCGCTCATTGTGTTAATTCATCAAAGGAAGGGGCTGGTATATATGACATATTTGCATTTTTACATATATATGATATATTTACACAACTCTTCCCCCACTCTCAGTCTTGTAGGATCCTATTGTGTGCTTGCAGTTGCCAGCGGGAAGAAGAGGAGGAAAGCCAGCAGCGCTACAAGGGTGGGGGTGGGGGGTACACAGGGGTGCCTGGGCAGCAGGGGGAAATGCATGGTGCACAGGGGGGGTAATCATTGTGGCGGGGGGGGGGGGAGTGCAATTACTAGAACCAATCCATTGAATGGCTCCCTCTGCTGCAGCTGAAAGTCAACTGGAGGGAGAGGAGAAGAAGCCACCTTTGATTTGCTGCAGAGAGAGCCATACAGGGGATAGATTCCAGTAATTGCCCCCTGCCGTATCGATCACCTTGCCTTCCAACATCTGATTCATGCTGCTGCCTGGGCCCCTCTGCTGGCTCAGGCCCTGTACAGGAGGACTGGTGGTACCCCCTTATGTACGATCCCTGGTTGCAGTCCCAGTCCATTTATTGCTGAAGAACTTTTACAGAAGAGGGGTTTAGGGTCACTGTATACTCCAAAACGATCAGTAACAAAAATAGGAGGACAAACTTCTCACTAATCTTTTAAAAGCAGCCTTTCCTGGAGGTAGAAGGGAATAGCCAGTAAATCTAGGACCCTATAGTAGCAGTCCCAGTCAATATAGTATCTTCTGGCACTTAGTTCTCTTTTGGCAGTTTTACAACAGTCCACAGCAAGGTCTTTACTCACAGGGTCCCAGGACCTGTCTGCCATCCAGCACAGCAAGATCCATAGAGGAAGATAGAAAGATCCTTCTTCAGACCAGGACCTCAGAACAGTGTTCTCCTGCTAATAATCCTTTAGAAATCCTCTTCAGGTCCTAAGCCCAGCTCCTGCCATTGCCCAGACTGCAAACTCTGTCTCACTAACTCTCTCCCAGGGGCAGCAGCCCCCAGAAAAACTGCAACTCTCCTGGAGAGGAAAGAACACACTGTTCAGACCTTCTGCCTATTTTTAGCCTCCCCAGTCACCTTCTAGATGCCTCCGTCCAGGGATTGGCTGATAAATATTTTACTGATCATTTGAATTTCCGTGCCCTATGGTTTGGAAACCCCTTTCAGAGGCAGGTGGCAGTATTCAAACTCTCAGCACAGGAAACCCTGAACCGATCAATTACTGCTTCACTCAATAAAGTGGAGCCTAAAATGACATTTACATAGCAGCCTAACCAGAGAAAGGCACTACATACCACTTTAAGTGTTTCCCCAGCTGATACTCTACCCCTTCTAGTTGAAATGAGAATAATACCTTCCTCTGCTGGCTGCTACTCTCTGGATTTCTAATTTCATCTTCCCTATGCCGACTAACTTATGTCTCCCTCTCCTTCTACATTTAGCTCCCTAGACTCACGTATAAAATATTAAAATTAAAATATTTAAATAATATAAAAAGAAATCCGCTTTAATTTCTAGCTTCAGAGCTAAGAAGCCACCTATTCTGTTCCACTCAGAGGGACACTCCTATACAAGAACCAATTCAACTGGGTAATTTACTAAAGGCAAATAGATCTTCACTTTCCAAGGGAATTTTTCTGCAGCTTAGTGAATGTGGTAAACATTAATTTTTCAAGGAATACCCAATCGTGTTCAAGGAAACTAAGAGAGAAAAAAAAAAAAAAAACAGTATTTTTGCTTACACATGATTGGGTGATCACTAAGCTAAGGGAAAATTCCCCTGCAAAGTGGACACCCTTTTTGTCTTTAGTACATCAAGCCCAAAGTCTGGAGATCAGATGACCTTTGTTTTAGTGAATGTTAGAGACCTTTGGGCTTAGAAATAAAAAATAAATAAAAACAAGATACCAGCTAATAATCCAATCCAGCTAACTAGTTATGTAAATCACCAATTGACATATCTTTTGGGGATTCCAGGGATGACCTCAGTGCCATCTTAAGAGCATTAAAGGGCATTAAAGGGCTCCGGGCAATGCAGTGCACTGGGGCTCAGCCTACACAATCACCCATGAGAATAAAAATGCAAATTATCGATAAGGCGATATTTATTGGTACAGCAGTGCAAGGCTAATGACAGCTTCCAAGTTTGGCGGCTGGGTCCAGTGAACACACACACGGACGGGAGTCAGACTCGTCTGTCCTGTGTGTGCCTGTTCCCGTGGAGGCGGACAGGCATTCCTGCAGTTGTGGGCTCCCCCTCATGGCCCAAGTGGCCTGACAGCAGCGCAGGGCCGACAGGCGCTTGCCACCTGCTAAGTTTGGCGGCGGGATGCACACGGGAATCGGGACCAATGATTGGCTTAGTCGCTGGGCAGGTGGGACCCCCCGGTCTTCCCCGGCTCCTGTTTGTGAAATTGAGCTTTTAGGGAGGAGGGAGGGAGCGAGTACGCAATTTTGACAGGTACCTGCTTCCACTTCTGCTTAGAGGCAATTGGAAGCGGAAGTTCTCCTTCCCCCTCCCTCCCGAAGTCTTCTGGAACATGACAGGTCCTAGAAGACTTTGGGACCAGTTGTAGATCGCAGCGCCACTTGCACATGCGCAGTGGGCACCCAGCTATGAAACCGCAAGCTGTCGTGCCCACCACAGCCGGGTGCCCATAGTGAAGGGAGGACACAGGGAGAAAACGGCTGGGTTGAGTACATCTCTGGATTGTGGGACAGGTGAGTGGCTGTTTATTAAAAGTCAGCAGCCACACTTTTTGTAGCTGCTGACTTTTAATTTTCACTTAAAAGGTAACTCCCCTTTCGTGGGGAAAAAAATCTGAAAATAAAGAAAAAACAATATAGCGTATATAATTGTGACACAAATTATATTGTCATTGAATGTTATAAAAAATGACCTTTCCTTTTCAATCTGCCGCTGTTGTAATTTTCTGAAAATGCAGTGCAATATGGCCGCCTGGAGCTGTTCTGTACACAGAATGTATACTGACCACACCCCAGAAACATAATTTCCTGCTTGTGTGATTGGCTCACCAATTTTCCCAGAAGTCTGCCTAAGATACAAATCAGATTTCAGGCATCCTCTGCAACAAAAATGTCATTTTTGGTGAGATACTCCCAATAGGAACACATCTAAAGAGATACATACCATGCAAATTTCCTCATTAGAGCCCTGCGGCTGCCACAGCTGATTGATAATTATTAAACCACTACCATTTAACCCACTCAGCACTAAGGCACAAAGGAACAAACAATGATTTCTTGAGAATAACAATGTACAGAGATCACCCAGAGGGGAATGTTTTTTTCTCAACAAAAGTGGAGTTACACTTTAAGATAATAAAGCTCCGCTTTAAGTAAAAAAAAATAAGAATTGTTTTAAATTGTATAAAATTAAAGGTACACCAATGCACATAAAATCCCCCCTCCCCCACATATATACGCACATACAAATGTAAACTCACACGTCAGGGGCGCCTACGCATTAAAACTTTGATTGCAATACACATGTTACATATCGCTGTGCAGGCTGGAGTGTGAGTATATTTCTAGCACCAGACCTCCTCCGTAACACTAAACTGATGACCTATAGGGGGCTTGTAAAATGTGCCTATGGAAAATATAGAGTACTGAAGTTAGTCGCCATTTCACAGGTGCACGCAAATTTAGGGTTAGACATGTTGTGTATCTATTTACTTGGCGCAACCTCGTCTTTATATTGTATATTATTGCATTTGTGTGCCCTAAAATTAACTTTAATGTATTTTTGACTGCAATTTTGCAATTCCTGGATTTGCGGTAATATTGTGTGACATAAAAAATTGGAACTACCACTATTTTATTCTCTAGGGTGTCTGCTTTCAGACAATATATAATATTTTGGAGGTTTTATGTAATCCTCAGGCCTCAATTGATCTTTTAAGCATGTGTGCATAAAATGCAAGAACGGCTCTGGCAAGTCTTTTATTGCCAATTTACATTAATCCTGCTTGGCACAATGTAACTATCAATATCTTCTATCTGAAGGGGCACTGAGGATGCTGACAATTACTACAGTAGTCGGTACTACATGCAGTGATAGTCACGATTTTCTGGGTCCTGCTTGAATGGCTTCCCCTCTGCACATTGAACACACCACTGCCATTCACAGAACTACTTGTATTTTTTTCAGTGAGTACAAGGCATTCACTGATTGAAAGAGGGTAGATCGTGACATCATCCGCCCCTCCTCTCCACCTTGTCCAATCAATCATTGTGACAAGTTGGACCAATGTAAGCAGTCAATCAAATTAATTCCTAGAGTTCTGCTTTAAGACCAAACAAAAGTTACAGAAATAGATATACTTTGTACCCCTCATAGTGTTACCTTCACTTTCCTTACATAGGATTTGTGCAATGTGTCTGAATATAACTGTGTAGTCCAATGGGCAGAGTTTGGCTACATTAATAACTGTACTCAATTATCTACCAGGCCTTGTGGGACACCCCTCCTCCTTTTCCCTGTGCAGTACACTCCTAGTTTAGAATAGGTTGTTAGGAAGATTTAGATTGGTGACTCTGTGAACAGTGCAGCAAGGATTGATTGCTCAGGGCTGCTAAGGGTTTCACAGGCTGCTGTTCTGCTACTCCCCCTGTCTTCTAGAAGCTTCTAGAAGCATAGTGGGAAGGAGACCCAGACAGGCAGCCTGAATATTTATGAAACTCCAATCAATCCTTGGGGAGGTGTGCTCAGAAGGTGGAGGGAGAGCCCATAAGTAGTCTGAAAGTATTACTAAACCTACAACGGTAAAATCAGTCTGTATATGCAGTAAAGCATTCGTGTTATACTCATTGTGGAACCTAAGAAGTTAATCCTCTACATTGTGTAAAAAGTCTGTTTGATCCTGTCTTCTCTAAGTTTTCCCTTCTTCCACTGTCCCCAATCCATCTCCCGATAAGACAGAGCCTATGGAGTCATTCAGCACATGCTCAGTTTGGTGTGTATTGCTAGAGTTTTTTTTTCCTTGTGGGAGTGCATGTGATCAGCACAGGGCCAATCAGCACTGTCCAGACAGAGGGTCAGGGGTCCTGCAACCACATTGGACAGTCAGAGGAGAATGAAAACTCCTATTACAAGCTTTTACCAGACACTGATAGAAGTCACAAGACTGCTATATACTGCTGATGAAAAAGATATTTAGCAGTATATTTTTACTAAAATAATTGCATTTCCATGTTCTGTGTACTGTGGGAGAGCAGATATAGTGACTGCAGGCTCCTGGGTTTAGTAACACTTGAAGTCTGTGCAGCATAGTTCCTGGGTCCACTAGCCGTCCTTTAGGGGGTGCACTACACCTGGACTACAAGGGCTCATACACATGTGTGTATTGGGCTTTATACAACATAGTTGTATTTCGGAGCCACAGGTGTTGCAGACAGCTGGCTCTGAAGATGAATTACAGGGCATAGCTGTATGCAGGAATTTCTCAGTACATACTTAAAGTGGATCTTCACTGCTTCTGAGCACCACAAACCAAAAACACTATTTAATTCATTTTTTTATATTCAAAAACAAACTCCCCCATTCATCCATGTCTCCATGCTTTATTCTGTTGAGAAATCACTTTGAAAAACAACCCCCTAGCATTTCTGGCAGTGGCCATGTTGAGTAAGGGCAAATGATCCATGTAGCATCTACTTCCTGGAATCCATATGCCCTTAGCTCAAGCTTGCATGCAGGAGGAGAAAATCCCTCCTCCTCTCCTTCCCTCCTGAAGACTCCTGGGATGTATGACATCATTTTCCTAGACAAGAAACCAGAAAATAACTAAAGAAATGTGAAAAGAAAAGTTTAAAACAAGTAAATATGATATACTTTCCTATGTATTTACTAATGGTAGCAGCATAAGGATTAAAAATAATCAATGTTGATAGGGAGAGTGAAGTTCTTCTTTAAAGAGGAGTTCCGTCGGGGGGGGGGGGGGGGATTAAAAGGCAGCAGCTACAAATACTGTAGCTGCTGACTTTTAATATATACACACTTACTTGTCCATGGAGCTTGCGATGTCGGCACCCCAGTCGATTTTGGGATCGGCTGCCGGGTGCTGCCATCACCATTCGTAATAAGGGAAACCATCAGCGAAGCATTTCGGCTTCACTGCCAGTCCCCTACTGCACATGCGCAAATCCCACTGCACTTTCTAATTGGCCCGGTGGCTGGGGAAGGAGGTGGGGGGCCGAACTTCAGAGGGACGGCACTGTGGCGGTCTCCCGGTAGTGGGGAAGGATACCTGTAAAAACAGGTACCCAGTACCCCATCCCATCCCCCCTGAAAGGTGGCAAATGTGTTATCAGAGGGGGGGGGGGGGGGCAGATCAGCTGAAGTTCCACTTTTGGGTGGAACTCCGCTTTAAAAATGCGCATGCAGGCTGCATTTAGGATTGTACATCGATTTGCATGCATGAGTTTACACTCGGGCTGGCGTATACCTGCATACAGCCATATCCTGTAACACATTGGTAAAGGCGGCTGTACACTGGCGTATTTTTTTGTTCTACAACCCAATATGGCTGTGTGCATGGGCCGGCACACACTTCAGCGATGTCAGACGTTGAATGTGATTCGCAGCACACTGCTCTACAAATCACATGCCATGTCTGTGAGTTGGGAATTCAACCATACAGATTGGATGGCTGAATTCGCATTGCATTTGGACCAAAGTCGCACAGGACCCTTTTTTTTGGTCCACACCAGAATCAGATTGCATGGGTTTTCACGCCTATGCGATCTGATTCACGTTTGCACTGCGATATGCGAACTAATCTGGGGGTGTCGTTAACTTTATATTGACACCCCCAGCGATTCGCATATGGCAGTGTGAACTGCCTGCGAGTGGAGAGAGATGCGGGAACCAGTGGATTCGCAGGGTTCCTGCATCGCATATGTGTGAACCGTCTCTGAAGGTGTGTAAAAACACAGATGATAAGGGGTGTAGCTGTTACTTACCAATGCCAGCCTAGAGCACTGCACATGGAGGGCAAGAAGAACAATTATATTATGAGAAAAGGGTAAAGTAAAGCATTTCCAAGTGAAAATCTGTAAAAAAAAAAAAAAGCCATAACAAAATATAGAATAAAGGAGAAAGCCTTAAAAACTATAGAATAAAGGAGAAAGCAGAACACAGTCCTGCTTTAAAGGCACTCACATAAGTATATTTGTCTAAAATTAACATTTATTAAACATGATTAAAATTGTGGTAAACACCATACAGAGCTGATTTAAGAAATAATTCACATAAGTACATATACACGTATACATATACACTATACGTGGTATAATGTTACTCCTCTATACAAAACTTCACATAAGAGGTAGCTGATAGATGTAGTTGGTCAACGCGTTTCACTTCCTGCTTTTTCAAGACCAGCCACGAATATGCCACATTCAACTAATTATAAAAACTAATTTTATCAATAATTAAAACATTTACAAAAAATGAATAATGCACATGTTTTTCAATGTTCATATAAAGCTATAAAGAAAAAAAAGGTGTGAGATTATAATATTGAGAAGCAACTGAAGCTTGCATTTAATAATAGTAAAATGACTAACACACTCACTTTGCATTTGCATTCTGTTGAGGCAGCTGCTTTCCATGCGCTTATCTCTGTCACTGTTAAAGAATCTACGCAGTACTGTAGCAAGGTTAAATAAAGCAAAGGAATAAAAGAACGGTAGACTGTATCTCCTACAGACATTCGGAGACAGACGCATTTTTTTTTTTTTTTTTTTTAATGCATTGTGCCTGTTAGTCTCTCGGCTTTTACCCACTCACAGACAGAACCACGCAGATTTCCTTAGCAGATTAGCACATGCTATTTTTGGATACAATTGGTGGCAGACTCTGAGATGACGCGCTGTCTTGTGTCACTGAAAACAGAAAATAGCCATTAGTCATGACATGACTTTGCAAATATAAGATAGATAAGATATAATAAATAGAGAATAGATGCAGGTACCCCCGAGTCACCCTTGTTTCCACCCCCTACCCACCTCTGAGCGCTGTCCCTTGCCCCTGTACCCACCTTCCAGTACTGTCTCCTTGTAATTTGTATGGAATTGTTTAACCACTTGACCTCCCATTTACCAGTCCATTTTTTGCGAAAAGGCATTTCGCAATCATGTGACGCTGCGCCCAAATAAATGTAGCACCCTCCTAGGTAGGTGCTAGAGAGTGAGTATAGTTTTTGGCTCTGTCTGCCTATCAGAGGAGCTGCAGGCAAATCTATATTGGTTTCTGCCTACCAGAGAGCAGGATCTGTGATTTAGGTCTGCTCATGGTGCTCAGTGTGTGATTCATTTGGTCTAGGGAATGTTTCACACTGGTCCAATAGGGAGGCATGTTGTACAGTGGAGAAAATCTGACCAATGGGTACACAGGTTTTCATACAGCCCCAGGGATTGGCACAGACTGGCTGTCTCAGTGCATTGTGGGGTGTGGTATAAAAACCAGGAGCACATGTGCTGCAGGGTCTTTGGCTGCTGAGCAGAGCCCCGGAGGGAGGGTGGCGGCTGCCTCCTCCTCTGTAGCAGTGGCACACGGTCACAGGCAGTCGGCCGGAGGACTAGGAAAGAAGGAGCTGAACCCAGAGGTCCGTGAGAGCTGACTGGAGGAGTAGAGACACTGGAGACCCTCGAAAAACAGTATCATGAATACAAGGGATCGTGTCTAGGGGCCTGACCTAAGGGGGGCCACCCCGGTGCAGGATAGTCAGAGGTCGGGTGTCAGCAGTTGGAGTGAAAGGGGGTGATAGGAGTGTATCCCGAAGATAACTCATACTAACTAGTCATCTGCAAAGGGAGTTAACCTTAAATTCATCTAAGTGACAAGGTGAATCAGCAGCCTGGCTGCATCTCCAGACAGGAGTTCTCATCTATTGTGAATAGTTCAAGTTGGAGTATCCCACTCTTCCCAATCCTATCCCTAATATAAATAAAAACACAAAAACAACTACATCCCATAGGCTGTTCATTGACTGAGCCAGAGAGTAAAGAGTTAAATTGTGCATGCTGCAGTTGCAAATGGTAACCCAGGGGGATCCCAAGGTGAATAATCCAGCAGTCCTCTAGGGGGCAGTACTACATAACATTTATGTCATCTTTTCCCCACAAATAGAGCTTTCTTTTGGTGGTATTTAATCACCACTGCATTTATTTTATTTGTTATAGAATTAAAAAAAATATTTTTTACTTTCTGCCATAAAACATATCCAATATAAAAAAATATAAAAAAAAATCGAATTTATTCATAAATTTAGGCCAATATGAAATCCGTTACATGTTTTTGGTAAAAATAATCCCAATAATTGTATATCGATTGGTTTACGCGAACATTATAGTGTCTACAAACTATGGTATATATTTATGGAATTTTTTGTTTTTCATTTTTTTTTTTTATACCAGTAATGCCATCGATCAGCGACTTATAGGGGGACTGCGATATTGCCGTGGACAATTGGACACTGACACTTTGGACACTTTGTGGGAACCAGTGACACAAATACAGTGATCAGTGCTAAAAAATATGCACTGTCACTGTACAAATGACACTGGCTGGGAAGGGGTTAAACATGTAGGGCCTCCTCCACTGTCCAATGTGCCTCCCCATTGGACCAGTGGGGACACTCCCCCAGACCACATGAATCACACACTGAGCACATTGAGCAGACCTAACTCACAGGCCCTGCTCTCTGTTAAGCACAGAGCAATATAGAATTTACCTACTGCTCCTCTGATAGGCAGACAGAACCAATACTATACTCACTCTCTAGCACCTACCTAGGAGGGTGCTACAGATAGATAGATAGATAGATAGATAGATAGATAGATAGATAGATAGATAGATAGATAGATAGATAGATAGATAGATAGATAGATAGATAGATAGATAGATAGATAGATAGATAGATAGATAGATAGATAGATAGATAGATAGATAGATAGATAGATAGATAGATAGATAGATAGATAGATAGATAGATATAGGACCTGGTATGGATGGGGGGGTAATTGTTTAGTTGACTTTCAGCTGTCAACAGGGAACCCTGCTAAGAGCTGTTGTTAAGAATGTGGCGGCCAGCTTCCTGGCCCGCTCCCCTAATAACCAGCCATTCACTGGTTGGTAAGGTTGCCAGTTTTACAAGTATTTAGGAGAGGTAGCGTTTTTGTTAACCACTTAAGCCCCGGAGGAGGATTTGGCTGCTCAAAGACCAGGGCCTATTTTGCGATTCGGCACTGCGTGACTTTAATGTACAATTGCGTGCGACGCTGTACCCAAATGAAATTGACGTCCTTTTTTTCCCTCCTATTTTGGTGGTATTTGATCACCTGTGTGATTTTTACTTTTTTTAAACAAAAAAAGAGCGACAACTTTGAAAAAATAACAATATTTTTCACATTTTTTATATGAAATTCCCCCCTCCCCCCCCCCCCCCCCCAGAAAAAAAAGGAAAAATCTAAATTTTTTAACATTTTAGAACAATTGGTTTTCTGCTACATATGTTTGGTAAATTTGGTAAAAAAAAATTGCAATAAGCGTACGTATTTTGATTGGTTTGCGCAAAAGTTATTGCGTCTACTAACTACGGGAAAGATTTATGTAATTTTTATTGTTTTTTTTTTTTTACTAGTAATGGCGGCGACTGCGGCATTGCGGCGAACAGATCGGACAGATCGGACCCCTGACTGACATTTTTGACACTTTTGGGGTTACCTGTGACATTACTACAGTAATCAGTGCTATAAATATGCACTGTTACTGTAAAAATGACACTGGCAGGGAAGGGATTAACTTTATTGGTGATCAGTGGGTTAAATCAGTGCTGTATCCTGGCCTAGGCCAACAAGGCCCAGGCCTAGGGCGGCACTTTGCAGGGGGGCAGCAAAAAAATATTTAATTATTTGTATAATGACTATGGACTTCCTATTTATTATACAAATAAGTGAAATAATCCTATAATTACAATTAGTGGCAGCAAACACAAGTCCAAATATATTAAAAGAGTAATCTTATTAAACCCGTGACATAAGGCTGTACTAATGGGCACTGATAAGGCTGCACTGGTGGCCACTGATGAGGCCACACTGATATGCTGCAATGACTGGGCAGTAAAGAGGCGGCACTGATAAGGCTGCACTGTGGCTTGTGATGTAACCACAGAGACATACGATCCTACATAGCAGGATTGTATAGTCTCTGCACTTACATCAGGGAGAATGACAGGCGGCTTTGTTTACATCAGCCGCCTGCCTTTCTCTCTCTCCAGCGGTAGATCGCGGTCACTCGCGCGGGGAAGGCAGGGAACGAGCGGGGGCGGGCGCTCGCCCCCTAGAGGCTCGTGGGCAAGCGACGTAGCACTAGGTCGTTTTGCCTGTAGGGGGCTGACTGCCGCAGTAAATAGTCGTGCAGCGGTCGGCAAGCTGTTAAACGCTTCTAAACATTGCAAAAACACTGGGAAAAAAATACTAAATAGTTTTTTTTTTATCCACCATTTTTTCAGTGTTTTTTAAGCGTCTAACGTGCATGGAGCCTAATAGTACAAAAATGTGAATTTAGATGAGTGAAGCTGACTTTCATAACAAATGCAGATGTCTTTGCTCAGACGGATGGTTGCTTCCCATGTCCTTTGGCAACAAAGCTGAAAAGAAGGGGTGCAAAGAATAAAATACGATTCCACAGCTCAGCGTGTTTTTCTCCGTGGGCACTTTTGTTAATTGTTCCAATGAACACTATGGTAACTGATATAATGTTTTGACTGAAACATTTAAAGTTGACCAGCTTCTTCAGAGCGGATGTATATCCTCTGTTTTGCAATTCAGATTTTAGAATAAAGTTTGCAGTTAAAGGTCAATCTACTAAATAATACATTTTCACTGCTCTAGTAACCCTGTATTAGCTCCAAACATCCAGTTCTGCAAAACATATTTCTCTTTATATGACATGTATGTAGGTCTATAACATTTACAATATCTCACAAAAGTGAGTACACCCCTCACATTTTTGTAAATATTTTATTATATCATTTCATGTGACAACACTGAAGAAATGACACTTTGCTACAATGTAAAGTAGTGAGTGTACAGCTTGTATAACAGTGTAAATTTGCTGTCCCCTCAAAATAACTCAACACAGCCATTAATGTCTAAACCACTGGCAACCAAAGTGAGTACACCCCTAAGTGAAAATGTCCAGATTGGGCCCAAAGTGTCCATATTTTGTGTGGCCACCATTATTTTCCAGCACTGCCTTAACCCTCTTGGGCATGGAGTTCACCAGAGCTTCACAGGTTGCCACTGGAGTCCTCTTCCACTCCTCCATAATGACATCACATTTGAGGATGCCCCACAGATGCTCAATAGGGTTTAGGTCTGGAGACATGCTTGGCCAGTCCATCACCTTTACCCTCAGCTTCTTTAGCAAGGCAGTGGTCATCTTGGAGGTGTGTTGGGGGTTGTTATAATGTTGGAATACTGCCCTGCGGCCCAGTCTCTGAAGGGAGGAGATCATGCTCGGCTTCAGTATGTCACAGTACATGTTGGCATTCATGGTTCCCTCAATGAACTGTAGCTCCCCAAAGCCGGCAGCCCTCATGCAGCCCCAGACCATGACACTCCCACCAGCATGCTTGACTGTAGGCAAGACACACTTGTCTGTACCTCTCACCTGGTTGCCACCACACACTCTTGACACCATCTGAAGCAAATACGTTTATCTTGGTCTCATCAGACCACAGGACATGGTTCCAGTAATCCATGTCCTTAGTCTGCTTGTTTTTAGCAAGCTGTTTGCGGGCTTTCTTGTGCATCATCTTTAGAAGAAGCTTCCTTCTGGGACGAGAGCCATGCAGACCAATTTGATGCAGTGTGTGGAGTATGGTCTGAGCGCTGACAGTGTGACCCCCCACCCCTTCAACCTCTGCAGCAATGCTGGCAGCACTCATATGTCTATTTCCCAAAGACAACCTCTGGATATGATGCTGAGCACGTGCACTCAACTTCTTTGGTCGACCATGGCGAGGCCTGTTCTGAGTGGAACCTGTCCTGGTAAAACGCTGTATGTTCTTGGCCACCGTGCTGCAGCTCAGTTTCAGGGTCTTGGCAATCTTCTTATAGCGTAGGGCCCTAGGCCATCTTTATGTAGAGCAACAATTCTTTTTTTCAGATCCTCAGAGAGTTCTTTGCCACGAGGTGCCATGTTGAACTTCCAGTGACCGGTATGAGAGAGTGAGAACAATAACATCACATTTAACACACCTGCTCCCCATTCACACCTGAGACCTTGTAACACTAACGAGTCACATGACACTGGGGAGGGAAAATGGCTAATTGGGCCCAATTTGGACATTTTCACTTAGGGGTGTACTCACTTTTGTTGCCAGCGGTTTAAACATTAACGGGTTCCCAAACGGCTGACGTGTATATACTGTGGCAATGTGGCTCTCCTGCGCAAACCAACATAGGGCTACGTTGGGCGCGAGCAGGGAGCCAGGGGGTGAGCACGTGCTACCAGCGGCGTGCTTCCACCCCCATTTAGCAGTGGGGAAGGGGATGCATGGGTCAGGTGGCTCTGATTGCCTCCTGATACCCGCGATCATTCCCCGCTGAGAGAGAAGAACGGTCAGCTGTTCTAAAACACCGTTTTTCTCCCTGGAATGATCACAGTGCCTGTGATCCTTCTATATAAGATCACAGTTCTCTATGGTCATTTCAGAAGCCCTGCCCCCCACACAGTGCCATCTTAAGAGCATGAAAGGCCCCAGGGCAATGCAGTGCACTGGGGCCTTGCCTACATAATCATCCACGAGAATAAAAATGCAAATTATCGATAAGGCAATATTTATTGGTACAGCTGTGCCAGGCTGAAAGCTTTCAAGTTCGGGGGCTGGGTCCAGTGAACACACACGCGGACGCGAGTCAGACTTGACTGTCCTGTGCGTGCCTGTTCCCCCTCCACGGCCCAAGTGGCCTAAAAGCAGTGCAGGGCTGACAGGCGCTTGCTACCTGCTAAGTTCGGCGGCTGGATCCACACGGAAATCGGGACTAATGCTTGGCTGGGGCTGAGTCTTTGGGCAGGTTGGGCCCCCTCGGCATGTGGGGCCCCCGGGCAACTGCCCAGCGTGCCCATTCGGTAAGATGGCCATGCCCCCACAGATAGAATCACTCCCCTGGGCTTATATTTAACCCCTTGATCACCTATAATGTTAACCCCTTCCCTGCCAGTGTCATTATTACATTAACAGTGCATATTTTTTTAGCACTGATTACTGTAGTAATGTCACTGGTTCCCCAAAAGTTTTAAAAATGTCAGTCAGGGGTCCAATCTGTCCGCCGCAATGTTGCAGTCCCGCTAAAAATCGCAGATCGCCGCCATTACTAGTAAAAAAAACTAAAAAAACAATAAAAATGACATAAATCTTTCCCATAGTAAACGCGATAACTTTTGTGCAAACCAATCAAAATACGCTTATTGCGATTTTTTACCAAAAACATGTAGCGGAAAACAAATTGCCCTAAAATGTTAAAAACTTTTGATTTTTAATATTTTTTTTTTTTTGAGAATGTTATATAGCAGAATGTGAAAAATAATGTTTTTTTTTTTTTTTCAGAATTGTCGCTCTGTTTTGTTTATCGCACAGGTAATCAAATACCACCAAAAGAAAGCTTTATGTGTGGGTAAAAAAGGACAACAATTTTATTTGGGTACGATGTCGCACGACCGCGCAATTGTCCGTTAAAATAACGCAGTGCCGAATCGCAAAATATGGCCTGGTCATTAAGGGGGAACATCTTCCAGTCCAGAAGTGGTTAACCACTTAAGCCCCACAAGATTTTACCCCCTTCCTGACCAGGGCCTATTTTGCGATTCGGCACTGCGTGAATTTAATGGACAATTGCGCGGTCGTGCGACGCTGTACCTAAACAAATTTGACATCCTTTTTTTCCCACAAACAGAGCTTTCTTTTGGTGGTATTTGATCACCTGTGCAATTTTTTGATCATGCGCTCTAAGCAAAAAAAGAGCATCAATTTTGCAAAAATAACAATATTTTTCACATATTTTTATATGAAATTCCCCAAAAAATATATAAAAATCAAAATTTTTTAACATTTTAGGCCAATTTTTTTTTTTTTTACCATATGTTTGGTAAAAAAAATTGCAAAAAGCGTATTTTGATTGGTTTGCGCAAAAGTTTTTGCATTTACTAACAAAGGGAAAGATTTTTGTCATTTTTGTTGTTTTTTTTTAACGCGTAATGGCGGCGATCTGCGATTTTTTTTGCAGGACTGCGACATTGGGACGGACAGATCGGACCCTTGACTGACATTTTTGACACTTTTGGGGTTACCAGTGACATTACTACAGTAATCAGTGCTATACATATGCACTGTTACTGTAAAAATGACACTGGCAGTGAATGGGTTAACTTTTTTTGAGAGGGAGGGGTTAAGTGTGTCCCTAGGGGCATGCTTCTAACTGTGATTGGCTGTGGCTTGCTGTGTAAGAACAGTGATCAACGGTCCTACATAGTAGAACTGTATGATCACCATTCTTACATAGGGGAGAATGACAGGCGGCTTTGTTTACACTAGCCGCCTGCCTTTCTCCCGGTGTAACGGAGGATCGCGAGTGCCCGGCGGACATCGGGTCCGCCGGGCACACGCGCGGGAGAGTCAGTGACCACGCGGGAGCGCGCCTCCGGCGGCGCACGCTCGCTCCCTAGAGCCTCACAGGCTAGCGACGTAGCCCTACGTCACTTTGCCTGTGAGGGGCTGACCGCCGACGTAAATAGTCGTGCGGCGGTCGGCAAGCGGTTAATGGCTGTGTGTTGAGTTATTTTGATGGGAAAGCAGATTTACACTGTAAGTCCCGATTCACACTACCGCGACTTGTCAGGCGACTTGGCCGCCTGACAAGTCGCGGTCCATTCAGTGCAATGGGAACCGTTCTAATAGGAGCGACTCAAGTAGTTCCTGCACTACTTGGGTGCGAAATCGGAGTGACTTACATTGACTTCCAGTATGTGAAGTCCGTGCAAATCGCGCCGAAGTCGCGGTGCACACGACTTCACTAGTCGCCCCCGAAGACGGAACGCCATAGTGTGAGCCAACACTTATACAAGCTGTAAACTCACTACTTTACATTGTAGCAAAGTGTCATTTCTTCAGTGTTGTCACATGAAAAGATATAATAAAATATTTACAAAAATGTGAGGGGTGTACCTACTTTTGTGAGATACTGTATATATATATATATATATATATATATATATATATATATCTCCCAGTATCCCAGTATGTTATTGTATGTGTGGGTGTGTTCATTTTATCAAGAGTAAAAATAACCAATTTGTACTAAAAAAAAACTCATTAGTGTAACCAAGCGGTGAGGTCAGGCCAATGATCAGCAGTCATGCAAGACTTCTTGTTTCAATGTTGGTTTATTAGGCGTAGTATTTCTGTAGATTCAATATTTTCAGCTCATTGTTCATCTCAGTTACCAAGGTAATGATTATTACGGTTAACCCTTTTAAAAACCAAGGTACTTTTGGGTGGTACTGATAGTTGCTGAAATATTCTGTATGTTAATGTTTTGTAAAGGAATAAAACAAGGCAATACCTCCTAACAATGAATTATAATATTTAAAGGTAACTCCACTTTCCTGGGAAAAAAACATTGCAATAAAAAAAAAAAAAATATAGCATATAAAATTGCGACACTAGCCACATTGTAACATAACGCTATTAAAAATGACTTTTCCTTTCCTTTCCTTTGGCAACCTGGAGACCTTGTGACCCAGAACTGCTTGGTGTGTTGCTCAGGCTCTCTGAAACGGGGGTGTGAGTCTCAGGCATTCATCGCTGGGAGTGCCAGCAAGGAAGGGAGCTCCTCCTAGCTCCTGTGATCACTTGAGGCAAAAAAGATGTCCCTACAGCCGCACATCAATGCTGTCCCTTGAATTAATGTGTGAGTGTGTGAGTGGCCACCTCAGCCTGGACTCCGACCAGGCCATGCACCCAACGCGTTTCGCTCCGCCTAATATTACCACTTTATTTACAATTAAAAAATGTTTTGTCTACTTTTAAGTTTTAAAAGGTAACTCCACTTTCGTGGGAAAATTAAAAAATAGCAAATTTAAAAAAAATAATATAACGTATACAATTGCGACTAATTGCGTCATATTGTAATTGAATGTTACTAAAAATTACCTTTCCTTTTCACTCTGCAGCTCTGTAATTTTCTGTAAAATGCAATATGGCTACCTGAAGGTGTTCTGTACACAGATGGTGTAGAGAATGTCCCCCCAGAAACATAATTTCCTGCTTTTGTGATTGGCTTACTGATTTTCTCAGAAGTCTGCACTAAGATACAAGTCAGATTTCAGGCATCCCCTGCAAAAAAATTTAATTTTTGGTGAGATACTCCCAATAGAAAAAAATGTCTAATGGGATGCAGGCTCTGCAATTTTCCTCATTAGAGCCCTGCAGGTGCAGCAGCGGATTAATAACTATGAAACCACTCTCATTAGATTTACTTCCCACATGAACACATGGAAACACACAGGGATTTCTTCAGAATAACAAAAGGTAGAAATCTGCAACAAAGTTAGGTAAAATCCCTGCAATTTACATAAATGCTTTTTTCTCAACAAAAGTAGAGTTACTCTTTAAAGACAAAAAGTATAGTTTCCTTTGTCCAAATGTATATTTTACAGGCATGAGCTGGGTATGTCAGTGTCATTTCATATACTTAAAATGAACACAATGATTAAAATTAATGTACTAAAAAAAAAATTCTCTACTTAAGCAATCAGAACAGCAATTAGGAATTTTAGAAAGAAAAGGTGAGTGATTTACATTTACAAAAGTGCAAAAAAACACAACAGTGCATGCTTTGCCACAATCATTATAATGTTGTCCTCAGGCTGCATTCACACCTGAGCATAGCGTTTTTCCGGCGTTTTTATGTGTAATTTTGGTGTTTTTTTTGCACGATTTGCGTGTTTTTATACAGCGTCTTTGAGCTTTGTGGTAAATGTGAGACAGCGCTCAATATTGTGAATCAAATTTGAATATGTAAATAAATTAGTGAATAAATTAAATACACAAATCACAAAAAAAATCACAAAAAACACAATCAGTAAAAAGAAAAAAAGGGGGGTTTTATCCAGAAAGTGCCCAAATATTAAAGGGATTGTGCATATATTGGCAGTCTTTGTAATTCCAAAGTGCAGGTGCAAAAACGTGCAGCAAAAACAATTATGTGCTCGTTCTTAAAGTGCTTCATGTGCAGCAAAATTGCATTTCTTCATGCAAATGGGGAATCCTTCACCTGATGCTCAGCTCACTTACCAGACGACCCCTTGGGGTCTAACGTAGGTAAATGGAATCTCTTACTCCTAGTGTTTCCTATCTCCCCACTGGAAAATATCCAGGATCTCCTACGGCTGGTTACAAGGGCTGGCTCTGGATCCCAATCTCCGTCCTGTTCAAGCGTAGGGCAGTATAAGCATGACATAAAAGATGCAAAGAATCTCATGGTGTAGTATGCATAAATTCCGGTTTAATAAAAGAAAGTATTCACTTACAATTTGAGTTGCATAGAATCAGCTGAAAAACAGCGCCACGGGCAGTTTGCGTTCCGGCTGTGTTCCAGAAGTAACGTAGGGCGTAGCACGGGTCCGACGCGTTTCGTCATCAAGCGTATGACGTCATCAGGGATTCTTTGAGCTTTGACTTTTTTTTTTTAGCCTATAGAGAAAACTATCATCCGTTGCATCATTTGTTTCTAGGTATTTAAACTTTTTTAGCTTTTACTTTAGCTTTTATTTATTTTTTTAATATTATTATTAATTTCTTTTTTTTTGTTAGGGTAGGGCAGAGATGTCAAACTCAATTTCATCATGAGCTGCATTAGTATTATGCTGTCCCTCAAAGGGCCGGTTGTATCTGCAATGGTGTTCTGTCTGAGCAGTCTCCAATAAAGTTTCTTGTGGAGGATCCCAGCGGTGTGCGACCCTCCTTTTCAACTGGCTTTGAATGTTATTATTTTCATAATTGTAAGCATATGTCCCCCCTCTTACATCAGATGTCAAAAGCCCCTCCACCACCAGATGTCAAGAGTCTCTCACCCTCCCTTACATCACATTGCACACCCTTTACCATGTGGTGCTCCTGGGAAGAAGCTGGGGATGCAGCTGGGAAGCAGAATGTGCAGGGTCTGGAGGAGGACCAGAGGAGGGCTAGAGTCAGCTGCCACACTCTGCTGAGACCAGGGGAGGTGGAGATGAGGGGGTGTTGTGGCTGCACAGAGAGGTGCAGTATCTGTAGGAGGAGTTCTGGCCTTCTCTCTGCTGCCGACTACTTAGACGAGGGGCAGAGCTGAGCCTGCATAAAGAAGCGGAGGAGTTATGTCCTCCTCTCTGCTGCAGGCTGTTGAAACGAGGGGCAGAGACGAGCCTCCCTGCGGCTGCACTAAGAAGCGGAGGAGTTCTGTCCTCCGCTCAAGACAAGGTGGGGGCAGAGACAAGGGGGGTGCTGCAGGAGAGATGTGAGGGCCACATGAAATGGCCTGGCAGGTCAGATTCGGCCCGTGGGCCTTATGTTTGACACATGTGAGGTAGGGGAATAGAGTTATGGTTAGGTTAAAGGTTAGGATTAGGAGTTGGGGTTATTTATTTATTTTGCTAGGATTGGGGTGTTAATAATACTACTACTATTACTATTATTATAAAGGATTTATATAGCGCCGACAGTTTGCGCAGCGCTTTACAATATGAGGGAAGACAATACAGTTACAATACAATTCAATACAGGAGGATTTAGAGGGTCCTGCTCATTAGAGCTTACAATCTAGAAGGGGGGGGGGTCAAGTGAAACAAAAGGCAATAGCTGTGGGGGATGAGCTGATGGAGAAAATGGAAGTACAGTTGTTAGGTGTGGGTAGGATAGGCTTCTCTGAAGAGCAGGGTTTTCAGAGATCGTCTAAAAGCTAATAGAATAGGAGATAATCGGACAGATAAGGGTAAGGAGTTCCATAGGATTGGTGAGGCTCTGGTAAAGTCCTGGAGGCGAGCATGGGAGGAGGTGATGAGGGAGCTGGAGAGCAGGAGGTTTTGAGAGGAACGAAGAGAGTGATTAGGTTGGTGTTTTGAGACCAGGCTGGTGATGTAGCTGGGGGCTAAGCTGTGGATGGCTTTGTAAGATGTTGTTAGTATTTTGAATTTAATTGGTTGGGTGAGCGGAAGCCAGTGGAGGGCTTGACAGAGGAGCAGCGGACACTGAGCGATTGGTGAGGTGGATGAGCCTGATGGCAGCATTCATGATGGATTGAAGGGGGATAGCCTGTGTAGAGGTAAGCCAATAAGAAGGGAATTTCAGTAGTCGAGGCGCGAGATGACCAGGGAGTGAACTAGGAGCTTTGTTGTGTCTTTGGTTAGAAAGGGGCGTATTTTGGAGATGTTGCGGAGGTTGAGGCGGCAAGAGTTTGACAGTGATTGGATGTGGGGCTTAAAAGAGAGTTCAGAGTCCAGAACAACACCTAGGACCTTGGCATGCGGGGATGGGCTGATAGTAATGCCATCGATATTGACAGAGAGATCAGGGGAAGGGGCACATGGTGGAGGAAAGATTATAAGCTCGGTTTTGGACGGATTGAGTTTGAGGTAATGGTGTGACATCCAGACTGATATATCAGATAGTAAATTAGTGATATGTGAGGAGACAGAGGGAGAGAGCTGAGGGGTGGATAAATAGATTTGGGTTTCGTCAGCACAGAGATGGTATTGGAAGCAGTGGGAGGCTATCAGCTGACCCAGAGAGGAGGTGTAGATTGAAAATAGGAGGGGTCCGAGAACAGAGCCTTGGGCGACACCAACAGAAAAAGGAAGAGGAGAGGAGGAAGTAGAATTGTAAGTAATGCTAAAGGTGCGGTTGGATAAGTAGGAAGAGAACAGTGAAGAGTGCAGTCACGGAGACCAAAGGCATGGAGTTTTTTGAGGAGGAGGGGATGGTCAACCGTATCAAAGGCAGCAGAAAGGTCCAGGAGTAGGAGTACAGAATAGTGTCCATTGGTTTTGGCCATTAGTAGATCGTTTGTCAGTTTTAAGAGAGCAGTTTCATTGGAGTGTTGAGGCCGAAATCCAGACTGAAGGGGATCAAGGCTATTCTCGGCAAGGTGGTCACACAGTCGGTTGTAGACCAGACGTTCAAGGAGTTCGGATAAAAAAGGGAGCAGGGAAAAAGGGCGTAGGTTGTTAAGATCGGTTGGGTCCCCCAACTACTACTACTACTACTAATAATAATAATAATCATAATAATAATAAATGAATAAATAAATGTAAAATAAATACACAGATCAAAAAAAACAATAATAAATACATTCAATAAATGAATACTAAGCAATAATAAATAAATAATTAACCCCTAACCTTAACCCCTAACTCTTAAAATAATAATAATAATAAATACCTTAACACCCTAATCCTAACACAAAATAAATTATTATTATTATTACTATTATTATCATTATTAATAATAGTAATTTATTTGTTTTGTTTCAGTTTGGGTGTTTATTTATTAGTTTATATTATTATTAACAATAATTGATATGATTTTTTTAAGGTTAGGGGTAACTATTTTTTATTTATGTATGATTACATATTAATAATTTATTTTATTTATTTATGATGATTTTTAGTTATGTATGTATTTATTTTACATTTATTTATTTATATATTATTTATATTTTATTTTTTACATTTTTTTCATTTGAGCAGAAAATTGTGCAAAAACACGTGACAAAATGCGCAAATAGGTACAAAAACTCGCAAATGGAACGTTTACCTTCATTTCTGTGAGAATAAAAACACACTAAAAACACTCAAATCTGCCCAATTTGAGCTACAAAAAAGGCGCCAGAACTTTTTTGAGCTTCAGGCGCTTGGCTTCAGGGAACTTGCAGCGGAGATGTGAACCATCTCCATAGAGAAAGATAGATTTTTTCTCCTCCAGCGTTTTGGAGGTTCAATCTTCAATCTACAAAATGACTTCGGTGTAAAAGGGCCCCCCTGGGTAGGTGCTAGGGTGGGGAAATTTGGTTATTAGCTCTACTGTAATCAATTGAACTATGTGTGTTTATTTTGATCTGTTATGTGTCTTACTGGTTGCAGGATTGGCTGCTTCCCACAGCCTTCTGGAGAGTACTGTAAGGTAGTGGGTTGGAAATGTCAAATCAGCAACTCAATATTTATTCAGTCCCAGCCAATCCCTGGGGGGAGATTGCCCAGATGGTGGCTGGGAGAGAGCATAAATGTTTTAGGACTTGGAACAGAGGTCTTCTTGTCCAGAAGGAGGACATTCCAGGTGTTATTGCCTTAATGTACTGCTTCCTTCTAAACATGAGGCATGACGGAGGGTTATACAGAGCTGGCTTAAAGTATAACTAAAATCAAAACTTTTTTTTTTAGTTTTAGATAGAGTGCAGATTAATTATGGTCAGTTTTTATTGCTGTCTGTGCCCCCATTAGAGAGATTCACCCCTTCTATTTGTCATGTTTATAATTATTACCAAAAGTAAAAGTAAAAAAAATCCCCAGAACAAGAAAAAAGGGGAAATCTTCCAATGGGGGCATTAGTTTGGGTGATCCTGGTGACAAACAGGGATTTCCTCACTTTGGAGGGATTTCCTTCCTGTGTTTGGCTATGGGGAATATAGCCAAGGAGTAAGAAAATCTATCCAATGGGTCACAGAAAAAAAAATAAAAATCTGACAGGGGTTACTGTATATCCTTCCCTTATTCTATCCAAAATGAAAAAAAAAGTCTTGCCTTTAGTTCTACTTTAAAGTTTTACTAAACCCAGAACAGTAAAATCAGTCTGTATATGCAGTAAAGCATTCTTGTTATACTCACTGTGGAACCTAAGGGGTTAATCCTCCACATTTTGTATATAAAGGCTGTTTGATCCTGTCTCTCTGATCCTTCTCTTCTTTCACTATCTCCAAAAAATAATCTGATATTTACAGAGCCAGGGGACGGCTGCACATGCTCAGTTTGGCTGTATATTACTAGAGAGTTTTTTTCTTGAGAGGTTGCATGTGATCAGCACAGGGCCAATCAGCACTGTCCAGACAGAGGATCAGAGGAGAATGAAAACTCCTCCTACAAGCTGTACTAGGAACTGATATAAGTCACAAGACTGCTATATACTGCTGATGAGAAAAGGTATTTATCTGTTTATATTTACTAAAATAATTGCATTTCCATGTTCTGTGTACTGTGGGAGACCAGATATGGGGAATGTAGGCTCCTGGGTTTAGTAACACTTTAACATTTTATTTGTCAGTGTCTAAAAATCCTAAAAGCGGAGTTCCACCCTAAAAAATTGTTTTAACAAAAAATACCCCTAGGACAGTCAGGGCTAGTGCATTTAAGCAACGGTAGCCTCTGAACTGTCCCCTGTTTAACTTACCTGTAAGAAGAAAAACTTACCTTGAAAATGTCTTGTCCAGCGCTGCCATCTCCGGTGTGGGCAGCTGAAGCCGGAGCGTCCCTCTTCGTGTCCTCTTCCGTGATGTTGGAGTCCCAGAATGCCCTGCTCGTCACTTCTGGGGCAGGCGCGTCATCCCGCAGCTGGTTCTGCGCATGTCCAGAAGCTGTTCTAATCCATCGGCAGAGAATGACGCGCCTGCACCGGAAGTGACGAGGGACACCAGTGCAGGCGCATTGACTCCTGGGATTGATGATGCTCGTCTCCCAGGAGTCAATGCAATGGAGGAAGTTACGTCAGGGGCCGCGGCCACAGGAGGAGGAAGTGGAAGGAAGGTAAGTTAATTTTCTGAAAAAATAAGGTAAGTGAAACAAAAAAAAAATATCTATCCAATTCTTTTTCAGGATAGTTTAATTAATCTAACGGAAGGTGCAAATTAAAAAAATAGGGTGGAGCTCTGCTTTAAGGTGGTAGCATAACCCAAATATCAAAGAATTACTATGTTCTTCTGCCCCCCAATATACTTCAAGAAAAATATTTTATAGTAAGTACAAAAGTCTTATTTTTTTCATGTATAACGGAGAAAAATGTGTCTTCCTCCCTTTTATTTGAAAGCACACATGGAATGATTAACCACTTTGCCACTGCTCACTAGAGCTCTACTGCGGCAAAGTGGTTCATTATCATCTGGCGACGTAGACCTACGTCGCCAGACACTCCCCTTTCTCGCTCGCTGTATTCAGTCACAGCGGGAGTCGGGCCAGGGGGAGGAGCAGCGACGATCGCCGCTGCTCTTCCCTGATAGTCGGGGAATCGAGTCTGGAGATCCGCCCACTTGTGTAAACAGAGCAGGCGGATCTTCTAAGTGACAGGCAGGGTCAGATTACAGGGTTCAGCATAGCTGAACCTGCGATCTGTCCTTGTGTCACTCAGTCACCTCCCCCCGCACATGTCAGTAAGCACCAGGCATACATTAACCCCTCCCTCTAAAAATAAAATTAACCCCTTCCCTGCCAGTGTAATTTTTACAGTAACAGTGCATATGTACAGCACTGATTACTGTAGTAATGTCACTGGTACCCCCAAAAGTGTCAAAAATGTCAGTCAAGGGTCCGATCTGTCCGCCGCAATGTCGCAGTTCCGCAAAAAAAATCGCAGATCGCCGCCATTACTCGTTAAAAAATAAACACCAAAAATGACAGAAATCTTTCCCTTAGTTAGTAAACGCAATAACTTTTGCGCAAACTAATCAAAATATGCTTATTGTGATTTTTTTTACCAAACATAGGTAGCAGAAAACAAAATGGCCAAAAATTAAAAAAAAATTTGATTTTTACATTTTTTTGGGGGGGAGTTTCATATAAAAAAATTTGAAAAATATTGTTATTTTTTCAAAATTTACACTCTTTGTTTGTTTATAGCGCAAAAAGTAAAAATCGCATAGGTGATCAAATACCACCAAAAGAAAGCTCTGTTTGTGGGAAAAAAGGATGTAAATTTCGTTTGGGTACGGCGTTGCATGACCACGCAATTGTCAGTTAAATTCGCACAGTGCCGAATCGCAAAAAGTGTCCCAGACGTAAGATAGCAAAATCCTGGTAAAGTGGTTAAGTAGGTGCAAGCTGAGATGATATATTATGCAAAAAAGAATTGTATGGGAAGGCTTCCTTTTTGCAATTTAAAGTGGTAGTAAAGTTCACTTTTGAACTTGTACCTATAGGTAAACCTATAATAAGGCTTAAAAATCAAAGTATAAAACTCCGCGCTACAGGATATATATTGGATGGATGAGTAGGCTGCAGCCTCCCAGAAATATAGTCAAAGACTATAGAAAATGTAAGGTAAGAGTATGGGAATGGCGCTGTCTACTGAAAATATGTGTATATGGAGACAGAAAAATATGTAAAGGTATGCACAAAGTTCAATGCACAAGTAAATATCAATGTGACATAAAAATGATGATCAAAAATACAGCTAAAAACTGAATATGATGTGACAATAAGTGCAAACCTAATAAGGTGTAAATTTAAATAATGGTAATAAAGGTGACTATGTGCATAAAAATATAAATGAGATATAGTAAAGTTCAAGCTTAAATAATGTACAGTAAGTAGTAAATCAATGAGATCAAATAAGTGCAAACATAAATGATGCAGCAATTAATCAGTAAATAAAGTGACCAGTGCAAATGCAATAAGTAGGGGTATATAAAGTGACTCAGTGACAGCAAGACAGTGACTATGCTGTATATAACAAAGATAATTAAAGATGAGCTATAGTGATCCAATGGTGACAAAGTGAGCAAATTAGTTCATATAAAAAACAGAAATCTTCATATGGGTTATGAAAATAAAACCCTGTGATGGGTGGTGGGTGAGGTGCTCCGTGCCCCTATAATAGGTAGCCCACTCACCAGAAATACCTACCCCACACAGGGGTAAAGAGCGCGTATATAGATAGGGGAATGGGTCCCTCCGATTTATCCTGGTCCTCTCCGGGGGTCCTGGGATAGGGATGTGTCAAGGATGCCCAGTAAGGCTCCGGAATGGTTCCCACAGGGTTGCCCAGGTATCAGGGAGATCCGCTCTCATGTAGTGTAAAAATGCTCCAATAACAGCCAGGTATACCGGGGTATGGTATGGTAGATGAATCATATAGGTTAAAGAAGGGCCAATAGTGTGATACCGTTTAAATGTTTTATTTAAATAAATGCATAAAAGATGGGTACTCACAATTTTTCAGTACAAACAAGCATGTAACAGGTAATGGAACGCAATGCATTCCACGCAATCGCCGGAACCGGAAGTGATGCGATGGCGCTGTACGCGTTTCGTCGTCCAATGTCTTCCAAAGGCTTACCTGTAGGTACTGTAAATATCTCCTAAACTTGCACAGTTTAGGAGATATTCACACAGGATGCAGCCAGGGACGGAGTCATCGGCTCATGCCCTCTGAAGGGACGGCATACCTTCAGAGCTCCGTACCGAGGCCATGACTCTTGGCCATTCATACAACTGAAGCCCACAAACCTGGAATGAAGACCGAGTGAAGATGGAGGCCCTCTCAGCAGTGACAGCACGCCGCTGGAGGACTTCATTCTAAGGTAAGTATTTCATAATGCCATTTGTGATTTTTACTAGCACATTATGCCATTGCCTTGCAGGGGATTTTTTTTTTTTTTTAATGCCCAAGTTTATTACCACTTTAAAGCGGAGTTCCAGCCAATTTTTCCACTTTAGTGATTCCTGGAGTGCTCGCTATGCTGATCAACAATTGGGCATTTTCAATTTTTTTCAGGGGTCCCTTACCTTATTTTTAGGGCATTTTTGATTGTACTTCCTCCTTCTCCCCCCTCTGCGGCCACGGCCACCGACATCACTTCTGCATTGCATCCTGGGAGCTGTTTGTCATCACTCCCAGGAGGCTGGAATCAGGAAGAACTCCCAGAACACTCCCTGGAATCAGGAAGAAGGACACAGCAGATTACACTGCAGCTTCAGATGCCCACATCCAAGATGGCCACGCTCAGATAGCGTTTTTAAAAGTAAGATTAGTTAAAAAAGGTATTTGAGGCCGGAACTCCGCTTTAAGGAAGAGGCCTGCTGTCCATTGAATGCAACGTAATGCAATTTCTTTCATTTAGAAGTATACCTAAACTTATCAAGCTATCAAATTTAGTCCCATTTTATGCGGGTGAGTAGACAGCTTTAAAAGCACTATACAGTCCTTTAGGTTACATTTATCAGTTACTCTTTGCCTTTCCCAGCCTGTTTCCTCTGACTGATTTTTTGTCTGCTGCAATCAAGTCTGAATGTGATGCCTGGCCTGAAGGTAGCAAACAGTTATTTTTATAGATGACATGTTGGAAATGAATGTACCAACAAACGCGTGCCATTTAGCCATAGCTAGAAAATGGACTGCACTGTGCAAAAGAGATTACCTAGGCATGCATAATCATCAGAGCATGACAATAGTCTTAAAGAATATTGTTATCACCGCATTTTCCTTCTCTTTGGTGGCAGTTTATTTTACATCTCAGCAGAACTGTTCAGAAAAGGAAAGAATAAAAGGTGAAAGAAAAATTCCTGGTACGGATATTTATTACATAGTTACGTTGGTCCAGCTTGGATCAATGTAACCATGTCTATACCATACTTGGCCAATGCTCCTGGAAGCTGGAAATCAATGAAGTAAACACCCAACTCCAGTGATCTCCACTTGCTTCTGGTCCTGTGCAGAGTGGCCAATATGAGCACAGGAGGTTTGTTCTGGGTCACGGGCACTTTGCATTTTCCAAATCAATGCAAAGGGTTCTGTCATTGGACGAGGTCAAGAGCATGACTGCTTGGTCTCTCCACTTCTTCTATCACACTCCCAAGCATTCACTGAATGGCGCCTGTACCTATGTTTACAATCAAGCCGAGTGCTTATCATGGGACCCAGAAGCAAGTGGAAATCCCTGGAGTAGCCATGTCTACCAGTGCCAGATTAAACTCTGTGGAGGCCCCTAGGCAGGTGAAACTTTGGGCCCCCCACCTCCCAGGTTTCTGGTGCACACACTATAGTAGGATAACATTGAACTAAGTCGTGGGCATGTGGGCGACAACTGAAATAAGTTAAGTTTTTAGGAGACAAACTATAATGTGAGCCTGATGTCTATGGTTTATGCACTTTAAAGGGTTGCTAACCCCACACTAGTAGAATTAGTCTGTATATGCAGTAAAGTATGCTTGTTATACTCACTGTGGAACCTAAAGGGTTAATCCTCTGCATTGTGTAAAAAGGCTTTGGCCTTTGGAGGCACTCTGCACATGCTCAGTTTGGTGTGCATTGCTAGAGAGCTTTTTTTTTCTTGGGAGGGTGCATGTGATCAGCACAGGGCCAATCAGCACTGTCCAGACAGAGGGTCAGGGGTCCTGCAGCCCTAAAGGACAACTGAACCACAAAAAGACAGAGAGGGCACACAGACCTAGTGCATTATCCTAAAGCCTTTCATCCCTAGTCTAATCAGTATTCCATGGCTTATATTCAACAGTATTGTATTTTACTTAATTTGTGTATCCAATTTTACTCTACATTGAGACACTTAAAGCCATAGGATAAATGTGAGGAACCCCTCTGTTGGGATGACCATTCTTTACTGCAAAACCATTTGAGACAAAATTTGACCGAGTTGCTTCATTGAATTACCTTATACACCATACTTATATATATATATATATATATATATATATATATATATATATATATATACAACTTTCGGCAAACATGCAAACATATATCCATATGCTATGCTCTTTTTGATTAACTTTCCTGGGAATTACCTGTCATAGGTTTGCTTATGCCCAGTTTCTTCCAAACACTTCACACATGGTCTCTTGCATGCCAGGTGGAATGAGCCCAGCCATGTGGACAGCTGGAACGTCCTAAGAGGGATTTTGTCTGTTACTATTGAATACTCTGGTTCCAAACCATGTCATCCATTTGTTGGAGGTAACTATATAATGGGTAGGTCCAAATGGACACACCACTGTTATATAATGAATGCACTTGTTCTAATTATATGTTTTTTGGATGTAGACAACACAGTCCCCCTGAAGAAGTCCACGACTTCTTTGGTCAAAACACATTGGGGGCAACCTCTAGGGAAGGACTTATACTGCAACAATTGTTTGTATAAATACACCTGCCAGTTTTATTGTTGTCATGGCCAATGGGCCAATAGAAGTATGTATACCAAGAGCTCATGTTTTAAAACCAGTTTTCTTTGATTTTAATGTATGTGCAATAAAACTATACTTTTTTTACATCAATATAGTTTCTTGATATATATATTTTTTGCTGCTAAAAAACCCCTGGGGACATCTTAATCTTAATCTTTTTTTTATCATAAAACCATTGCTTTATTAATGTAACAAATGGTAAGTATTATACTCACCAGATGACAAACGTAACAAGTGCATCACATAGTACAGTGTCATTAGGTCCACACTGCATCATATCATGTCATAGGAGAAGGTGAAGATCCAACAGGCTAACACATTTCAAGGACTAGCCTCTTCCTCAGAGCTAACATGACTGTTGACTGCATCTCTCCTATATATCAAAATGTCATGACTGATTATAGAATGTGGGCATTTCAGACCCTACCACCAAGGCGGGGGTAAGCCCTTACAAACATCATGCATTTAACAAAAGGAAATTAAAGCCAGCCTACAAGATAGAACATATATGCAAATGTATAAAATACAATCGTATAAAGTACAAATAAATAAATACGTGCACTTATAAAATCCATATTTGTGAGTATACTATTTCACTTGCGGCTTCACAGCCTGTTTCCTACTGCGAATGTGTGAGTCAATGGTCCCGTTGTCTTGTGGGACCTGTGTGTCTCCCAGAAGGCAGCGTGGGGGGGGGGGGGAAGAGGGGCTGGAAATTTTGTAGATTACCACATAACGATTGCAGCAATCTTACCCGGAAGTGGGAGAAGGTACCTGGTTTTGACAGGTATATGCAAATGTGGCAGCAGAGGGGGAGAGGAAGCAAACAAGTGGGGCTCTGCTTTAATGTAAAGTTTTCGTTTATTTTCCATCTTTTGTAAAAAATTTAAGAAAGCTTTGTTGTAATTTTCTTTTAAGATCAAATCAATATAATTGTAATCCTTTGTCGTGGGGTCCTTAAACTGCGTGAGGCCCATAGGCCAGTGCCTACTCTTCCTATTTAGCAGTCTGACACTGGATTTCCAGGGATTTCCAACTTCTAGGAGCACCAGCCAGGTATGGTATAGGAGGTGGTATCAAAAAGTTTTGAGGCTGCTGCACGTGCACTTACAGGGAATACCGACCTTCATAGGTCAGTGTGCTAAAAGACATTGTCCTATGTACATCAGGAGCTGTGCAACTGGTGCTATTCTGACCACATGCATTATCACATCCGCTATTTCATCATAGACAGCAAGTTAGAAAACGTGAGCAAACGTGAAATTCTGGGAGAAACAAATCTGTGACAGAGACGTTTGACATGATTTGGCAATGCTGCAATGACTTGAAGATGCAGCTCAAAGGTCGCTGTTTTGACACCATTGCGGATATCCAGCGCGAATAGCAGAATGTGCTTGACACGCTTCGAAAAGAAGACTTCCGGGACACATTCCAGAAGTGGTAGGAACACTGGAAGTGCTGCAAGGGCCTGTTTTGAAGGTGATAGCTAGAGATGGCCTTGCGGTTCACCCGGCGATCGGTTCGCAGCAAACTTTGCTCGTTCGCGATTCGCTGAACATGCGAATGTTCGCGACCGTCATATTAGTTTACATTGTTAAGAACTTTCACTCATGACACATCCATCAAGTGGTACAGGACAGCGAATTGGGACATTTCAGCACATGGACATACCCACTACCTTATAAATAGACTTGATCTGGCTGCCATTTTACATTCTGCCATTTGTCAGTGTAGGGAGAGGTTGCTGTGTGGAGCAGGGACAGACTGTTAGTGACACAAATCGCTAGCTAATAGGTCCACAAAAGTCCTTGTAAGGATTGGTATAGGTGTACTATTGTTTGGTGTACAGTATATAGGGGTGTAATACACTTATAATATACTTTCTAATATAGAAAGCATATTATAGTGGATTTGTATTGTGCAGCATTGTTACTGGTGAGAGGTTGCTGTGTGGAGCAGGGATAGACTGTTAGTGACACAAATCGCTAGGTAACAGGTCCACAAAAGTCCTTTTAAGGACTGGTATAGGTGTACTATTGTTTGGCCTATATTCTGCCTTTTGTCAGTGTAGGGAGAGGTTGCTGTGTGGAGCAGGGACAGACTGTTAGTGGCACAAATCGCTAGGTAATAGCTCCACAAAAGTCCTTTTAAGGACTGGTATAGGTGTACTATTGTTTGTGTGCAGTATATAGGGGTGTAATACACTTATAATATACTTTCTAATATAGAAAGCATATTATAGTGGATTTGTATTGTGCAGCATTGTGACTGGTGAGAGGTTGCTGTGTGGAGCAGGGACAGACTGTCAGTGACACAAATCGCTAGCTAATAGGTCCACAAAAGTCCTTTTAAGGACTGGTATAGGTGTACTATTGTTTGGTGTGCAGTATATAGGGGTGTAATACACTTATAATATACTTTCTAATATAGAAAGCATATTATATTGGATTTGAAGCGGGGTGTTATATAACAATATACTTTCTTAATAGTGTGTTTGGGTACTGCAGAAATTTTACCTCTTTCGCTGCGTTAACTCTGCTACACACAGTGACAAAAGTTACTGGGAAATTTTTTTTATAACTGATAGACCAGTGGCCCCCCAAAATGACAGAATGAAGCGGGGTGTTACCTTCTTCAAAATATACTGCGCTTCTCTAGAGACTTTTGTCACAGGGTCATTTAAAAAATGACAGGCAGTGGAAGAGGCAAAGCCCTTCCGCAGGGGTGGTAGGGGTAGGGCAGGAGCACCAGGCTGGAGCCAAAGTGGGAAGTTGCAGAAGGTATGTTCGATTACGTCAAAGGATGCACCAGACTTGGTTGAGTGGCTCACTCAGCCTTCCTCTTCTGCACCCTCCTCATCCCCTCTATCTGCACCCTCTACACTCTCTTCTGTGTAAATAAAACCAAATTAATGCAGCGCTAGCAACAAATTAATACAAAAAATTACAAATTATTTAAATTGAAACCAATCTATATCACGTGAATACAATATGTAATAATAAAATATATTAATCACATTAAGGTGCATAAATTTCTATAGAATTATTTTAAAGTGCATATTTAAACTAAAATATAAACATTCAAAATGTGAGATTTAAAGTGCAAAAATGGTGGAATAAAGTCCTTATTGATGATCCAAAAAGGTGCCAAAGTGCCAAGTAAATAAAGGTGCTTGTGAGGTGAAGGTGCCCTCTTGGTTCCCCACTCACCGGAATTAGATAGTATAAAAGCCCTTGGTTTTATTGCACATTTGCCCAGGATCAGATATGGAATTCCTCCGATGTGTCCTCCGTATGGAAATCGTTCCCGATAACACCATTAAAAGAAGAGAGGGCCATACATCGTGAAGTACGTAGGTATAATTTTATTCCCCAAAATACGATTGAATACTTACAAGATCAAAGGATAAAAATGGCATGTAGCATACAAAGCAAGTGGCGCCGCTCTTGGCGTGCGTTCCACATACAGGAAGTTCCCGACCGGAAATGACGTTACGTCCGCAACCGGAAGTGCGTCAACGCGTTTCGCCATCACACACAGCGTCTTCAAAGGACATCACTTCCTGTTGACAGAGGCTCTTTATACTATAACCTCTCCTACATCATATCCGGATTTGTTTAGGGAACGTAACTTAACTTGTCTTAAAATTCATATGTAACATATGTAACATGTCTATTGTTGGTCTAGCGATATTCATCACCTAAACCAGAATTGAAAATAAGCTTATTTCGTGACTTTAGAAAATATATGGACGTTTCTACATCCGGGCGTAACTTCCTGTTTACAAATATAACATTCTATTATACACTCGCAATAAATATTCCTTTAATATACAATAAAACTCATATAGCTCAAATTATTGTGATTCCTAGAGCTATTTATTATTTATGGTGATGGGTTTGGATTAATTATAATATCGTGCTATATTATAGATATATCGATAATTAAATAGTTTATTAACGGGGGTAAATACCATAATTTTAAAATAACTTTATTAAAAATTATTTATATTAAAATTAATATAAAAACATACATTTTGTTAAAACCAAGAAAGGGAGAAAAAATAAATAAAAATAAAAAACTATTGTTATTTTAAAGAGGGGTTCTACAGAGCTGGAGGGGATTTTTTGGTCTTATGTATTTTTATTAAAATTAACACAAAAAAGGTATATATATTAAATATAATTCTCAAGCTAGTTATAATATTTTGATGGAGCATTATTAAAAATATATAACATATAAAATAAATCAAATATTAAAATTATTATAAAAATTTTAAAATATATTAAGGGAGGTAAAATTAATATCAATAATTTTACATAATTAGTCTACCAATGTGATAAAAAGCAGTTCACGTCTACATCCACATTTAACCCTTTGGGCTGAAGTGTTTCCAACCGGTGGATCCATTGTGTTTCGTTTTGTGACACTGCTTGCTTTAAGTTGCCACCCCTCCAATGGGGTTCAATTTTATCAATTGCACAAAAGGATAATAAGGTGGGATTACTTTGGTGGACCAATTTAAAATGGTGGGAAAGGCTGTGGTTTTTAAACCCTTTTCTAATGTTTGAGACATGTTCCCTAAGTCTTATCCTCAGCTCTCTGGTGGTTCTACCCACATACTGTAGCCCGCAAGGGCATGAGAGGAGGTATGTCACATGCGTGGATGCACAAGTAATGAATTTTTTTATTTGATATGTTTTACCGTTAAAAGCAGATTTAAAGGTGGTATGTTTTCTTTTCCTGAATTTGGAGGTCCTGCATATCATACATCTGCCACAGCTGAAAAACCAACAGACATTTTGGGATCAGGATGGGTTTTTCAGCTGTGGCAGATGTATGATATGCAGGACCTCCAAATTCAGGAAAAGAAAACATACCACCTTTAAATCTGCTTTTAACGGTAAAACATATCAAATAAAAAAATTCATTACTTGTGCATCCACGCATGTGACATACCTCCTCTCATGCCCTTGCGGGCTACAGTATGTGGGTAGAACCACCAGAGAGCTGAGGATAAGACTTAGGGAACATGTCTCAAACATTAGAAAAGGGTTTAAAAACCACAGCCTTTCCCACCATTTTAAATTGGTCCACCAAAGTAATCCCACCTTATTATCCTTTTGTGCAATTGATAAAATTGAACCCCATTGGAGGGGTGGCAACTTAAAGCAAGCAGTGTCACAAAACGAAACACAATGGATCCACCGGTTGGAAACACTTCAGCCCAAAGGGTTAAATGTGGATGTAGACGTGAACTGCTTTTTATCTGATTGGTAGACTAATTATGTAAAATTATTGATATTAATTTTACCTCCCTTAATATATTTTAAAATTTTTATAATAATTTTAATATTTGATTTATTTTATATGTTATATATTTTTAATAATGCTCCATCAAAATATTATAACTAGCTTGAGAATTATATTTAATATATATACCTTTTTTGTGTTAATTTTAATAAAAATACATAAGACCAAAAAATCCCCTCCAGCTCTGTAGAACCCCTCTTTAAAATAACAATAGTTTTTTATTTTTATTTATTTTTTCTCCCTTTCTTGGTTTTAACAAAATGTATGTTTTTATATTAATTTTAATATAAATAATTTTTAATAAAGTTATTTTAAAATTATGGTATTTACCCCCGTTAATAAACTATTTAATTATCGATATATCTATAATATAGCACGATATTATAATTAATCCAAACCCATCACCATAAATAATAAATAGCTCTAGGAATCACAATAATTTGAGCTATATGAGTTTTATTGTACAGTGGGTACGGAAAGTATTCAGACCCCCTTAAATTTTTCACTCTTTGTTATATTGCAGCCATTTGCTAAAATCATTTAAGTTCATTCTTCTTCCTCATGAATGTACACATAGCACCCCATACTGACAGAAAAACACAGAATTGTTGACATTGTTGCAGATTTATTAAAAAGAAAAGCTGAAATATCACATGGTCCTAAGTATTCAGACCCTTTGCTCAGTATTTAGTAGAAGCCCCCTTTTGATCTAATACAGCCAGGAGTCTTTTTGGGAAAGATGCAACAAGTCTTTCACACCTGGATTTGGGGATCCTCTGCCATTCCTCCTTGCAGATCCTCTCCAGTTCTGTCAGGTTGGATGGTAAACGTTGGTGGACAGCCATTTTTAGGTCTCTCCAGAGATGCTCAATTGGGTTTAAGTCAGGGCTCTGGCTGGGCCATTCAAGAACAGTCACGGAGTTGTTGTGAAGCCACTCCTTCGTTATTTTAGCTGTGTGCTTAGGGTCATTGTCTTGTTGGAAGGTAAACCTTCGGCCCAGTCTGAGGTCCAGAGCACTCTGGAGAAGGTTTTTGTCCAGGATATCCCTGTACTTGGCCGCATTCATATTTCCCTCGATTGCAACCAGTCGTCCTGTCCCTGCAGCTGAAAAACACCCCCACAGCATGATGCTGCCACCACCATGCTTCACTGTTGGGACTGTATTGGACAGGTGATGAGCAGTGCCTGGTTTTCTCCACACATACCGCTTAGAATTAAGGCCAAAAAGTTCTATTTTGGTCTCATCAGACCAGAGAATCTTATTTCTCACCATCTTGGAGTCCTTCAGGTGTTTTTTAGCAAACTCCATGCAGGCTTTCATGTGTCTTACACTGAGGAGAGGCCTCCGTTGGGCCACTCTGCCATAAAGCCCCGACTGGTGGAGGGCTGCAGTGATGGTTGACTTTCTACAACTTTCTCCCATCTCCTGACTGCATCTCTGGAGCTCAGCCACAGTGATCTTTGGGTTCTTCTTTACCTCTCTCACCAAGGCTCTTCTCCCCCGATAGCTCAGTTTGGCCGGACGGCCAGCTCTAGGAAGGGTTCTTGTCTTCCCAAACGTCTTCCATTTGAGGATTATGGAGGCCACTGTGCTCTTAGGAACCTTAAGTGCAGCAGAAATCTTTTTGTAACCTTGGGCAGATCTGTGCCTTGCCACAATTCTGTCTCTGAGCTCTTCAGGCAGTTCCTTTGACCTCATGATTCTCATTTGCTCTGACATGCATTGTGATCTGGAAGGTCTTATATAGACAGGTGTGTGGCTTTCCTAATCAAGTCCAATCAGTATAATCAAACACAGCTGGACTCAAATGAAGGTGTAGAACCATCTCAAGGATGATCAGAAGAAATGGAAAGCACCTGAGTTAAATATATGAGTGTCACAGCAAAGGGTCTGAATACTTAGGACCATGTGATATTTCAGTTTTTCTTTTTTAATAAATCTGCAACAATGTCAACAATTCTGTGTTTTTCTGTCAGTATGGGGTGCTATGTGTACATTCATGAGGAAGAAGAATGAACTTAAATGATTTTAGCAAATGGCTGCAATATAACAAAGAGTGAAAAATTTAAGGGGGTCTGAATACTTTCCGTACCCACTGTATATTAAAGGAATATTTATTGCGAGTGTATAATAGGATGTTATATTTGTAAACAGGAAGTTACGCCCGGATGTAGAAACGTCCATATATTTTCTAAAGTCACGAAATAAGCTTATTTTCAATTCTGGTTTAGGTGATGAATATCGCTAGACCAACAATAGACATGTTACATATGTTACATATGAATTTTAAGACAAGTTAAGTTACGTTCCCTAAACAAATCCGGATATGATGTAGGAGAGGTTATAGTATAAAGAGCCTCTGTCAACAGGTAGTGATGTCCTTTGAAGACGCTGTGTGTGACGGCGAAACGCGTTGACGCACTTCCGGTTGCGGACGTAACGTCATTTCCGGTCGGGAATTTCCTGTATGTGGAACGCACGCCAAGAGCGGCGCCACTTGCTTTGTATGCTACATGCCATTTTTATCCTTTGATCTTGTAAGTATTCAATCGTATTTTGGGGAATAAAATTATACCTACGTACTTCACGATGTATGGCCCTCTCTTCTTTTAATGGTGTTATCGGGAACGATTTCCATACGGAGGACACATCGGAGGAATTCCATATCTGATCCTGGGCAAATGTGCAATAAAACCAAGGGCTTTTATACTATCTAATTCCGGTGAGTGGGGAACCAAGAGGGCACCTTCACCTCACAAGCACCTTTATTTACTTGGCACTTTGGCACCTTTTTGGATCATCAATAAGGACTTTATTCCACCATTTTTGCACTTTAAATCTCACATTTTGAATGTTTATATTTTAGTTTAAATATGCACTTTAAAATAATTCTATAGAAATTTATGCACCTTAATGTGATTAATATATTTTATTATTACATATTGTATTCACATGATATAGATTGGTTTCAATTTAAATAATTTGTAATTTTTTGTATTAATTTGTTGCTAGCGCTGCATTAATTTGGTTTTATTCATTTATTCTAAGAATTTCTTAGTGTTGCAGCAGCTGCACACCTTCACAGTTTTTTCACAGAATAACATATCACTACTGTGTAGCGCGGGTTTAAATTTGTTTTTTCACTCTCTTCTGTGTGCACCCGTTGGCTAATTTGTATCCTGTGAATGCCTAATGTACCTCCAGCCACAGAATACAAAGTTCTTTGCTGTCAGGTGAACACCTGTTGGCTAATTTTTGGGGGCTGTACTGGCCGACACTTACTTCTGTATCCTGTGTATGCCTTATATACCTCCAGCCACAGGATACAAAGTTCTTTGCTGTCAGGTGAACACCTGTCGGCTAATTTTTGGGGCCTGTACTGGATGACACTTAATTCTGTATCCTGTGAATGCCTAATGTACCTCCTGCCACAGAATACAAAGTTCTTTGCTGTCAGGTGAACGCCTGTGGACTAATTTTTGGGGCCTGTAATGGCCGACACTTACTTCTGTATCCTGTGAATGCTTAATGTACCTCCAGCCACAGAATACAAAGATCCTTGCTGTCAGGTGAACGCCTGTGGGCTAATTTTTGGGGCCTGTAATGGCCGACACTTACTTCTGTATCCTGTGTATGCCTACTGTACCTCCAGCCACAGAATGCAAAGTTCTTTGCTGTCAGGTGACCGCCTGTCGGCTAATTTTTGGGGCCTGTACTGGATGACACTTACTTCTGTATCCTGTGTATGCCTAATGTACCTCCAGCCACAGAATGCAAAGTTCTTTGCTGTCAGGTGAACGCCTGTTGCCTAATTTTTGGTGCCTGTACTGGCCGACACTTACTTCTTTATCTTGTGAATGCCTAATTTTTCAGACTGGAATTGAAAATCAATGGGTCTGCAAATGTTCCACTAAATTGTGGAACGGATGCGGACCCATTTAACAGACGTGTGAATGGACCCTATGTGTATTTGACATGTATTTACTGGCTGCTGTCAGTTCTGGCTGATTTAGAAAAAATATATATATATTTTTTTTTGCTGAAATAAATAAATAAAAAAATTTATGGAAACTTTTCCAATAGCAATACTTCTGGTATATCAGTGTCCATGTTGTAGGACTATGTGTGCACAATGACGTCTCGTTCTGGCAACTTCTTGCCAGAACGAGACGTCATTGCAGCTCCGGCCCTCATAGCGCCTGAGCCCACGAACCCATAAGAAACACTGGGGGAACATGTCAGTCCCCTCAGTGGTTACTGGGCGCCGCTGCGGGGGCTTCATTCTAAGGTAAGTATTTCACAATGTATACGCATACTAGCACATTATGCCATTGTCTTGCAGGGTTCTTGTTTTGTTTTTTGGGGTATACAACTGCTTTTAAGATTGACAGCAGTTCCCCTTTCTTCTTTGGAGCTGTTACAGAGGCTGATGACTATATTGAACCGACTCCTGTTATTGGTGGTGGCCTGGGGACTACAACCTATAGCAGAGTATCTGCTTCTTGTCTTCCCAAGCCCTAAAGCAGTGAATGTAACATTCTCTGCAAGTGAATCTTCCAGGTCCATACCTTTTAATTGACACTGATTGATTCTCCATCAGAAAATGTTTGGTGAAAGTCACATTCCCTGCTTTATAAATTGACCCTTAAATTTATAATAAAATGGTAAAGCTTATGTGAAATTTTGATATTGGGTTTAGATCCACAGTACTATAACTGGAGAATGTAAGGGACATGTCATCAGCAACTTTATTGCTAATTTAATTCACAATGATCTTAATTCTGTGTTCCTTTAAAGCTTATATCTGTTCAGAAATCTAATGTAATCTGTGTTTAATGCAACATCCATAGTCAGCTCATTACTGGCTGAAACTATGTAGCGGAAGTTCAAAGGAAAATTTAATTTCTTCACAGTACCAATAAATCTTTAATACCTTGTGATCACCGCATATGTTAAAAAAAGTAAGCTGGAAGTTATTATTGAAAGACCTATTCTAATTTTGTACGTGTTTATTTTTAGACCATCAAAAGTCATCCATCTCTCTATAGCTAGGGATAAATAAAACATGAACTGAAGAAAATAGTTCCAATATGAGCAGTAATGCTAGACCAGTGGTTGGCAACTTATGAGCTAAAGGGGGCCTCGAATGCGGCCCCTGACATCACCAAAGGGCTGCACATAATGTTCATTATATGTAATGCTTGTGTAGAACCCTCATTTTACAGAGTAGGGGAATTCAGTTGGGCTCCCCTGTAGGCAGAGGAGCCAGGGTTAATGTGTTTTGTGTTAGCTGGCAGAGCTCCAAGGCCTGGGTCTCTGATACCTCCCCCTGGCTTCTGGAACTGGCTAGATGGTTCTAGAATTTAAGGATTGGAGGAGCAGAGATTAATTCTGAATATTCATGGAGTCTCTTCCAATCTCTAGGTAGGTAAGGCCTAGAAGGCGAGGGGATAGGCCATAAATATTCTAGAGCCTGGCCATGTGGGATAAGAGTCCAGGGTCTAGTTGCCTGAAGGGTACCCCTTTGGAGGGGGGCATCTGCCCCTGGGCAGAAGGAAAAAGCTACAGAGAGAGATCTGAAGACTCACATGCCTTACCAGCTTCAGCTAGGCTTAGCTGGAGCACCCTGACAGTCAGGAGCTGGGTCTGTTCAGCAGAAAGCATTTTCAGCAACCATCTGGACTTCAGGATTAACTCATTAGTAACCTTCATTAATCACACCCCAAGCTTGGGCAGAGGAGGGACAGCAAGAAGCTTGTCCATAACTAAGGGACAGCTTAGTGACAGTTTGCTACCCTGGAAGCCACCCTACACCTCTAGCTGGAGATTTAAGAGCAGCCAGATGCACTTGCATTCCTCTATGGAGCAGCGCCTGTACTCAGCAGTTTGGTACTTTTGCTATCAGTTGAACAGATAGCAGTACACACAGAGTGAAATTTGGCCAGGATCTGTTAAAACAGCAGATTTTTGGTCCGTGTATACCTTGCATAATTTACATTTAGATGCAGAATTGTGGTGGCAGGTTAAGCAGCACTCAGCTAACAGGCTTAGTAACTCTCAGTAATAGGCTCAGTAGCTCTCAGTAGTAGGCTCAGTTGCTCTCAGTAACAGACTCAGTAGCTCTTAGTAATAGGCTCAATAGCTCTCAGAAACAGGCTGAATAGCGCTCAGTAACAGGCTCAGTAACAGGCTCAGTAACTCTCAGTAACAGGCTCAGTATCGCTCAGTAACTCTCAGTAACAGGCTCAGCAGCTCTCAGTAACAGGCTCAGTAGCTCTCAGTAACAGGGCCTGTTAAAACAGCTGATTTTTGGTCCGTGTATACCTTGCATAATTTACATTTAGATACAGAATCCCTTGTGGTGGCAGGTTAAGCAGCACTCAGCTAACAGGCTTAGTAACTCTCAGTAACAGGCTCAGTAGCTCTTAGTAACAGGCTCAGTAGCTCTCAGTAACAGGCTCAGTAGCTCTCAGTAAAAGACTCAGTAGCTCTTAGTAATAGGCTCAATAGCTCTCAGTAACAGGCTCAATAGCGCTCAGTAACAGGCTCAGTAACTCTCAGTAACGGGCGCAGTAACTCTCAGTAACAGGCTCAGTAGCTCGCAGTAACAGGCTCAGTAACTCTCAGTAATAGGGTCAGTATCGCTCAGTAACAGGCTCAGTAGCGCTTAGTAACTCTCAGTAACAGGCTCAGTAGTTCTCAGTAACAGGCTCAGTAGCTCTCAGTAACAGGCTCAGTAACTCTCAGTAACAGGGTCAGTATCGCTCAATAACAGGCTCAGTAGCTCTCAGTAACAGGCTCAGTAGTGCTCAGTAACAGGCTCAGTAGCTCTCAGTAACAGGCTCAGTAACTCTCAGTAACAGGGTCAGTATCGCTCAGTAACAGGCTCAGTAGCGCTCAATAACAGGCTTAGTAGTGCTCAGTAACAGGCTCAGTAGCTCTCAGTAACAGGCTCAGGAGCTCTCAGTAACAGGCTCAATAGCTCTCAGTAACAGGCTCAATAGCTCTCAGTAACAGGGCCTGTTAAAATAACTGATTTTTGGTCCGTGTATACCTTGCATAATTTACATTTAGATGCAGAATCCCCTGTGGTGGCAGGTTAAGCAGCACTCAGCTAACAGGCTTAGTAACTCTCAGTAACAGGCTCAGTAGCTCTTAGTAACAGGCTCAGTAGCTCTCAGTAGTAGGCTCAGTTGCTCTCAGTAACAGGCTCAGTAGCTCTCAGTAACAGGCTCAATAGCTCTCAGTAACAGGCTCAATAGCACTCAGTAACAGGCTCAGTAACTCTCAGTAACAGGCGCAGTAGCTCGCAGTAACATGCTCAGTAACTCTTAGTAACAGGGTCAGTATTGCTCAGTAACAGGCTCAGTAGCGCTCAGTAACAGGATTAGTAACTCCCAGTAACAGGCTCAGTAGTGCTCAGTAACAGGCTCATTAGCTCTCAGTAACAGGCTCAATAGCTCTCAGTAACAGGCTCAGTAGTTCTCAGTAACAGGCTCAGTAGCTCTCAGTAACAGGCTCAGTAGCACTCAGTAACAAGCTCAGTAACTCTCAGTAACAGGTTCAGTGGCACTCAGTAACAGGCTCAGTAGCTCTCAGTAACAGGCTCAGTAGCTCTCAGTAACCGGGTCAGTAGCGCTCATTAAAAGGCTTAGTAACGTTTAGTAACAGGCTCAGTAGCACTCATTAGCAGGCTCAGTAGCTCTCAGTAACAGTGTCAGAAGCTCTCAGTAACAGAGTCAGTAGCTCTAAGTAACAGGCTCAGTAGCTCGCAGTAACAGGCTCAGTAACTCTCAGTAACAGGGTCAGTATTGCTCAGTAACAGGCTCAGTAGCGCTTAGTAACTCTCAGTAACAGGCTCAGTAACAGGCTCAGTAGCTCTCAGTAACAGGCTCAGTAACTCTCAGTAACAGGGTCAGTATCGCTCAGTAACAGGCTCAGTAGCATTCAATAACAGGCTTAGTAGTGCTCAGTAACAGACTCAGTAGCTCTCAGTAACAGGCTCAATAGCTCTCAGTAACAGCCAGGCTTAATAGCTCTCAGTAACAGGCTCAGTAGCTCTCAGTAACAGGGCCTGTTAAAATAACTGATTTTTGGTCCGTGTATACCTTGCATAATTTACATTTAGATGCAGAATCCCCTGTGGTGGCAGGTTAAGCAGCACTCAGCTAACAGGCTTAGTAACTCTCAGTAACAGGCTCAGTAGCTCTCAGTAGTAGGCTCAGTTGCTCTCAGTAACAGGCTCAGTAGCTCTCAGTAACAGACTCAGTAGCTCTTAGTAATAGGCTCAATAGCTCTCAGTAACAGGCTCAATAGCGCTCAGTAACAGGCTCAGTAACTCTCAGTAACAGGCGCAGTAGCTCGCAGTAACATGCTCAGTAACTCTCAGTAACAGGGTCAGTATTGCTCAGTAACAGGCTCAATAGCGCTCAGTAACAGGCTTAGTAACTCCCAGTAACAGGCTCAGTAGTGCTCAGTAACTGGCTCAGTAGCTCTCAGTAACAGGCTCAATAGCTCTCAGTAACAGGCTCAGTAGTTCTCAGTAACAGGCTCAGTAGCTCTCAGTAACAGGCTCAGTAGCACTCAGTAACAGGCTCAGTAACTCTCAGTAACAGGTTCAGTAGAGCTCAGTAACAGGCTCAGTAGCTCTCAGTAACAGGGTCAGTAGCGCTCATTAACAGGCTAAGTAACGTTTAGTAACAGGCTCAGTAGCACTCATTAACAGGCTCAGTAGCTCTCAGTAACAGTGTCAGAAGCTCTCAGTAACAGAGTCAGTAGCTCTAAGTAACAGGCTCAGTAGCTCTCAGTAGCAGGCTCAGTAGCTCTCAGTAACAGGCTCAGTAACTCTCAGTAACAGTCTCTCTACACTATCCACTCACAAAAATGCACATCAGACCCGGCAGGTCAGTCAGTGCTGTTTATTAGCACTGCCCTCAGCCAAGATGGCCACAGAAGGTCATCTGAAGTGCAGCGTCCAATCATAGAGCTGCCTCTCCTGTGACACCTACAGTGTTTTGTAGGGAAAAATTTTCCCCTTGGGTCTCCACTCTATCTGTGAATTGCAAGGTGCCACCTGCTAGGTGGAAGAGAACTACACCTGCCAACATACCTCTTCACATCATTACACTCAGAATCAGGTACAGCAGTGAACTGTTTCATAATGGTATAAAAAAAATCATATTTAGTAGTATTTTATAGATTTCATTTTTGGGTACATATGTATCGTACAATTTACTTATATTTATTTCTCCTATTTTTAGACACCGAGAAACCTGAGTAGGTGTAAATAGAATTTCCAGCCAAGAAATTTATTAGAACTGGAGAAAGTAAAATGAGCACAAAAATGAAGTTGTTGAGTTTAGTGGCCAATTAAAAATTCTTGGTTTATTTTTCAATGAAAAACAATTCCTCATCCATCACAGCCATCCCACTTTTGTTCTTCTCTCCAGTTTCAATAAATCAGTTCCACTGTCTATGTAGCCTATGCTGTTGATGCATTTGTGGCAGTTATAGAGGATTAGTATTGAGTGTTCCCCCAGCATACAGAAAAGTAAGCTAATCTGTACATGAATATATTGTATATAGGTAGGAATCGATTGTTATTAGGCCAGTTTCTCTCCAGGACGAATGTTCTTCCTTCATACAGCAAAGAGTGAATCAGGAAAATACCACATTGCGGCCACTAGATGGAGGTGATGACCATAGGAAATAAATACTTCACTAGTGGCCATAATACAGTATTTTCTTGATTCACTCTCTGAAGAACATTCAACTAGCAGGTAAAATAGCCTAATAACACTTGATTTTGTACTAATTTACACAAAACACATTGAGACTTTTTTTTATAAACACACTCCTTTGTGTTGATGATTTATAGATGCAATCATGACTAACAGCACCAAATAAAAAAAAAAAAAAAAATATATATATATATATATATATATATATATATATATATACACACAATATATATATATATATATATATATATATATATATATATATATATATATATATATATATATATATATATATATATATATATATATAAATACATGCACTATATGTATTTCTAAAGGTGCTATTGACATGAACTTTTCACTACATGTTGGTAACAACCCATGCAATCCATACATACAAAGAAACCAAAACAAATAAGTTCAGAAATGAGGTTATGTGTAATAAAATGGACACAGGAGGGAAAAGTATTGAACACGCTAACTAAAATGTGTTTAATACTTCGTACAAAATCCTTCAAATTAGTTGCATGCATTGCTCAGGTGTGATTTTATCCCATTCTTTCACGCAAACAGTCTTCAGATCTTGGAGGTTCTGTGGTCCTCTTCTATGAACTCTGATCTTTAGTTCTTTCCATAGTTTTTCTATTGGATTCAGGCCAGGTGATTGGCTGGGCCATTCTAGCAGCTTTATTTTCTTTCTTTGAACCGATGGGGAGTTTCCTTGGCTTTGTGTTTGGGATCATTGTCTTGCTTAAATGTCCACCATCGTTTCATCTTCATCATCCTGGTAGATGGCAGCAGATTGTTATCAAGAATGTCTTGGTACATTTTTCCCTTCATCCTTCCTTCAATCAAATGAAGTTTGCCAGTAAACATCCACCCACCATGATGTTCCCACCTCCAAACTTCACTGTTGGTATTGGGGTGATGTTTTTTGGGGTGATGTGCAGTGCTATTTGACCTCCAAACATGGTGTGTGTTATGGCATCCAAAGAGTTAAATTTTGGTCTCATCTAAAAAGACTATATTCTCCCAGTATTTTACAGGCTTGTCTAAATGTTGTGCAGCAAACTTTAAACAAACTTCAACATGCTTTATCTTCAGTAATGGAGTCTTGCGTGGTGAGCATGCATACAGGCCATGGTGGCTGAGTGCATTACTTATTGCTTTCTTTAAAGCAATTGTATGTGCTATTTCCAGGTCTTTCTGAAGCTCTCCACAAGTGGTCCTTGGCTCTTGGGACAACTCTAATGATAATTCTTTCACTCCTCTATCAGAAATCTTGCGAGGAGCACCTGGTCGTGGCCAGTTTATGGTGAAATGATGTTCTTTCTACTTACAGATTATGGCCCCAACAGTGCTCACTGGAACATTCAGAAGTTTAGATATCCTTCTGTAACCAATACCAACAGTATGTTTTGCAACAATAAGGTTGCAAAGGTCTTGAGAGAGCTCTTTTCTTTTACCCATCATCATGAGATGTTCCTTGATAGGGAGACACCTTTTTATAGGCCATCAGTTGAGACTGAAGCAGCTGATATTAATTTGCACTGACTAGAGGCAAGATCGCTTTCTAATTACTGATAGATGGCTTTCCATGCCGTTTTGCACCTCCCTTTCTTCGTGTGTTCAATATTTTTTCCCTGTGTCATTCCATTTTATTACACATAACTTAATTTAACTGAACTTTTCTTAGTTTCTTTGAATATATGGATTGCATGGGTTGGTACTGAAGATTTAAGGGAAAATGTAATGTCAATAGCTCATCCATGTATTTATGGATCTTGCTTTGTGCACTGGTGCGCAGTCATGTTGGAACAGGAAGGGACCATCTCCAAACTGTTCCCACAAAGTTGGGAGCATGAAATTGTCCAAAACGTCTTGGTATGCTGACGCCTTAAGAGTTCCCTTCAACTAAGGGGCCAAGCCCAACCCCTGAAAAACAACCCCTCACCATAATCTCCCCTCCATCAAATGATTTGGACCAGTGCACAAACAAGGTCCATAAAGACCTGAATGAGCGAGTTTTGGGTGGAGGAACTTGGCTGGCCTGCACAGAGTCCTGACTTTAACCCAATAGAACACCTTTGGAATGAATTAGAGCGGAGACTGTGAGCCAGGCCTTCTCGTCCAACATCAGTGCCTGACCTCACAAATGTGCTTCTGGAAGAATGGTCAAATATTCCCATAGACACACTCCTAAACCTTGTGGACAGCCTTCCCAGAGGAGTTGAAGCTGGTATAACTGCAAAGGGTAGGCCAACTCAATATTGAACCCTAAGGCATAAAATTGGGATGCCATTGACCACTTGCCGACCGCCCGACGCATATATACTGCGGCAGGCTGGCTCGGCTGCGCGAATCGACGTAGGGGTACGTCGGTACATGGGAGTGGTGCTGGGGGCGACCATGCACCACTGGCGGTGCGCTACCGCCCCCATTAGACAGCGGTTTTGCCGATCCACGGGACCTGCGGCCAATATTGCCGCCGAGCCGCTGAGAGAGAAGGACGGTCAGCTGTTGTAAACACAGCTGACCGTTATTCTCTCTGAAATGATTACAGAGCGCCTGTGATCCTTCTATATAGGAATAGAGATGGCCTTGCGGTTCGCCCAGCGGTTCGGTTCGTGGCGAACTTTGCTCGTTCGCTGTTCGCCGAACATGCGAACATATGGCGATATTCGCGACCGCCATATTCTTTTACATTGTAAAGAACTTTGACCCATGACACATCCATCAGATGGTACAGGATAGCCAATTGAGATATTTCAGAACATAGACATACCCCCTACCTTATAAATAGACCTGATCTGGCTGCCATTTTACATTCTGTCTTTTGTCAGTGTAGGGAGAGGTTGCTGTGTGGAGCAGGGACAGACTGTTAGTGACAGAAACCGCTAGCTATTGCTAATAGGCAAACAAAAGTCCTTTTAAGGACTGGTATAGGTGTACTATTGTTTGGTGTGCAGTATATAGGGGTGTAATACACTTACAGTATAATATACTTTCTAATATAGAAAGCATATTATAGTGGATTTGTATTGTGCAGCATTGTGACTGGTGAGCGGTTCTGCAGCGATACTACAACTACAAAGAGTGACAAACGCAATTAGAAAAAAGTATTATAACTGGTGTGATAGGCAGTCGCCCTCCAAAAATGACAGATTGAAGCAGGGTGTTATATATACATTCATAATAGTGTATCTGGGTACTTCAGATTTTTTTTTCTGTTTTGCTGCGTTCCCTCTGCTACACACAGTGACAAACGTTACTGGAAAAAAGTATTATAACTGGTGTGATATACCAGTGGCCCCCACAAAATGACAGATTGAAGCAGGGTGTTATATAACAATATACTTTCATAATAGTGTATTTGGGTACTGCAGAAATGTTGCCTCTTTCGCTGCGTTACCTCTGCTACACACAGTGACAAAAGTTACTGCAAATCTTTTTTATAACTGGTGTGATAAACCAGAGGCCCCCCAAAATGACAGATTGAAGTTGGGTGTTATATACTTTCTTCCACACATACTGCGCTTCTCTAGAGACTTTTGTCACAGGGTAATTTAAAAAATGACAGGCAGAGGAAGAGGCAGGCCCTCCCGCAGGGGTGGTAGGGGTAGGGCAGGAGCACCAGGCCGGAGCAAAAGTGGGAAGTTGCAAAAGGTGCGTTCGATTACGACAAAGGACGCACCAGACTTAGTTGAGTGGCTCACTCAGCCTTCCTCTTCTGCACCCTCCTCATCCTCTCTATCTGCACCCTCTTCACTCTCTGCTGTGTGCACCCCCAAAGACACCACCAGCAACTCCACCACCACCATATACCCTCCGCTTGAGTCACAGGAATTATTTTCTGATCCATCACAAGGCATTTGCGATGCACAGCCATTCTTGGCATTGGATTAAGGAAAAGGAGGTCGCAACAGCCGCCACTCAGCAGTCGGATGACAGTACCCAGATCAGCCCAAGGAGGTTGGTTCCCGCTGTTGCTGCCTACTCCGAGATCTCAAATGTTAGTGGTAGGGAAGGTGACGTTGATGATGACGTGTCTATGGACGTCACGTGGGTGCCCACAAGAGAGGAAGAGGAGGGGAGTTCAGAGGGAGAGATGGACCAGCAGATAGGGTGGAGAAGCAGGCCGAACTTACATTGCACAGGAGGGACAAACTAGACTGCTAATGTATCAGGAGCGAGCCATCAACCACGGCGGTCACATCTGGCGCTCCCAGGATGCCGACACATGGCTCTGCAGTGTGGGCTTTTTTTAATGTGTCCTCTGCTGACAATAGTGTGGCCATCTGCAGCCTTTGCAGTCAACGCATAAGTCGCGGTAAGCCCAACACTCATCTAGGGTCGACCGCTTTAAGAAGGCACCTGGACTCCCATCACCGAGCCCAGAGGGAGAAACGCTGTCAGAACTCACAAAGCCACAGTCCAGGCTCTCACCGTCCAGCTTCTTCTCCTCTCTCATCACAATTGTCCTCCACTCCACCTTCCATCATGCCGTCCTCACGTTTTTCTGGAAAAAGGCAGGCTTCCGTGGCCTAAATTAAATGTTCGAGCGTTAAAAAATGATGACGCCGGATAACCCTCTTGCCCAACAGTTGACCGTTGGCTTGTCAGAACTGATAGCCCGCCAACTACTGCTATATAAACTGGTGGACTCGGAGGCCTTTCGAAAATTTGTGGCCATTGGAACACCACAATGGAAGGTCCCACAAAGGAAATATTTCTCGCAGAAGAGCATCCCAGAGCTATATGGCCATGTTCAGTGGCAGGTGAATATATCTCTGGCACACAGTGTCGGTGCCAAGATACATCTGACGACAGACACGTGGTCTAGCAAACACGGGCAAGGAAGGTATATAACTTTTACTGCCCACTGGGTGAAACTTCTGACGGCCGTCAAGCATGTAACCTGTGGCATCCATGTAGATTTGGTTTTACCACCACGGATTGCATGCAGGCCTGCCTCTTCTTCTCCTCCTCCTACTCCATCCTCCCTCTCCTCCTCAGCTGACTCCTCCTTTTCCGCTGCTACCGTCTCTTCCGCTGCGCCGCCCAAGATTCCCAGAACCTATGCGACATGCCAGGTGAGACGTCGCCATGCTGTGCTGCGTCTCTTGTGCCTGGAAGCCATGAGCCACACTGGTCCTGCACTCCTTTCAGCTTTGCGTTCACAGGCAGATCCGTGGCTAACGCCGCTCAATTTGACAGTTGGTAAAGTGGTGTGCGACAACGGTGCCAATCTGCTGAGCGCGCTGAAACAGGGCAAAATTACACACGTGCCATGCATGGCACACGTCCTGAACTTGGCCGAGCAGCGATTCGTTGTCAAATACCCTGGGGTCCGGGACGTCTTGCGGCAGGGTAGGAAAATTTTGGGCCATTTCAGAAGATCTTACACAGCCATGGCTCGCCTTGCTGACATTCAGCTGTGACACAACCTGCCAGTCAGATGTCTTATTTGTGACTGCCCGACACGATGGAACTCAACCTTGTAAATGCTTGATAGGCTGCTCCAGCAGAAACGTGCAGTTAACGACTACCTGTACGAACTCTGCGGCAGGACAGGTTGTGGGGAGCTTGTTTTTTTTTTCACCACGCCAGTGGCTGCTCATGCGCAACGCATGCAGACTTCTGCGGCCATTTTTTTTTTTTTTTTTTGTTTTTTGTTGTTTTCTTTGTTGTTTGTTTTGTTGTTTCTGCGGCCATTTGATGAGATCACCAAACTGGTCAGTCACAGCCAGGGCGCCATCAGTGACATCATACCTTACGCCTTCTTTCTGGAACGTGCATTGCGTCATGTCATTGATCAAGCCGTCGAGGAGCAGGAGCAGGAAGATGAGGAAGTCGCAATGCTGGATGAATTCCTAGGGGGGGCTACTCCATCTGAGACAAGTCAACAACAGAAGTCTGAAGAGGAGTCAGAGGAGGATGGTTCCGGGGCGGATGAGGAGGAGCAAGAAGAGCATGCTTTACACCTTTCTGGGATCCCTGGTGTTGTCCGTGGATGGGGGGAGGAGAACGAAGACGACATTATCCTGGATGATGAGCAGGAGCCAGGCCACTACACCGCTTCCAGTTTAGTGCAAATGGGGGCCTTCATGCTCCAGTGTTTTAAGAGGGACCCCAGTATAAAAAGCATAAAGGGCAAGGACCAGTACTGGGTGGCAACGTACTTAGACCCCCGGTACAAACAAAAAATGGCGGAAATGTTATCACCATCACAGAGGGCTGTCAGAATGCAGCACTTCCAGGCCTTGCTTCGAGAAATGCTGCATTCTGCTTTTGCGTGCGCTGGCAGAGGAATTTACACTCACAGAGAAACAGTTGCGGGTAGCAATCCAACAGCGCCTTCAAGAAGAGGGCGGTTTGAAGATGTGTTGATCACTTATGATATGAGATCATTCTTTCAGCCGACCCATCGACATCTGTCCCCTGGATCCAGCATCAGGGAACGCCTAGACTACATTGGGTCAACGGCCGAGGTGGACACTCTGAGAAGTGATGAACCCATGGACTACTGGGTGGGCAGGCTTGACCTCTGGTCAGAGCTTGCACAATTTGCAATGAAACTGTTGGCTTGCCCCTCATCCTGTGTCCTGTCCGAAAGGATGTTCAGCGCAGCAGTGGGGATCATGACCGATAAGCGCACTCGCCTAGCTCACGACAGTGTTGACTACCTCACATTTATAAAAATGAATGAGGCATGGATCTCGGAGGAATTCAACAAATGTGACCAGTAGAGCATATTTGATTCAAATTCCTCATGACAGGCCACAAATATCCACCACCTTCCATAACAATTCATGGTCCCTGTCTTAGGTAAATAGAGCGGCATAAAAAGGCTTTTAATGTCCGTTGAATGCCTAATTTTTGGGGCCTGTAATGGCCGACACTTATTTATCCTGTGAATGCACCTCCAGCCACAGAATACAAAGTTCTTTGCTGTCAGGTGAACGCCTGTGGGCTAATTTTTGGGGCCTATAATGGCCGACACTTAGTTATCATGTGAATGCCTAATGTACCTCCAGCCACAGAATACAAAGTTCTTTTCTGTCAGGTGTATGCCTGTGGGTAATTTTTGGGGCCTGTACTGGCCGATACTTACTTCTGTATCCTGTGAATGCCTAATGTACTTCCAGCCACAGAATACAAAGTTCTTTACTTTAATTTACTCATTCTAATACTTCTGGTATGTCAGTGTCCATGTTGTGGGACTATGTGTGCACAGCTAATAAGTATTTTGTGGGTGCAAATATGACCTGGAGGCTTTTCATGTTCGTCAGCCAATAAAATTAATGGGACCCGCCGCGAACCTGTGGTTCGCGAACATTTGAGCGAGTTCGTGCATTCGTGATCCTTCCCATCAGATGTCCGTCCATCACTATATAGGAACACAGGTCTCTGTGTTCATTTAACAAGTCCCTCCCCCCACAGTTAGAAAACACTCTCCAAGGTTCACAATTAACCTTTTGATCACCCCTAGGTTAACCTTTCCTGCCAGTGTCATTATTGCAGTAACAGTGCATATTTTTAGCACTGATTGCTGTAGTACCCCCAAAATTGTCAAAAATGCCAGTCAGGGGTCCGATCTGTCTGCCGCAATATCGCAGTCCCGCTAAAAATCGCTGATCGCCGCCATTACTAGTAAAAAATAAAAAAATAAATAAAAATTATATAAATCTTTCCCCTAGTTTGTAGACGTGATAACATTTGCGCAAAACAATCAAAATACGCTTTTTGCAATTTATTTTTACCAAAAATATATAGCAGAATACAAATTAGCCTAAAAGGATGAAAGATTTTGATTTTTAATTTTTTAAATTTTTTTTTTGGGGGGGGGAAAGTTATATAGCAGAATTTTCGCTCTTTTTTTGTTTATAGCGCAAAAAATAAAAATCTCACAGGTGATCAAATACCACCAAAAGAAAGCTATATTTGTGGGGAAAAAAAGGACATCAATTTTATATCGGTGCAGTATCGCCCCGCGCAGTTTTCAGATAAAGTAACGCAGTGCCGAATTGCAAAAAATGGCCTGGTCATTAAGGGGGCAAATCCTTCGGGTCCAAAAGTTCATGTGCGTGTAAAGGCAGGTGTCCCAATACTTTTGACGATATAGTGTATATTATGCTGTACAGTTGTATACAGATATAAAAGATGCAATTTAAAAATATCATTTTAACTGACCAAATTTAAAAAAAGATTCTGATCAGACCCCATTTATCTCCCTGGGTCTGGAATTCATTAGAATAGATATTGCTGCTCCTTTTGTGAAAGACAACCGGCAATCGGCACAATATGCACCAAATGTTCACTGCACGCTAATTCTATTTTATATTCCTGGGGGAATAGACGTCATACCCAAGTCTCATAAGTGTTAACAGACTAACAGGAAACTAAACGGATTATTGAACTATTAGCCCCAGGGCCCAGTGCTTCAATACAGTAAATTAATGTTTACTGTTTGTGTGACATGCATTTAATATGTATGCATACAGAATGCTGAAAATGCAGTGTAACAGTAGAATTCGTTTATATACTGATATTATGTTTTATAGAAAGGTAAAAAAAATAAACAAAAAAAATAAACAAAAAATAAACAAAATAAAGGGTTAATTGACTTTTAACCACTTAATCTCCGGAAGATTTCCCCCCTTCATGACCAGGCCATTTTTTGCAAAACGACACTGCGCGGTCAGGCAATGCTGTACATAAATCAAACTTTTGTTCTTTTTTCCCCCACAAATAGAGTTTCTTTTGGTGGTATTTGATCACCTCTGAATTGTTTTTTTTTTTTTTTTTTTTGTGCTATAAACAAAAAAAGACCAACAATTCTAAAAAAAACTAAAAAAAAAAACAAAAAACAACAGTTTATTTACTTTCTGCTATAAAACACATCCAATAAAAAAAAAATGAAAAAAATCGAATTCCTTCATAAATTTAGGCCAATATGTATTCTGCTATATATTTTTGGTAAAAAAAAAAAAAATCACAATAGGCGTATATTTATTGACTTGCTCTTAAGCTATAGAGTCTACAAACTAGGGGATATATAATGGAATTTGTATTTATTTATTTATTTACTTACTATATAACGGGGCTGCGATATTGCGGTTGGACATTCTGACACTAACTGACCCTTTTAACACTTCTTGGGAACCAGTTACACTAATACAGTGATGCGGGCTAAAAATATGCACTGTCACTGTACTAATGACACTGGCTGGGAAGGGGTTAACATCAGGGGCGATCAAAGGGTTAACTGTGTGCCTAACCAGTGTGGTTTCTTTACTAACAGAAGTGATGGATTTTATTCCCTGTTTTGGGGGAGGGGGGGGGGGTCTATTACTTTCCCGCTGACAAGACAGAGGCCTGCCCTGCCTACATAGGCAAAGCCCTGTCCTGTCTGTTTTCTGAACGATCGGCGGGTGCCAGCGATGATCTATTGGCCGGCACTTGCTGATCGGCATCTGCTGTGATTAATCACAGCACGGGCGTGTCACTGGCAGCACGCATGCGCCCCCTACCTGGAAGAGCTGGATCACGTACCTAGTACAGCAGCATAGACGCCTTACCACCGTATATCTAAGTTATACGCTCCATGTAATCCAGCATTCCTAGCAGTTCCACCTTAAGAGCATTATAGGCCCCCGGGCAATGCAATGCACTGGGGGCCTGCCTACACAATCACCCACGAGAATAAAAATGCAAATTATCGATAAGGCTGTATTTATTGGTACAGCAGTGCCAGGCTAATGACAGCTTGGGCGGCTGGGTCCGGTGAACACACACACGGACGGGAGTCAGACTCGACTGCACACATGAATGGGGACTAATGCTTGGCTGGGGCTTGGTCGCTGGGCATGTGGGGCCCCTCAGGCAAGTGGGGCCCCTGGGCAACTTCCCAGTTTGCCCATTCGATAAGATGGCCCTGATTCCTAGAATATTACATACCACTCCCCTGCTGTTCAAATAGTTGCTCCTGTCCCCCTCCATAAATGTAGGCCGTGCGTAACCTGTAAAAAAAAAAAAAAAAAAATACTCCTTAGTAGCTAACCCCCAGTGGTTGCTCTGGCTCGTTCAAACAAGGCACTGCACATGCATGGTGTTTGAACGAGCTAACATGGATGCTGGGGGCACATTTCTAACATTCGCCCTATCCAGGACTGAGGACGGGTTCCCACTAGATGCAGTCCAATGCGTTTTTATTCTGCTCTAGGGGCCAGTTCACACCACATGCAGTCCAATGCTTTTTTGTCTGCATCAAAAATGCATGGATAGCCGGTTATATGGTTTCCAACAAAATAGTTCACACCAGGGCATTCCAGTTCCAGAAAAAAAAAAAAACCTGCTGCATTTTTTCTGCATTGAACTGTACTGGAACGCAGTAAAACGCATCAAAAACACACCAAAACGCACCAGAACACACATGTCCTTTTTGAGGGCCGGTTCACTTTATAGAAAAGCAGTGCGGATGTGCTCTGGATGTGTTTCGGCATGCGTTTTGATGTGTTTTTGATGCGTTTTTAGTGTGTTTTTAAAGCGTTCTCTGGTGCATTTTTTCTCCTCTTTTTTTCTTCACCTTAAATAAGTATATGTGCATTCCAGTGTGCTTTTGCTGCGTTCCGGTGCATTTTTGATGCATTTTGATGCATTTGAATGTGGAAAAATGTACAGGAATGCACATGTCCTCAAAATGCATTGTAACACATAAAAGAAGCATAAAAAACTGCACCGGAACGCCTCAAAAACACTCATGCAGAAACACATCCGGAATGCAGAATTTGTGGCATGGGGGGGGGGCAGCTACTAGCTAGTTTCTTTGTATAGGCTGCGCATGGCCTACATGTATAGAGGGGGGCAGGCACAATTACGTGAACAGCACTAGAGTGATATGCAATGTGCTGGGGATGCTGGAATAGTGGACTTTTGGGAAAATGGCCATTAAAGGTGAACCAACCCTAAAACCTAAAACCCTATTACTGAATTCTAGGTAAATATCTAGAACAAAATAGAATACATACTGTACATATATGAACTGCATTATCTGCCAAGGTTTTGTACTTCTGTTCAGCAACTCTTCAGAACCAACCTCCCCCTCCCATCCAGACAGCACAGTTAAGTCTGTGACATCCAGCTTTCTTAAGCAGTATAGCATGGGCAAAGACTTATCTGCAGTCTGAAGATTGGACTATGAAGGAGCAGAACAGGGATGGGATAAATGCATAATGCCCATTTCTGTAAGCACATTAACATCTACTTGCTGACCGCCCCATAGTAGCTTTACTGCTGCATAGCAGCAGCTGTGCACAGGATTCTGTATCTCACAAAAGTGAGTGCACCCCTCACATTTTTGTAAATATTTTATTATATCTTTTCATGTGACAACACTGAAGAAATTACACTTTGCTACAATGTAAAGTAGTGAGTGTACAGCTTGTATAACAGTGTAAATTTGCTGTTCCCTCAAAATAACTCAACAAGATGGCCTAGGCTATAAGAAGAATGCCAAGACCCTGAAACTGAGCTGCAGTATGGTGGCCAAGACCATACAGCGATTAAACAGGACAGGACTCAATGCAACCATTGTCTAAACCGCTGGCAATAAAAGTGAGTACACCCCATTAGTCAAAATGTCCAAATTGGGCCCAAAGTGTCAATATTTTGTGTGGCCACCATTATTTTCCAGCACTGCCTTAACCCTCTTGGGCATGTAATTCACCAGAGCTTCACAAGTTTCCACTGGAGTCCTCTTACACTCCTCCATGACGACATCACCTAGCTGGTGGATCTTAGAGACCTTGCGCTCCTCCACCTTCCATTTGAGGATGCCCCACAGATGCTCAATAGCGTTTAGGTCTGGAGACATGCTTGGCCAGTCCGTCGCCTTTTCCCTCAGCTTTTTTAGCAAGGCATTGGTTGTCTCAGATGTGTGTTTGGAGTCATTATCATGTTGGAATACTTCCCTGCGGCCCAGTCTCTGAAGGGAGGGGATCATGCTCTGCCTCAGTATGTCACAGTACATGTTGACATTCATGATTCCCTCAATGAACTATAGCTCTTCGAGTGCCGGCAGCACTCATGCAGCCCCAGACCATGACACTCCCATCACCATGCTTGACTGTAGGCAAGACATACTTGACTTTATACTCCTCACCTGGTTGCTGCCACACATGCTTGACACCATCTGAACCAAATAAGTTTATCTTGGTCTCATCAGACCACAGGACATGGTTCCAGTAATCCGTGTCCTTAGTTAAAATGTCCAAGTTGGGCCCAAAGTGTCAATATTTTGTGTTGCCATCATTATTTTACAGCACTGCCTTAAACCTCTTGGGCATGGAGTTCACTAGAGCTTCATAGGTTGCCACTGGAGTCCTCTTCCACTCCTCCATGACGACATCACTGAGCTTATCGATGTTAGAAACCTTGCGCTCCTCTACTTTCCGTTTGAGGATGCCCCACAGATGCTCAATAGGGTTTAGGTCTGGAGACATGCTTGTCAAGTCCATCATCTTTACCCTCAGCTTCTTTAGCAAGGCAGTGGTCATCTTGGAGGTGTGTTTGGGGTTGTTTTAATGTTGGAATACTGCCCTGCGGCCCAGTCTCCGAAGGGAGGGGATCAAGCTCTGCTTCAGTATGTCACAGTACATGTTGGCATTCATGGTTCCCTCAGTGAACTGTAGCTCCCCAGTGGCGGCAGCGCTCATGCAGCCCCAGACCTTGACACTCCCACCACCATGCTTGACTGTAGGGAAGACACACTTGTCTTTGTACTCACCTGGTTGCCGCCACACACGCTTGATACCATCTGAACCAAATAAGTTTATCTAGATCTCATCAGACCACAGGACACGGTCAGGGCCGTCTTTCCGAATGGGCATGCCCGGCGGGTGCCCGGGGGCCCCACTTGCCAAGGGGCCCCACACACAGGGTGGCAATGATCTGTCCCCCCCAGGCCAGATTAGTTTACCTGGTGGTCTAGGCCCCTCCCGACCAGTTTATCCCCTGGGAACGGGTGCCGGCTGCTTTGCTGCGGCTCTGAGTCTCCGCTGCACTGGTTGCTAGGAAGGCAGCCGAATGGCATCTAGCAACCAGTGACGTCCTGAGTAGAGGAGACCCAGCATGCACAGGGAAGAGGATCCTCCTCGGCTCGTCCTCCTCTGCCCCTAGAATGGCTCCACCCACCTCCTCCCTTCATGTGCTGTGCTGTTGTGGAAGGTAATTAGAATGCTGCAGCCTGCTTGATTTTTCTCTCTCCCTCTCTCTCTCTCCATCCTCTGTGTGCCATCATGTGTGCCATCCTGTGTGCCATGTACATCCTGTGTGTCATCCTGTGTGTCATCCTGTGTGCAATGTACATCCTGTGTGCCATGTACATCCTGTGTGTCATCCTGTGTGCCATGTACATACTGTGTGTCATCCTGTGTGCCATGTACATACTGTGGTCATCCTGTGTGCCATATACATACTGTGTGTCATCCTGTGTGCCATGTACATACTGTGTGTCATCCTGTGTGCCATGTACATCCTGTGTGCCATGTACATCCTGTGGTCATCCTGTGTGCCATGTACATACTGTGTGCCATGTACATACTGTGTGTCATCCTGTGTGCCATGTAAATCCTGTGTGCCATGTACATCCTGTGGTCATCCTGTGTGCCATGTACATACTGTGTGTCATCCTGTGTGCCATGTACATACTGTGTGTCATCCTGTGTGCCATGTACATCCTGTGTGCCATGTACATCCTGTGGTCATCCAGTGTGCCATGTACATACTGTGTGCCATGTACATACTGTGTGTCATCCTGTGTGCCATGCACATACTGTGTGCTATGTACATACTGTGTTTCATCCTGTGTGCCATGTCCATCCTCTGTCTGTGCTATCCTATACTTGCCATGTACATCCTCTGTCTGTGACATCCTTTACGTACCATGTGCATCCTCTGTGTGCCATCCTATACTTGCCATGTACATCCTCTGTGTGCCATCCTATACTTGCCATGTACATCCTCTGTGTGCCAGCCTATACCTGCCATGTACACCCTCTGTATGCCATCATCTATGTGCCATCCTATATCTTTCCTGTACATCCTCTGTGTGCCATCCTATATCTGTCCTGTACATCCTCTGTGCCATCCCATACCTGCCATGTACATCCTCTGTCTGTGCCATCCCATACCTGCCATGTACATCCTCTGTCTGTGCCATCCCATACCTGCCATGTACATCCTCTGTCTGTGCCATCCTATACCTGCCATGTACATCCTCTGTCTGTGCCATCCTATACTTGCCATTTACATCCTCTGTGTGCTATCATATATCAGTCCTGTACATCCTTATATTGTCCAAACGTTCTGTTAATGTTTAAACACTGATTTTGTTGGAGGTACCAATAAATATTGCCTTATCGATAATTTGCATTTTTATTCTCATGGGTGATTGTGTAGGCGGGGCCCCAGTGCACTGCATTGCCCGGGGGCCTATAAGGCTCTTAAGATGGCGCTGGACACGGTTCCAGTAATCCATGTCCTTAGTCTGCTTGTCTTCAGCAAACTGTTTGCGGGCTTTCTTGTGCATCATCTTTAGAAGAGGCTTCCTTCTGGAACGATAGCCATGCAGTCCAATTTGATGCAGTGTGCGGCATATGGTCTGAGCACTGACAGGCTGACCCCCCCACCCCTTCAACCTCTGCAGCAATGCTGGCAGCACTCATACGTCTCCCAAAGACAACCTCTGGATTTGACGGTGAGCACATGCACTCCACTTCTTTGGTTGACCATGGCGAGGCCTGTTCTGTTCTGAGTGGAACCTGTCCCGTTAAACTGCTGTATGGTCTCGGCCACCATGCTGAAGCTCAGTTTCAGGGTCTTAGCAATCTTCCTGTAGCTTAGGCCATCTTTATGTAGAGCAACAATTCTTTTTTTCAGATTCTCAGAGAGTTTTTTGCCATGATGTGCCATGTTGAACTTCCAGTGACCAGTATGAGAGAGCGAGAGCAATAACACCAGATTTAACACACCTTCTCCTCATTCACACCTGAGACCTTGTAACACTAACGAGTGACATGACACCGGGCTGGGAAAATGGCTAATTTGGCCCAATTTGGACATTTTAATTTAGGAGTGTACTCACTTTTGTTGCCAGCGGTTTAGTCATTAATGGCTGAGTTATTTTGAGGGGACAGCAAATTTACACTGTCATACAAGCTGTACACTCACTACTTTACATTGTAGCAAAGTGTAATTTCTTCGGTGACATAATAAAATCTTTTCAAAAATGTGAGGGGTGTACTCACTTTTGTGAGATTCTGTGTATGTGTGTGTATATATATATATATATATATATATATATATATATATATACAGTATATGTCTTTTTCGCCAAATCAAGCAGTCCATGGGGTCCTGTGGATGCTTTGAGAACCTATTTTATAGCAAATTACCAGCACAGGAAGTATTGTATCTTTATCCTTCCTATCTCTTTGTACTATCCTAGAGTTTGTAAAATCTCTTGACAAGGTAAACCTTCTGTGGGTGTTAAATATGACTGAATAATTGTTAACTGTTTGCACAAATCTTCATCAGCTTCAACATAAAAGGGGGTGCCCTGGTAAGTAATCTCCTTGGAAAATCCTGTACATGAGAACATGTGGAATAGTCTTGGAGGAAATATTTCTTAGAGGAACAATCTTGAGATTTCTAGTCGCATAACTGAGAGCTATGAGTATATATTTTGTTGTCCTTGGGCTAACGTCACCAGGGGACCAACCAGATTAATTGTAGATATGTGCACAACAAAGAAATGTGTTTTGTTTCTAATTCGTTGTTTTACTAAATAATCTTGCTTCATTATTATCATTATGTTAGAAAGATTCATTTTTGGAATTTGTTTCATATATTCTGATTCATTTTGTATATTCATTATTTTCAAATTAAATCAAATTTTGAAATTCGAATTTAGAATTTTGAAAGACGGCTATATTCGTTCTATTCTATTTTTTTTCTAATCTATTCTATTTTTTTCTATTCTTTTTTTAATCTATTCTACTCTATTCTTTTCTGTTCTGTTCCATTCTGTTTCTCTTCTTTTATTTTCTATTCTATTTTCTTTTTTTATTTTCTAGTCTATACTATTCTATTCTGTTTTGTTTTATTCTTTTCTCTTCTATTCGGCAGCCTAAGTAGGAATCATCATCTTATTTCACTTTTATGCCTTAGTGTATTTATTGCAATATGTTTCCCATTTCGAATGCAAACTCCTTTTCAAACTAATTTTCAAATTCAAATTTATTTTCAAATTCAAAATCATTTTTGAATTCGAAAAATGTGTTTCTTTATATTTTATTTTGGATTGGTTGAAATGCGTTACTGTTGTGATTCAGGAATTCAGATACATCCGAGTCTCTGAAAAATGAAAATTTTGTCCAAATTTCGATTTGTAACAAAACAAATCACAAATGTCTAATCAATTGCAATATGCTCAAATACTAAATACTAAATAATATTATAATATAATATTTATAATAATAAATTACTTGATTGTGGGTAGAGGTACCATGGCTTTAGCAAGGGTTACACCAGTGCAGTTAACTGGTAAGTGTGGCAGGGAGCTCAGCATCTTTGTTCCTCAGCCTCCAACCCTGGTCAGTAAAACTGATCATTTATGTATGCCTCTGTCTTCTGGGCCCTACCACATTGCAGACTTCTTTAATAAATTATATAGCAAATTTGCTAGGATTAGTATACATATTGGATTTGAAGTTTTGCATATGACCATAGTGTGATGGCATGTACATGATCTCTATGGGGACTGCTTTGAGTCTGCACAAGTTCAGTTATAATTACAAAAGCAACCAAAGCAGTCCAGATGTTTCACCAACTAAATATATAATAAACAATACATTCCATCATCATAAAAATACATTACAAATGGCTAACATGTGCACAAATCTGTATCTACTGACAGGACTTGTTCTCTATACTATAGCTGCATCTAGAAGCCTCATTATTATTGTGAGTGGCACCATTCTCATCCCTCTGATCTGCACGGTGCTGCAAACATATTCTGCAGTTATAAAAAATAAGCAGAGTATATACACATAGATGTTTTGGCTTAAAGAGAACCTGTCCCCAATTAAAAATTGCAGGCAAACTGAAGATGAATCAACTGTTTTATATGTGTAGCACCCTACAGGTAAGTGCTAGGTAAATGCATAGTGGGCCTTGTCTCCCTAATAGCAGGGCCAGGTTTCTTTTGCTAGGCAGGTTGTCATGGTTTCCAAGTGTGTCTCCTGAGAGGGGAGTCTCCCCACTGGCTCTATTAGAGGCTTCTGATAGGGCAGTGGAGGAAACCCAATCAGAGATACATATGGACTTGTATCTACCCCAGAAGGCAGATTCTGCCGCAGAGGATTCTGGGAAGGGGTATAAGTCTGAAGGGGGCGCATGACTCGTGGCCTTTGGCGGGAAGCAGAGTCCCAGGAGGGAGAGTATGGCTGTCTCTCTTCCTTTCTGAGGAAGCGGATATCTCGGGGTGTCGCCTGAGAAATCCAGAGAGTGCTGAGTTGAGCTGAGGGGATCCGGTGTGCCGAGAACCAGCGGAGAGCGAAAGGTGTCCAGTCCCAGGAAAGCCTACACAGGTCGTGACTACAGAGGATTGCCCCTGGGGGTCTGCCTGAAGTGTTAGAGGAGGCCCCTACGGAGGAGGTTCTGGGATCCAGTGTCGGCTAGCTGTAAAGGGGGTACCTAGGTTGAGGACCCTGAAGTTACAGAGGGGTGCATAGTCAGTGGACCTCGAAGAGCTAAAAGTGTAAAGGGGGCGCCTGCAGTTTGGACCCTGGATTTTACGGAGTGCCAGTTGAGAGTTGCAGCCATACAGGAGTTCACGTCAAGCTACCTCAAGCCAGTGCAAGGCTGGGAGGGAGTAGTCAGTGACTTTGCAGTGCAGCAGTGTCAGTAGTTCAATACTCCACAGTCCTGAGTCTTCTGGACATCAAGTCGAGGATTCTGCACTTCATCCAGGTTACAGTGTGTTTCAAGCGTCAGTGAGCGTTGGCTAGCGTCGGCTGGCCTCAAGACAGCATTAGCAGACATTTTCAGGAAGAAGTCCCAAGTTGTACTTAGTTGAGCCGAAAGGAGTATCCCACTCATTCCCTTCTCCCATCCCCTTCAAATACAATAAAAACAACAAAACAAAGATGCCGGAGTTGTCAATGTCTCAGTTCTCACACCCAGAGCCGCAGCTCACATGGGCTGGAGAGGTAACCGGCAACGATGGCAGACCCATATCAGGCCACAGGCCTGAAAAACTTGCTACATATGCTTATTTGCAGAGTTTTTCCTTTCAATAAATGGTTGTTTTTTCACTTGCAACCTGCTTTTTTTTTTTAGAAGCTTTGACTATTACAGAAGCAGTCAAATCCTTAACACAGCCCCCCCCCCCCTTGCATATTAAAGCCCTCTCCTCTTCCAGAAGTGCCTAATTACTCCGTATGCTGGCCCAGATCCTGTGCCCCTCCTTATACGTCTGTACATAACCTTTAAGCCTGTTACACACTATCAGCTCTGGTCAGAGCCGCTGTGCATACAATGCAAAGTTAGTACAGCAATCTCCCCTGCTGACCTGTTGTGTTCTAAATGGGGCATTGTGGCCCCCATCACCCGCTCCCCCTCAGCCAGAACACTCCAATCAGCGCTGATCGGGAGTCGGTCGGCTGCTGGTTTTCCAGCATGCTCGCCCAACAGAAGCTGGCTTCTGGCGCACAGGGTGCCATACAAATAATAATTAAATAATAAGTAATTACGTTTAGGCCTCTTACACACGATACTCCTGTTTGAGTATCTCCTTTTTCAGCCGTAATTTTTGTCTTATTAAAAAGCGCGCATTTGCACGTATTTTCGCGCATTTGCGTTCGCGCAAATTCACGTAAATTTGCGCCTCTGAATATGCAAATTTTTTATGGTCGTGTGCGTTCATTTGATCACATTTGTGCGTATTTGCGCGCAAATGCGCGCATTAGGAGTAAATTACTGTCCAAAAATGCAGATTTTTCTATTTTGTTCTTACTCAAGAATACGCGGCACTCAGTTACACGGCTGTGTGCATAGGCACATTAGAATGAATGGGCTCTATTTTAGCTCATAAAAAAATAAAAGCTGTACTGAGCATTTTTTAGCTGCAGTGTGCAAGGGGCCTTATAAGTGCCTAGACCAACCTTTCTCAACCATGTCATCATAGAGGAACCCTTGAAATAAATTTCTGGTCTCGGGGAACCCCTGCTAAAAATTAAAAATCTACAACTCATGATACATTAGTGTGACAGTCAGTGGGAAGAATGCTCCTTACTCTTGTCATCATTGGGAAGAATTACCCCCTTACAGAGAGCTAAAAGGAACAATGGTGTCAGTGGGAACTTATCTGAGAGGCAGAAATTGCCTATTGCTCAAGGAACCCCTAGCAACCTCAGGAGGAACCCTAGTTGAGAAACCCTGGCCTATACTGTTTAAAATTCAGTAATACATTGGGGTTGATTTACTAAAGGCAAATAGACTGTGCGCTTTGCAAAGTGCAGTCACTCCAGTGATTAGTAAATTAGGAAAATAATCACTTTGCAAAGAGTACCCAATTATGTGCAAGGAAAATTTAAAAAAACAGCATTTTTCTTGTACAAAATTGGATGATGGAAGTCAGCAGAGCTTCTGCTCATATACTAAGCTCTGGAGCAGCTGCTCTTGCAGAGTGCACCTGCACTTCACAAAGTGCACAGCCTATTTGCCTTTAGTAAATCAACCCCCACTATCTCACCCTATTCTGCACATGCCTTCTATTCTCAGCACTGTGCTGAACATCAGAACCACTAGAGGCCAAACTGCTGACAGTCTAAAGATTTACTGCTGCTCAGGGGCTCTGGTCTTCAAAAAAATAGCAGCCTCTGGCAAGAAGAAAAGGGAGCAAGGCCAGAGGCAATTTACAGCACACACTAATTTTAGTTGCATACTTATTAATGTGGAATGTATGATCCTTGCTAAAGAACATTATTTTTTATCAAGTTTTTATGGATATAGTTCCACTTTACCCAGAGGAGGAGCAAAGGGGAATATTATAGGGTGTCATCTAAGTGGAAGCTCTATGTCTGTTGAGGCGGCTAATACTACATCCAAGATGGCAGCACCCATCAGCAGCCTTAGGCCTCTTTGGATTTCTACACAAGGGAAGATGTTATAAGTGAACATGCATAAAATATGCTAAATTGACATATAGGAGTTGATTTACTAAAGGCAAATAGACTGTGCAAAGTGCAGTTGAACTCTACAAGAGCATTTGCTCTGAAGCTTAGTAAATGAATAGAAGCTCTACTCCCTTCCATCATCCAATCTTATGCAAGCAAAAAAGCTGTTTTTATTTTTTATTTTCCTTGCTTGTGATTGGGTATTCTTTGCAAAGTGAAGCTTCACTTCATTTACTAAGCTCTGGAGCAACTGCCATTTTAGAGTGCAACTTTGCAAAGTGCAGTTTCTATTTGCCTTTAGTACATCAACCCCATAATCTTATGAAAATGAAATGGTATGGTGAAAATAATGGTCTGCCAAAAGGGTCTCTTTAGGGCCCAGTAGAACCCATAATACTGTGGTATGTCCCCTTCTAGGTACAATCAAGATGTACTGGAAATGAAGTCAAGTTGTGTCAAAGAAGAATCAGCTGCAATGCTTGTTTGAAAGAGCCATAATATGGAACAGAGCCTAAAAAGTTATGAGGCTATTATTAGACCGTGTAACCAAAACAGCTCGTATCTATGAACAATGCAGTAATTCAGGTAAGGATCTGAGCTCATGTTCAACACATTTCCATACTAGGTCTGGATGGTGCTAGGAGCCAGAAAGATTTTTTTTTTCTAGTTATAAAAACTCATCTCCTGGTTCTAAAAAGTCAATGTAAAGGTGCATCTCAAAAAATTAGAGTGTCATCAAAAAGTTAATTTATTTCAGTAATTCAATTAAAAAAGTGAAACTCATATATTTAATACAGATTCATTACACACAGAGTGATATAGTTCAAGCATTTCTTTCTTTTAACCACTTAAGCCCCAGCCCTATTTCGGACACTTTTTTGTTCACAAGTTAAAATCATTTTTTTTTTTCCCTAGAAAACTACTTAGAACCCCCAAACATTATATATATTTTTTAGCAAAGACTTTGGAGAATAAAATGTCGGTCATTGCAATATTTTTCGTCGCACTGTATTTGCGCAGCGGTCTTTAAAACACCATTTTTTTTGGAAAAATTACGAAAAATCACATTTCACTGTATTTAAAAAATACTAAACAGTAAAGTTAGCCCATTTTTTTTGTATATCGTGAAAGATGATGTCACGTAGAGTAAATAGATATCCAACATGTTACGGTTTAAAATTGCGCACACCCGTGGAATGGCGACAAACTACGGTCAATAGAAATCTCAATAGGCGACGCTTTCAATTTTTTTAACGGTTACCAGTTTAGAGTTAGAGTGTAGCTCTTTTTTTTTAATTATTGCTCACACTCTGGCGATCGTGGCGATACCTCACATGTGTGGTTTGAACAGCGATTTAATTCGCGGCTCGACTTCCGTATACGTTTTTTTTCCGTGCGCGAGCTAACGGTGACAAGGGCGGATAACATTTTTTTTTTTTTTCCTATTTCTTTTTTACTTTATTACAGGTTTAAAAAAAAAAAAAAAATCTGATCACTTTTATTGCTGTCACAAGCAATGTAAACATCCCTTGTGACAGCATTATGCAGTGACAGGTACTCTTTATGAAGGGATCGAGGGTCTAAAAGACCCTAGACCCCTCCACTACACTTTCATGTATGCAAACCGCTGAAAACTGCGTTTTTGCATACAGCCGTTTTTTTAAATCTGCCGCCTTTTGCAGCACAGTAACCCGGAAGTGACGTCATGGACACCGCCTCCGGGTTACGTCATCGGAGATCCGATCGAAGCCACTTCCGGCTTAGATCGGGACTCCATCCAGCCGGCAGACGCGCCGGCTGGGTGCTCGGGGCTCCCGGGGGGACGGGAGCCCTGAGCAAAGTCACGGAAGGCGGTGGGGGGGACGTCCCCTCCCGCTCACCCAGGTAACGATCGAGTGGCTCCCATCATTACCGACGGAAAGCCGACCGTCGGCTTTAAACTACGGTACCGGGATGGTGCCTCTAGCTAGAGGCATCACCCGGGTATAACACTGCAAAATTTGCCGACGTAGCCCTACGTCACTTTGCGGTAAGTGGTAAATTTTGATTATTATGGCTTACAACTAGTGGAAACCTAAAATTCAGTGTCTTAAAATAAAATATTACATAACACCAATAAAAAAAAGGATTTTTAAAACAAAAATGTTGGCTTACTGAAAAGTATGTCCATGTACAGTATAGTATGCACTTAATACTAAGTCGGGGCTCCTTTAACATGAATTACTGCATTAATGAGGTGTGGCATGGAGGCGATCAGCTTGTGGCACTGCTGAGGTGTTATGGAAGCCCAGGTTGTTTTGATAGCGGCCTTCAGCTCATCTGCATTGTTAAAAACCATCACAAAGATGAGTATGCACAACAGTGCAACAACATGCTCCTGAACCAGAAGAACCCATATGTGGTCCGACAAATAGCAGGGTCTGTGTCTGAAGACCATAAGGATGGCCGACCTCCTATGTCTGGATCAAAAGGGTTCTAATGTGCACAGACCCTGCTATTTGTCGGACCACATATGAGTGCTTCTGGTTCAGGAGCATGTTGTTGCACTGTTGCGCATACTCATCTTTGTGATTTTTTATGTATTTTTATACCAATAAATTTTGTATGTATTTACACTATTAAGGATTGTACAATTTTTATGAGATTAACAAGTGGAAGCCTATAAAGTCCCACTATCTTTGGGGGTTATTCCTTCTCTCCTCATTCCTGTTCGTAAACAGTTTACATTTAAAAGTAAAAAAACTAAAAGTATAAAGCCTTTTTTTTTGTTCCATGAAAGCGTTTCATATTATATTGAACTGTTGTCATCAATGGGGGAAGGCACCTTTAGGCTTCATTCACATGTCAGCGTATCGATTGCGGGCAGAATCACCGCGATTCTGCCCGCGATCCGGAAATCATTGCAAATCGCGGGACGCCTGTGCATTGCCCATGATTTGCAATAGCACCCCAAACGCTGTGCGACGTTACCGCGATTTGCGCCTGCCGAATCACTGAAACAAAAATCGCAGGACGCATGATGCCCAAAAAAGGTACAAGAGCTTCTTTGGGGCGTCATGCGTCCCACGTTTTTTTTTTTGCGCGATGTTACCGCGATTCCGCAGGCGCAAATCGCGGCAACATCGCACATCGCTTGGGGTGCTATTGCAAATCACGAGCAACGCACAGGCGTCCCGCGATTTGCAATGATTTCTGGATCGCGGGCAGAATCGCAGTGATTCTGCCCGCGATCGCTACGCTGACATGTGAACTTAGCCTAAAAGTCCCAATTTTATAGATGTTTTATTCTGTAATGTCAAATTAATATAATTTATTATTATGTATTTCTAAATGCACCAAAGTACTTCTTCCACTTTATTGTAATACACAAACGCCAACCTTAATTGGTTGAATGTGAAATTTTAAATTACCATGGTATATATTTTTAAAGTTTTGTATTAATAAAGACAGATTTTCCAAGGGGTTCCAACTCCGGCCTTCCTCTTTTCACTTTAAATCTTTTCTTTATATTTATATATTTTGATTGTGGAAAAAGGTCCATAGAAGTCATAAATCAGGGTTCTTTTTTTAATGTAAAAGTGAATATAAACCCAAACTCAATGACATTTATTTTTATTATTATTAATATTATACAGGATTTATATAGTGCCAACGGTTTGCCCATCGCTTTACAAAATGAAGGCAGACAGTTACAATACAATTTGGTACAAGAGGAATCAGAGGGCCCTTTTCCTTGGAGCTTACAATCTAAGCATCAAGTAATACAAAAGCTAATAACTGTGGGTGATGCGCCGATAGTGAAAGTAAAAACACAGTGTATTAGTTAGAAGCAGGATAGGCTTCTTTAAAGAGAACGGTTTTTAGGGGTCATCTAAAGATGAATAGATTTTAAAGATTGGGGTAGGCAGTTCTATAGGATGGGTGAAGCTTGGGAGAAGTTCTGGAGGTGAGCATGAAAGGAGGTGATAAGGGAGATACTGAGCAGGAAGTCTTGGGAGGACCGGTTTGGTTGAAATTTTGAGACTAGGTTACTGATGTAGCAGATCTGTGGATGGCTTTGTAAGTTGTTGTTAGTACTTTGAATTTTATTTGTTGGGTGAGCAGAAGCCAGTGGAGGGATTGGCAGATAGGGGTACTTGACACTGAACGGTTGGTAAGGTGGTCTGGAATCTGGAAGCAGCATTTATAATGGACTGAAGTGGGGAAAGTCTATGTAAAGATAAGCCAATGAGGAGGGAGTTGCAGTAGTCAAGGTGAGAATTAGAAGCTTTATGGTGTCATTGGTTAGAAAGGGGTGTATTCTGGAGATGTTGTAGAGGTTGAGGCGCCATGATTTGGGCAGAGAATGGAAGTGGGTCTGAAAGGACAGTTCAGAGTCCAGGGTTACCCCTAGCACCATGTCACGTGTGGCCGGACTGATAGTTGTGCTATTGCTCTTGACAGAGAATTCAGTGGAAGGGGCAGGTGGGGGAAGAAATACTATGAGCTTAGTTTTGGATAGATTGAGGAAGTGGTGTAACATCCAGTCTGATATGTCTGTTAGTAAATCAGTGATACGTGAGAAAACTGATGGGATGAGCTAAGGGATCAGCTGACCCAGGGAAGAGGTGTAGATCGAGAATAAGAGAGGTCCAAGGACAGAACCTTAGGGGACCCCGACAGTAATAGGAATAGGAAAGGAGGAAGTAGAGTTGTAAGTGACAATGAAGGTGCAGTGAGAAAGGTAGGATGTGAACCAACGGAGAGTACAGTCACAGAGACCAAGGAAATTGGTTTTTAGAGAAGGGGGTTGTCAACTGTATCAAAGGCAGTGGAGAAGTCCAAGAGTAAGAGTACGGAATAGTGACTGTAGGTTTTAGCTGTTAGTAGGTCATTTGTGAGTTTTAGGAGAGCAATTTCTGTGGAGTGCTGCAGACGAAGTCCAGACGGAAGGGGATCAAGAAGGCAATTCTCTATGAGGTGGCAGCTCAGCCAGTTGTAGACTAGGCATTCAAGGAGTTTGGAGGCAAAAAGGAATAAGGAGATGGTTCTTAGGTTGTTAACCGCTTGCCGACCGCCGCAAGTAGATTTACTGCGGCGGTCAGCCCCTGCCAGGCAGAGTGACGTTAATTAACGTCACTAGCCTGGGAGGGTCTGGGGAGCGAGCGCGCGCCCGCGGAGGCGCGCTCCCGCTCCCGCGCGGTCACGGACCCCCCCCCGCGCGTGTGACCAGCGGACCCAATGTCCGCCGGTCACTCGGCGATCGTCGGGGGAGAGGGAGAATGTCAGGCAGCTTGTGTAAACAAGCCACCTGTCATTCTCCTCGGTGTAAAGACACTGATCACACGGATCTACTATGTAGATCCGTTGATCAGTGTCCTTACAGCTCAAGCCACAGCCAATCACAGTAGAAAGCACGCCCCTAGGGACCAACACAGCCCCTCCCTCCCAAATAAAGTTAACCCCTTCACTACCAGTGTATTTTTACAGTAACAGTGCATATGTATAGCACTGATTACTGTAGAAATGTCACTGGTAACCCCAAAAGTGTCAAAAATGTCAGTCAAGGGTCCGATCTGTCCGCCGCAATGTCGCAGTACCGCAAAAAAAATCGCAGATCGCCGCCATTACGCAAACCAATAAAAATAAGCTTTTTGCGATTTTTTTTTTTACCAAACATAGGTAGGATAAAACAAATTGGCCGAAAATGTTAAAAAATTTTGATTTTTACATTTTTTTTTTGGCGCGTGATAAAAAAATCGAACAGGTGATCAAATACCACCAAAAGAAAGCTCTGTTTGTGGGGAAAAAAAGGACGTCAAATTTGTTTAGGTACAGCGTCGCACGACCGCGCAATTGTCCGTTAAAGTCACGCAGTGCCGAATCGCAAAATACCCCCTGGTCTTTTAGCAGGAAAATCCTCCGGGGCTTAAGTGGTTAAGATTGGTGGGGTTCAGTGAGGCCTTTTTAAGTATGGGGGGGGACTAGTGCATTTTTTAGAAGTGCATTTATAAAGGGGAAGGGACATCAGTGTCTGCTATTCACTCCAAAGCTACACCAAACCACAGCCTTCATTTTACACTTTATTCATACAAAGCAGGACAAGGTGCAGAGCTTGCAGTTTGACATGAAGCTCTGTGTACAAGTGAATTTCAGGATTCACTTGTAGACAAGTGAATCATGGAAGAGGCAGGTGACATGACTTTGACAGGTCAAGGACAGATCAAGCTCTTCTCATTTTTTGTAAATTCAATTCATTTTATTAGAGGTTTGCAGGCTACCAAGTCCCAGAGCACCAAGAACATATGTAACGTCTTGTTCTTTAAACTACTTAAGCCCCGGAAGATTTTACCCCCTTCCTGACCAGGGCCTATTTTGCGATTCGGCACTGCGTGAATTTAACAGACAATTGCGCGGTCGTGCGACGCTGTACCTAAACGAATTTGACGTCCTTTTTTCCCACAAACAGAGCTTTCTTTTGGTGGTATTTGATCACCTGTGCGATTTTTACTTTTGTGCTATAAACAAAAAAACAGCGTCAATTTTGCAAAAATAACAATATTTTTCACATTTTTTTATATGAAATTCCCCCCAAAAAAAAAGTAAAAATCAAAATGTTTTAACATTTTGGGCCAATTTTTTTTTTTTCCATATGTTTGGTAAAAAAAAAATCACAATAAGCGTATTTTGATTGGTTTGCGCAAAAGTTATTGCGTTTACTAACAAAGGGAAAGATTTTTCTCATTTTTGTTGTTTTTTTTAACGCGTAATGGCGGCGATCTGCGATTTTTTTTGCGGGACTGCGACATTGCGGCGGACAGATCAGGCCCTTGACTGACATTTTTGACACTTTTGGGGTTACCAGTGACATTACTACAGTAATCAGTGCTATACATATGCACTGTTACTATAAAATGACACTGGCAGTGAAGGGGTTAACTTTTTTTGAGAGGGAGGGGTTATGTGTGTCCCTAGGGGCGTGATTCTAACTGTGATTGGCTGTGGCTTGAGGTGTAGTAACAGTAATCAACGGTCCTACATAGTAGAACCGTTGTTCCGTGAAAAAAACCTAGCCCGTGAGAAATGCCTACCCTTGTCACTTCTGGTGCACCTACGTCACCACTACGTCATTGAACAGCTGAGGAGCTGACTAGTGCGCATGCACGGAGGGTATGAAATGATCACGGCAGTGTGTGTAACGCGGCGGTTACATTAAAACAGCTCGGCTGAAATATGAGTCATCTCCGCTCCTATCCCTGTCACTTCCCTGATCTGGGCTAGTAAAAATAAAAGCGGCGGCGGGTGTATGAAAAGATAAATCACGGAGCCGAGAGCCGCTTTTATATTTACTAGCCAAGATCAGGGAAGTGACAGGGACAGGAGCGGAGATGACTCATATTGCAGCACAGCTGTTTTAATGTAACCGCCGCGTTACACACACTGCCGTGATCATTTCATACCCTCCGTGCATGCGCACTAGTCAGCTCCTCAGCTGTTCCATTACGTATCCGGGGCTCTGAGCATGCGCACTGCTACGCTGCTCAGCTTTTCCTCACAGGAAGTGACGAGGGTAGGCATTTCTCACGGGGTAGGTTATTCTCACGGAACACCGTATGATCACTATTCATACACAGGGGAGAATGACAGGCGGCTTGTTTACATTAGCCGCCTTCCTTTCTCCCGCTCTAACAGACAATCGCGAGTGACCGGCGGACATCGGGTCCGCCGGGCACACGCGCGGGGGGGGGGTCCATGACCACGCGGCAGCGGGAGCGTGCCTCCGCCGGCGCTTGCTCGCTCCCTAGACCCTCACAGGCTAGCGACGTAGCCCTACGTCGCTTTGCCTGTGAGGGGCTGACCGCTGACGTAAATATTCATGTGGCGGTCGGCAAGTGGTTAAACATATGCAGCGCATGGCTGCACTGCTGCTTTAGAAAAGGAATGCTAAGTCTACTTAAATCTGAACTTCACTCTCTCAAACAATATTGACGATTTTTAATCCTTACGCTGCTAGCATTAATAAATGGATGGGAAAGCATACCATATTTACTTTTTTTGTACATTTCCTCAGGTACTTCCTTCTTTCCAGGCCTAAGCAAAAGATGTCATAATTCTCATAAAATATTTTTTTTATCCCTTTTTTCTTTATCCGTTGTTGCTATGCTGACCTCCCGTGGCTTCTTTGCAGCTACTTCCTGTCTAGATGCACACACATCAGAGATGGCTGCATGGCAATCCTCTGCACAGGTTTCATTAAGGGGAGAATAGTGGGACATGCCCACACAAAGGGAGAACGCTTTGAAAACGCCATGAGTCACATGACAAAATGTGTCTAAGGCGGAGTCACATGACGTCATCACGCTCAGAGCCAGAAGTAAGCTGTGGTTATCCGTGTATACTGGAACTGATGCTTATCCTTAAAGCGGAACTCCACCCAAAAGGGGATGTTCCACTTTAAAGACTTGTCCCCCGCTCCTTTGCACAATTGGCACTTTTGAGGAGCGGGGGGGGGGGGGGGCAGGTACCCGATTTTGGTACCTACTCCCACTTCCGTTCTGAGGGCCGCAGCGCTTGGAAACTGAAGTTCTCCTCCCTCCCCCCCCCCTGCAGTCTTTTTGGACACTGACAGGTCCCAGAAGACTGTGTCCACCAATCAAGGATGCGCTGTGCATGCGCAGTGGGCACCCAGCTGTGAAGCCTCAAGCTGTCACAGCCGGGTGCCTATAGTGAAGATGCTGGTGCCGCAGAGGGAGGACAAGGGATAAAGACGGCTGGGATGAGCTCCCTGCTGGATTGTGGGACAGGTAAGTGGCTGTTTTTTAAAAGTCAGCAGCTACACTTTTTGTAGCTGCTGATTTTTTTTTTTTTTATAGGTGGCTGGAGCTCCTCTTTAAGAGGGGCAATGTGATACTGTTTAACCACTTGCCGACCGCCGCAAGTACATATACTGCGGCGGTCAGCCCCTCACAGGCAAAGTGACGTATGGGTACGTCACTAGCCTGTGAGGCTCTGGGGAGCGAGCGCGCGCCGCCGGATGCGCGCTCCCGCTCGGTCACGGACCCCCCAGTGCGTGTGCCCGGCGGACCCGATGTCCGCCGGGCACTCGCGATCGTCCGTTAGAGCGGGAGAAAGCCAGGCGGCTAATGTAAACACAGCCGCCTGTCATTCTCCCCTGTGTAAGAAGTAAGAATAGTGATCATATGGTTCTGCTATGTAGGACCGTTGATCACTGTTCCTACACCTCAAGCCACAGCCAATCACAGTTAGAAGCACGCCCCTTGGGACACACTTAACCCCTCCCTCTCAAAAAAGTTAACCCCTTCACTGCCAGTGTCATTGTACAGTAACAGTGCATATGTATAGCACTGATTACTGTAGTAATGTCACTGATAACCCCAAAAGTGTCAAAAATGTCAATCAAGGGTCCGATCTGTCCGTCGCAATGTCGCAGTCCCGCAAAAAAAAAAAAAAAAACGCAGATCGCTGCCGTTACGCGTTAAAAAAACAACAAAAATTACAAAAATCTTTCCCTTAGTTAGTAAACGCAATAACTTTTGCGCAAACCAATCAAAATATGTAGCATAAAACAAATTGGCATAAAATGTTAAAAAAATTTGATTTTTACATTTTTTTGGGGGAATTTCATATAAAAAAATGTGAAAAATATTGTTATTTTTGCAAAATTGACGCTCTTTTTTTGTTTATAGCGCATGATCAAAAAATCGCACAGGTGATCAAATACCACCAAAAGAAAGCTCTGTTTGTGGCAAAAAAAGGACGTCAAATTAGTTTAGGTACAGCATCGCACGACCGAGTAATTGTCCGTTAAAATCACGCAGTGCCAAATCGCAAAATAGGCCTTGGTCAGAAAGGGGGTAAAATCTTCCGGGGCTTAAGTGGTTAAAGAGGCGATTTTCTTTGTGTACTGATGGGAAGTGCACTCATTTTGTGAAGGTGTTTTAATAAAGTGATAGTTTATTAAAGTTACTACACTATGAGAGGCTGTGTATACTTTTTTTTAATTGACTTGACTACTAGGGGAGAATGCTGACTGAAGGAGGAAGAGTGGAGATCGCAGGTTGATGATGAATCTGGAGTTGCCATTGGATTATACAGTGAGGGAAAAAA